>NC_083592.1:2500-302500 GCF_027579695.1 Neoarius graeffei | reverse complement strand
GGGTGAGGGCTGAGTGGAGGGCAGTGGAGATGGCGTCATCGGTCGAACGGTTGGACTGGTATGCAAACTGGAAAGGGTCCAGGGTGGGCGGGAGGGCAGACTTGATGTGCTGCATGACTAGCCGCTCGAAGCACTTCATGAGGATGGGGGTGAGTGCGACAGGGCGGTAGTCATTGAAGCAGGATGGAGACGGCTTCTTCGGGACCGGGATGATGGTGGTGGTTTTGAGGCACCTGGGGACAACAGCCTGGCTCAACAAGATGTTGATGTCTGTAAAGACATCTGTGAGCTCCTCGGCACAGTCTCTCAGGACACGACCAGGAATGTTATCAGGACCCTGGGCTTTTCGTGCATTTGTTGTCCTGAGACTTCTCACGCTGTCTGGGGACAGCGTCAACACCTGGTCGCCAGGAGGTGGTGGGGTCTTCTGTGCCATGGTGCTGTTCTCTGCCTCAAAGCGAGCGAAGAAGTCGTTCAGCTGATTCAGCAGAGACGTGAAGTTGTCACAGGTCTGCGGCGAGGGCTTGTAGTCTGTGATGGTCTGAATCCCCCACCACAGGTTCCTGGTGTCTCTGCTGTTGTTGAAATGGTCAGCAATGTGCCTGGAATACTGTCTCTTGGCCACCCTGATGCCTCGTGACAGATTGGCCCTAGCTGTCCTCAGGCCCACCTCGTCCCCAGCTCTGAAGGTGGCGTTCCGAGCCCACAAGAGCCTGTGGACTTCCCCTGTCAGCCGTGGCTTCTGATTGGCCCGAATGGAGATGGTTCTGGTGACCGTAATGTCGTCCATGCACTTCCTCATGTAGGCAGTGACTGTCTCAGTGTACTCCTGGAGATCTGTGATGTTGCTGTACCGGTAGGTGGCCGCCTGTCTGAACATGCTCCAGTCAGTGGTGGAAAAACAGTCTTGGAGTGCCTCTGAGGACCCCTCTGGCCACACGCGTATCTGTTTTGTAGCTGGTTTGGTGACTTTAACCAGCGGCCTGTATGCTGGCATTAGCATAACAGTGGAGTGATCTGAGGCCCCAAGGTGAGGGAGGAGTAGGGCTTTGTAGGCATCTTTATGCATGCTGTAAACATTGTCCAGAGTATTGTTCCCACGTGTGGGAAAGTTGATATGACCATAGAGTTTTGGAAACACGCTCTTGGGGTTTGCATGATTGAAATCCCCAGCCAGGATGAGGAAAGCATCTGGGTGGGCTGTCTGCTGCTCACTGATGTGCTGATAGAGTTCATTCAGTGCTTCACTCCTGTTATTGGAGCCGGGAGGGAGGTATATTGCTACCAGCAATATGACTGTAAATTCCCTCGGCAGGTAGAATGGCCGGCACTTCATAATCATAAACTCCACCAGTGGTGAGCAGTGTTTGCAGACCACAACAGCATCACGGCACCAGGCATTACTGATGTAAACGCAGTCCTCTGCCGCGAGTCCCCCCCCCCGACTAGTGCTCTGTCTGACCGGTAGCATGTTAGCCGGGCTAGCTGAATGGCACAGTCCGGGACGCTGTTGTTAAGCCAGGTTTCCACAAACACAAGGACACAACACTCACTCTCGGACTTAAAAGATGAGCGGAGTAGGCGGACATAATCTAGCTTGTTGTCCAGTGAGCGTACGTTGGCCAGAGTGATGGTAGGGATAGCCGACCGGTGAGGGCTAGCCGCTAGCCTAGCTCGGATACCTCCGCGCTTGCCTCTCTTCTGCTTCCGCATGTTCTGCCTCCACTGCGGGCTGGATGCAGGAGTGGGGGTCGGTGGTTGAGCAGGCCTCCGGAGCAAACCGTAGCTGCATAGCACTTCCGCGTCCGCTGGATTTATATCCGTGAATATAGTTCCGCGGATGTCAAGCAGAAACTCACAGGAGTATGTGCGCCTTGAGACTGATGGACGCAACAAAGACGAACAGATGCACACTGTTTTAAAACACAAACACGAAAACACCGTTCTGTCGGGACAGAGAGGAGCCGGTGCGTGTGTGCGCGCGCCGCCATCTTGGAATATTACTCCAAATATTATCCTTGCTCAAAAAAGACAGTGCAGGTTGCATTATTGTAAGAGACCCACCTAACCGATATTGAACACTTAAAACTTAAGCGTGACTGGTTGGGACAAATTTACTATTCCTCTTTCAACTCTCAAAGTAGAGGAGTGGCGATGTTGATCCATAAAAACCTACCGTTCACTTTGGATAAGGTGACAAGTGATGCAGACGGACGATTTGTTTTGATTACTGGGCTGTTATACGCTGTACGGATACTTTTTGGAAGTGTCTATGCACCAAATACTTTTGATGGCATGTTCTACTCAAAACTTCTAGCGGAGGCGTCTTCTATAGGTCAAAACCATGTAATAATCGGAGGCGATTTTAATTGTGGTTTGACCCCTGAGACTGACTATAATCAACCAAAATCTCAACCACCTTCAAAAATTGTAAAGGCTACAATGGAGTTGTGCTCAGATCTTGGCCTCTTTGATACCTGGAGAATTTGTAATCCACTTGTAAAAGACTTCACATTTTTTTCACGTCCCCATTTTTCTTTTTCTAGAATTATTTGTCTCTAGATCTGTTCTTGACAGAACTCAGAGTTGTTCAATAAACGCATGCGCGCTCTCAGACCATTCATCGGTTTCAATGGAACTGCTACTGCCTTATTATGACCCCTTGTCTAGACGCTGGCGCCTAAGTCAGACTCTGCTTAGTGACCCTGTATTTTTAAAATATTTAGAAGATCAATGGGAACTTTTTATATCTACAAATGATTTACCGGGGGTCAGCGCTTCCACTTTATGGGAGGCGGGCAAGGCCTTTCTCAGGGGCTCTATTTCTTTTACAGCAGCGAAAAAGATGAGCAGTTTAGCTAAACAACTGGAACTTGAACAGGACATTAACCTAGAGAGGGAGTTTAAACAATCCTTGTCCATTTCGGTGCTTAAAAAATTGGATGCAGCTAGATCAGCCTTGGACCAACTACTAACTCAAAAAGCTGAAACTGCAATATTCTATGCAAAACATAGATTGTTTGAATCTGGCAATAAACCTGGATGCCTTCTTGCCCGACTCGCCCAGGGGAAGAACGGGTCCTACGCGATACTCTCTCTCAAAGATAAGAAAGACAATCTACACTTTGAAGCGAAACTTATCAAATCAAATTTATTTGTACAGCGCTTTTAACAATAAACATTGTCGCAAAGCAGCTTTACAGAATTTGAACGACTTAAAACATGAGCTAATTTTATCCCTAATCTATCCCCAATGAGCAAGCCTGTGGCGACGGTGGCAAGGAAAAACTCCCTCAGACGACATGAGGAAGAAACCTCGAGAGGAACCAGACTCAAAAGGGAACCCATCCTCATTTGGGTAACAACAGACAGCCTGACTATAATATTAACAGTTTTAACAGGTATAACCCTCAACTGTCCTCATGGGGCCGTCCTTCACAGGAGTGGGGCGATAAAACTCCGACCAGACACAGGGCACCAGGATGGACCAAGCAGGTCCGAGGGGCAGAAGAGGCCAGCATCCCAATCCCAGGACCAACACGCAACCCAGAGGGACAGATGGGGGGGGGGGGGGAGAGAGAGAGAAAGAAAACACGTTGTTGGGTATGCCCTAAAAATGACAAGTATTAAATCTGTGTGGTAGGCTCGCAGAGACGAGAGTCTTTACATCAGGCATAACACACAATGGCATGTTAATATGGTAAAAAATATATCATGACCTGCTCTGGCTGGATGCTTGATTGGGTGATGGGAGCACACTCCTCAGCAATGATGAGATGCAGATGGGACCCTTAGGCCTGGCCAAGACAATTCAGTTACATTTCACCGGGTCTGGGACATGCGACAGAATGTCTGACGGCCGATTCCCTGCAGGCTACGATAGCCAGTCGAGGTCCCCACCGTCTCCACCAAAAGATTTCCTGTTGACTCCATGTAACTCAGAGGGACAGATTTGGGGTGGGGGGGAGAGAAAGAAAACACAGGTGGTTAGGTATGCCCAATATCACCTGAATAAGTAGGAACAGTATACATATTGCACCGAGTACAAGCAGGGACTCCGGCAACTAACTATGACAGCATAACTAAAAGGAGAGAGCCAGAAGGTAACACAGGCATGAGGGAGCCCCGGGACATAAAGCAGCCAGCCACTACACCGTCAACAAACTCGAGTGAGCAAGCGAGTGGGGACTGACAGCATCCATACATCCCAGTTTACCAAAACACACTAGGTCTGAGGACCCTCCAGATCTACTCCTTTACCTCATAAACACCATTAACAAAAGGCTTGACTAAACAGATATGTTTTCAGCCTAGACTTAAATGCTGAGACTGTGTCTGATTCCCGAACATTACTTGGAAGGCTGTTCCATAACAGTGGGGCTTTGTAAGAAAAGGCTCTGCCCCCTGATGTAGCCTTCACTATACGAGGTACCAGCAGATAGCCTGCACCTTTTGATCTAAGTAGGCGTGGCGGGTCAACTTATCAGTAAAATAACGAGTTTTATCAGGAACTATATTCTTCTGAATGTCAAAATACTGCAGATTCTAGGAAAGTCTTTCTTGATAATATTAATCTCCCTACACTATCTGAAGAAAGCCGTTTAGATCTGTGTAGACCTATTGGGACACAGGAAGTTCTAGAAGCTATCAAATCCCTACAGGGTGGAAAGGCTCCAGGCCCTGATGGGTTTGGGCCTGAGTTTTACAAGAAAATGGCTAAACACATTTGTAAATCCTTTACTAAATATGTATGTGGAATCTCTTGAGAGGGGCACACTCCCACCCACTCTAAACCTCGCCCACATATCCCTGATCTTGAAAAAGGATGAACCTGCAGATCTATGTACATCCTATAGACTTAAGTTTACTTGGTGTAGATTGCAAGATTCTGTCCAAGATTTTGTCTAGACGTTTGGAGGAGGTTTTGCTGGTTCTAGTGGGGCCTGACCAGACGGGTTTTATTAAAGGTAGATGCTCCCACTCCAATGTACGTCGATTTTATGAATATCATGCAGTTTTGTCAGAACACTGATTTTAGGGCTCTTGCCATTTCACTAGATGCTGAGAAAGCGTTCGATTGAGTGGAGTGGGGATACCTATTCGATGTCTTGGACAGGTTTGGTTTGGGATCTGAATTTGTCAAATGGGTCAAAGTGTTATACGGGGCTCCAACTGCGAGTGTATTAGTGAATGGTTCTGCCTCCTGATACTTTTCCTTTGGGTAGAGGGACGCGCCAGGGGTGTCCCCTCTCCCCTTTATTGTTTGCGCTTGCACTGGAGCCGTTGGCGGAAGCTGTAAGAACCCATCCTGGGCTCTCTGGGGTAACCCTGGGAGATGCTGAATACAGAATCTTGCTTTATGTGGATGACGTGTTATTGTTTGTTACTCAGCCAGAAACATCTATTCCTACGCTGATGTCCATTATTAATAAATTTGGCCTTTTTTCAGGGTATAAAATTAATTATGACAAATCAGAAACCTTGCCTCTCGGTGATCTGGGGAGATGGAACATTACTGTTCATTTTCCTTTCAGGTGGTCGACCACAGGTCTTATATATTTGGGTATTAAGGTGTCTGCAGATACAACAGAGCTGTACTGGTTGAACTTTAAGGCAATTATGGCCTCAATCAAGAATGACCTTAATAGGTGCTTCGACCTCCCATTATCTTTGATAGGTAGAATAAGTTTAATTAAAATGAATGTCCTTCCCAGAATACTTTATCCTATGCAAATGCTGCTGCTCAGAATTAACAGAAAAATGTTTTTAGAGATTGAGTGATGTCTTTCTAAATTTATATGGCACGGGAAGAAATCTAGGCTAAAGATAAAGATTTTACAACTACCTGCAGATGAAGGGGTCAGGCACTTCCTAACCTTCTCTACTATAACTGGGCTTGTCATGCACGAATAATTTCAGGTTGGTTACATTCCTTTTTACATCAAGGAAAGCCTCTTGTAGATACCTGGTGTTGTGGCCCTTTCTCTCTTCTTCGTCTTTTATCAACTGATTTAGCCCAACTTACACTGGGGGTCCGAAATAACTCTATATTGATGTGCACACACAAGACTTGGTATAATATTGCTGCTCACATTGGAAGAAGAGGTTTTTCGAGTGCACTGCAGCCTCTAGTTAGGAATAAGGCTTTCCCTCCAGGTATCGGCATTAGTATATTTCAGGGGTATTCAATTAAGTCACTGAGGTCTAGTTATTAAATTTTGTCCAAGTAGAAGGTCCGAACCGAAGTCCAGCTTGTGTCTTATAGCCTTCCCCTATGTCCACATTTTCATATGGTTTCAATAATATTTATTGTTAATTTCCATTGCAGGAAATGAACTGAGTGCACAACTATCTCTTTTACCATAAATAAAAGTAGTCCCAGGAAAATAAATTCAAGTTCCTTTATTTCAGATTAAAGAAAACAGAAACCTCAGAATAAAAAGTGCAAACAGAGTGGAATAACTCCTTTTTCTCTTAAATTAAAGTGGTCCCAACCTGAAGAATTGAAGGCCTACACTTCAAGTAAAAAAAGTCAACTCCGAAAACATTAACTAAAAAGTGCAAACAGAGCATTGACTTAACATTTTCTCTTCTTTGTTGTTTGTTGTTAAAATAAGGCGGTCCCAGCCTAAAAAAAATGAGGGCCTACTTTTCAAGAAAAAAAAAGTCCACATTTTCAGAAAACAAGTGGCTTTTTGGGGGGGAAATGCAAACAGAACATTTTTCTTTGAACTTTTCTCTTTTAATTCTTCTTCTTTTACTTTTCTTAATGAGAAAAGCGGGCATATGGCTGACCTGCCAGTAATTTAAATCTTGGTTGGAATGGAGTTAGTGCCATTCTCATGCAGATATGTAGGTGTTCATTGTTGAGCCTAGAATGGTACTTGGTTTTGACAATGTTCATAGTGGAAAAAGCTGACTCACAGCTGTAAGTCGATCCAAACATAGTCAAGGTGTGCAGTGCTCCTTTGGTTAGACCAGGGAACACACGCTCAGAAACAGTCTGTAACCAGAAAGTAGCAGGGTCAGTTGTCTCAAAATGCTCTCTTAATGCAGCATTTCCTTGCAGATCAGTGAGCAGATCAATGTCTCAGCAACGGCGTTTAAGCACTCCATCACAACTGTCCCATCACTAAATGTTTTTTTATGTTGCCCCAAAATCCACGCTACTTTTAAGGAGCATTCGTTTGCACGTTGCTGGGCTGTAAGTGTATGTGTGATGAGTCGGGTAGCCCAGTCATACTGTGCTTGCAGTTGGGTTATTTTGCGCCCTCAGCTCGGACTTCAGGGGAGAACTTTGCTCAAAAGAGCTGTGCTTCGTTTCGTAGTGGCTCTTCACATTGCCACTTTTAATTAATGCCACGTTTTCGGAGCATATGAGGCACACTGGTTTTGAACTGCTCGCCGGAAGAATGAACATATTTCTCCATCCATTCATCTTTAAAACAACGATTTTCCTTGTCTACTTTCTGCCGCCTTTTGGAGCAAGCCATGTTGTCTCGGTCGGTTGTCTCTGAACTTAACTCTCTTCCTCTCTGCTTGTTGCTGTGCTGTGGTGCGCTGGGTAAACTAACAATTTTATTGGCTCAACTGAGTGAAGCTGTTGTCGTATTAACTGGAGTAGCAGTGCCTGCTGTCAATAGCCACGACCGTCCAAAATAATGCTCCATGAAAATTACTTAATCTCGTGAATTTACTATTGGTCACGGGTCCAGACAGAACCATCACTGGATCCGGACCGAGGTCCGCCATTTGGTGATGCCTGGTATATTTGATGATTGGCACTCTAAAAATTTAAGATTTGTCTGTGATCTGTTTGAAAGGGGTAATCTTATGTCCTTTAAACAAATTCAAACCAAGTACAGTATACCACAGAAACACTTCTTTGGGTTTCTCACACATGCAAACTCCTCACCTTTCGGCGAAATTCGCCGTTTTGGTCCCAAAATAGGTCACTTGTGTGAATCGTGTAGATCCGAAGAGGTTTTTTTTTTTTTGGGGGGGGGGGGGGTAGGCAGGCTACAACGCTATTGTTGCCAAACATTTCACTTACAAGGTTACAGCCAATCAAGATAAACAGTTACTAACACGCTTCTTTTCCATTGGAGTTCTGATCAGCTGGTGCACAACCCACTGCTGGTTGCCAGTCCTCGCTTACGAACATTCCACAGATTCAGACCGCAAAGTCACCTTTTTATAGAGAGATCTGGCAACCTCATCTCGCGACTGAATCTGAATACCAATGGAACAGTTTCCAGCGCGCTCGGGGGTGAATAACCATGGGCGGATCTACCGGGGTGGCATATGCCACTCTAAAAGAAAGCCTTGCCACCCCTGCTGCTACCCCAGTTGGCAGCGACGAATTCAAAGAAAAATTACGGCCAATTTGACATTTACGTGCGTGAATTTCCAATGTCTGACTGCGGCGAATGCAGCACGAGATAACGCCAGAGATTGGTTGTTTTGGAAAATTGAGAGGCGCGAAGCGAGGGAGGCAGGAGTCGCGAGGAAAGGAGACACGGGAGGAAAGGGGTAAAAGCTGATTAACTATCTATCAAAAAATGAAATTATAATGAATGAACAGTGCTAGTATAGTTGCGATGCTGATTTTGAGAGGATAAAAATCAGGTTGGAGAAGGTTATTTAGCTAACTAGACACGTAAGGCAAAAAAAAAAGTGTGTTTCCGGTAACCCGACCGATCGAGAATTTCCGCGTCGAAATTGCCGACCGTAAAGTTTTTATTACAAATTTCCCTCGATATTTTAGTGTAAGTGGCGTTAGTTTGTCATAATTTTTTGTTTCAACGCATTCAAGTTGTGAAAGAAACGATAAAAAGTAAAATGTTTTGCCACTTCTATCAGCCCTCTTGGCTGTAATGCAAATTGCTTCCTCTTCAGTATACAAGTGCACTTCCATGGCAGGGAAAAACACTACATTTTGCCGCCTATGTAGTCCCCTATTTATACAAATAGGAGTCATTCAGGATTCAGCCATGTTTTTGCTCCGTGTTTTTGCTCGACCCAAGTTCTACAGTAGGCTAGGCGAGGCCGGCTGCTTTTAATGGAAGTAGCCTAGCCTAGGACGTTAAACCATATTTTCACGTTATTTCTTGATAAGGTGTTTTCACATTATCACATGAAAATATCATGAAATTACGTGATATGTTATTACATGATAAATATATTGTAAAAACGTGATAACTGTGTTAACAATATCTTTTCACGTAATTACTTGAGTCTAAGCCAATTTTTTTTTTTTGAGTGTGGCAGCAATACGCTTCCGCAGATCATAACTCGAACTCTTGCGATATTTTTTTTTTATTCGTTTAAAGATTTAAAACACTTATTTTATTATGATGTGTGGTATAAAGGATTCTGTGCCAAAATACTATTTTGTAAGATGTTTACTTGTGTTAATTTTTTCGAACAAAATAAAACAAATTAAGAAAAAAAAATTTCCTACCTACCCACCTTATTTTAGTATTTCATGTTACCTGAAACACACTTTTTTTTTTTTTTGGCCTAATGTTAGCTAGGTCTGACATTAGTTTTGTGTAAAGTCGGCCACAAAAGTTAATATTGATTCACCGTCTGTCAAGGAAAACATTGCTATTGGCTGAAGCTTATGATTCAAATATTGAGGATCTTAAACATGAGTTACATCAGACGAGGAGAGTACTAGACAGAAAAAAGGGGGAACAGGAGAGTCCTACCACTCTCATGGAGTTCACTATTTTTGGACCCATACCAAGATGATGATGTTTTTTTTTTGAGTTGTTCAGGTTGTGTAAAATAGTGGTTGTCTTGCCTGTGAGCATCCTGTGAACGAAGTTTTTCATCTCTCAGGCTCATAAAGACTTATTTGCGGTTGACTATGACAGAAAAGAGACTATCAAGTTTGGCTGTACTCAGCATTGAATCAAAGCGCACAAAAGCATTAGATCTTGATAAATTTGTGAAGCGTTTTGCTGAGCAACATGGAAATCGCCGCATTCAGCTGTTGTAGGCATGACAAGTTCATGTTATGCTCACTGGTGAGCCTTTACAAAGCGTGAGGAAAAAAACTATAAAATGTGACACTGGTGTAAATGGTTTAAATCATGCTGAACTTGAAGCAGTGTTGTTATTGTTGTTTTTTAGTGTCTGTTCTTTTGCATATACAGTATAAAACTGTCCAGAAACGGTATAGACCTCATCTGAGAATGTGTGTTCTTCGTGAACAATAAAGGCATGAGATTAAGTTTATCTGTATGAGTTTGTAAATGGCAGTCTGTGCCCTTTTGTAGTGTGTACATACTATTTGTCGTCAAACTGTGATTAAATTCAGTATATATACATGTCTGTAATACGTATTTTTGTAACGTAGACTACGAAATGTACTTTTGCGCGTGTGCCGTGTCCCCGTGCATCCTTCTCACCTTTTTCACCCCTGACCAGTTTGCATGCCTGGTTTCTGCAAGTGAGACATTTTGTAAATTCTCTTACATTTCCAGACAACCAACCTGTTTTAAATCTGATTGAAAGCTTTCTTCTTAAATATAATGAGGACGTATTCACTAAAAAGAAATTCATTTCTCTCTTTTATGGAAAATTACAATCTTTTTGAATTGTATTACAACAGATAAGGCCAGGGTTCGGTGGGAAACAGACTTAGAGGTTGAGCTTAGTGCAGAAGCATGGTCAAAAGCGTTTAAATCTGCTAAGAAAATGTTTACATGTAACAGACTCCGGGAAAGCCAGTACGGAATTTTACACAGACTGCAGCGCACCCCAGAGTTTTTAAATAAAATTCACCCCCAGATTTCTCCTCTCTGTGTAAAGTGCAATACGGATGTGGGGACTTACTACCACTGCATATGGCAATGTCCTTTAGTTGCTAGATTTTGGAAAAACATTGCTATAGAACTTCGCTCAATATTTCACCAGACAATCCCACTGAACCCTGTGCTGTTTGTTCTTGGACTGTCTGTGGAGGGGTTTTCTTTATCGTCTAGACAAATGATGTTACTGTGTAAACTTTTACATATGGCAAGGCGGTGTATATTGTTTCAGTGGATTCAGGCGCAGCCCCCTTCTGTTACAGTGGTACAGAGAAACATTCAGGGTGTTTCCGATGGAGCGCCTCAGTGCCATTATAAAAGGTAACTGTGATGCTTTCTACAGGATATGGCAGCCTTTGCTTGATCACCTGCCGAGTGAGCTTGCCGAGATATTACAGAAAGGGGGATCACATTTTGTTTTTAAACATAATTGATGTATAACGGGGTCTTTTGTGTAAAAAATGTTTATGCTGTGTATTTATAACCCATGGACCTGTGTTTTCTTCTGGACAATACTGTATTTTGCTCTGGACTTGGCGGTGCTGGACTGTTTTTGTTTCTAAAAAGCCAAATTATTGTTTAAAAAAAAAAAGAAATGGCAGCGAGCTCAAATAGCTCAAATGGAGAGATGTGTGGGAATATTTTTGTGTTCGCACATTTATTTTTGTTTGCACCTGCATGTGATTTCCTAACAAATTTGGGAAATTCTGTTTCCCAAAAGATAAGCAAACAAGTCTAATGTCTAAAGTCCTTCTCATGCCATACAATCGGGTGCATTGGGTGGTGCCGATCTCTGTTTCTGTAGCCCTCGGCCTCTCACCTACACAGCTAGGGTTACCGTGGGGGGTGGGTCCTTTGGTAACCACAAGAGTTTGACTCCCCGCTCGCTTCTGTATTGCAGCGTGCCTTGCCAAACAGCAGTAGCTATCATTTTTATGATGGTCTTTGGTATGACCCGACTGCGAGTAGAACTCGCGATCTCCCTATCGAGAGGTGGACACGCTAACCACTAGGCCAACTTTCAGTAAGCAGACAAGTAGCCGAATTTAAAACGACCATGACCAGGAAGGTCCTAAGAATGCTGTAAGTACATCATGCAGTGCCACACTCATGTTAATGAACATTTGTTTTATTTTGACCTGCAAGCTTCATATCTGACCATGTGTTTACTCCCACAAGGAAGTAAAAAATTTGTACTCGTGTACCTTATAGTGTCCTGTGAGATCTCAGTCCTAATGGACACCTCTAGTCTCAGCCAGATGCTCATTAAACCTTACTGGCAAGCTTTCTTGGATAATCTTTATACAGTACTAATGTACTGTATATGGTCTTAGATAGATAGACACACACATTTGAGCCTCGTTTCTTCCTGTTGTTTTTTCTCTACTCCCAGACTGTGAAGTTTGCAAATCCTTCTTCCTCAACAAATGTGAAGTTCATGGACCGCCCCTCTTCATCCCAGATACTCCTGTTCCCATGGGAGTCCCTGACCGAGCCAGACAAACTCTTCCTCCTGGGCTAGAGATTCGGAAGTCCGATATTCCTGACGCAGGCCTGGGAGTGTTTAATAAGGGGGAGACTGTTCCAATAGGTGCACACTTCGGACCCTACCAGGGAGAACTGGTAAACAGAGAGGAAGCCAGAAACAGTGGAGACTCCTGGGTTGTGAGTTTGTCAAATTTATTATAAAGATTATATATTTTTAAGTAACAAAATGTGACTACTAGATGAAGATGTCTGTGAAGATTCTCAGTCATCCAGGTCATAGTAAACTATGAGATCCCTTCGACTAGTGCGGGAGTATGAGAGGACTTCCAGAAAACTGGCAGGCATTTTAGCCAGAGAGGATCGTTCTTTTTTTGTCAACCTGGAACAGCCATCACTGAACAGAGGTGGGGGTCTAAGACATCATTTATCAGCCACCTACTATGCAGCCATCAGAATTCTGATTCTGTTATGATCCATGAGAGGATAAATACCTGATACTCCCTATTAGTCAGACAGAACTGAGGAAGCCTTTCGGATGAGAGGTGAAAACGTTTTCAAGAATCTTCAAACAAGTCCA
The DNA here is from genome assembly GCF_027579695.1 of Neoarius graeffei. Lineage (NCBI taxonomy): Eukaryota > Metazoa > Chordata > Actinopteri > Siluriformes > Ariidae > Neoarius > Neoarius graeffei. The sequence goes on along the minus strand of NC_083592.1, from coordinate 289,615 downwards.
GTTGCTCTCTTCAACCACCCACAGTTTACTAGATGAAGGTAGCTCCAATTAATATCAATTTCTTCTTGCTAATGATATGTGGAGTAGTGGTGTAAATCACAAGTTTGATCACAATGTGATCCTACATTAATTCTTTTAACCAGTGTGGTGGAAATTCACCTGTTAATAATAGAAATACTAGGAACACCTGAATAATGCTCAAGCAAATATTTCTTTATTGCATAATTTAATATAATTGTTCATAAAAAAAATCACAAGCCTCGGGACTTCTGGGTTATGGCGGCCATGTAGAAAGACGCATGTCTCACTGCTCCTCTACTAACTGCTGTTAAATACTCCTAAACCACTCTTATCTGCAATAAAATCATCGAGTGCTAATATAATGCCGAGACCCAGTAAATGCAAGAGTGTAAAACATCAAAGCAGCCAAAATTAACAGACTTTGGAGCTCGCAGTGAAACACAGAAAGCTGAAGACAACATGGCAGCAGGAGCAGGCCACATAGCAGGTGAACTCAATGGTGAGAAAGCAGATGCAGTATTAGCCACTATAGGCTTCATGAAAACAGAATTTTTTTCAAGATTCAATGATGGCGGCTATAGAAAATATGAGGAGGGAATTAAGTGACCGTACCGAACGTGTGTCTCAGGCTGAGCTGCGGATATCAAACGCAGAGGATGAGGTAAATAGCCTGCAAGCTAAGCTACAGAAGTTGGAGTCAAATCAGAATCAGAATTACTTTATTAATCCCCGGAGGGAAATTCAAATTTGCAACCAAGCTCCTGAATCAAGGAAGAAGTAAACATGTCTAAAAATAGAAGATAAAATAGTCTTTAAAAAACAATAAATAAAAATAAAATAAATTTAAATAAGTTCAATAACTTAAGTAAAAGCAAAATTAAGTGATTTTTATATACAATGATTCCTATAAACATGTATTGCACCTGAGTTAAGGATACATGGTAAGAAGTGTACCACAGTTATACAGTGGCATTGTACCGGTACAGCTTGACTGCAGCAGGTAGGAATGATTTCCTGCGTCTCTCAGTTGTGCAGCGTGGAAGAATCAGCCGTTTACTGAATGTGCTCCTGTGGCTGATCAGCTCCTCATGTAGAGGGTGGGAAGGACAGTTTGTTTGTTTGTTTGTTTGTTTGTTTGTTTGTTTGTTTTGGACAGTGTCCTCTTCTCCAACACCACTGTAAGACAGTCCAGTTCCACGCCTACAACATGGCCGGCCTTCCTGATGATCTTATTGAGTCTGTTTAGTGTCCTTCACCTTCAAGCTGCTGCTCCAGCAGACGACAGCGTACAGGATGGCACTGGCCACCACAGACTCATAGAACATCCACAGCATTGTTCAGCAGATGCTGAAGGACCTTAGCCGTCTCAGAAAATAGAGACGGCTTTGGCCCTTTTTGTATACAGTGTCCACGATTTTGGACCAGTCCAGTTTATTGTCCAAGTACACCCCCAGGTACTTGTATTCCTCCACCACGTCCACACTGACCCCTTGGATGTTAACAGGGTTCACCGGAGCCCTGATTCTCTTCAGATCGACCACCAGTTCTTTCATCTTCATCACGTTGAGCTGTAGGTGCTTCTTCCTGCTCCACGTGACAAAGTTGTCCACCACCATCCTGTACTCGCTCTCATCACCACCGGTAATACATCCAACCACTGCAGAGTCATCAGAAAATTTCTGGAGGTGACAGGTCTCCATGCAGTAGTTGAAATCAGTGGTGTAGAGAGTGAAAAGGAAAGGAGAAAGGACAGTCCCTTGCGGAGCCCCAGTATTGTTGATCACTCTGACACACAGCCCTGCAAGCACACGTACTGTGGTCTGCCAGTCAAATAATCTACAATCCAGGACACCAGTGGGGCATCCACCTGCATCGCTGTCAACTTCTCACCTAGCAGAGCCGGCTGGATGGTGTCAAGCACTGGAGAAATCAAAAAAACATGATCCTCATGGTGCTGGCTGGCTTGTCCAGCTGTCCGTAGACTTTGTTGAGCAGGTAGATGATTGCGTCCTCTACTCCAAGACGGGGCTGGTAGGCGAACTGAAGGGAGTCAAGAAGTGGTTGGACCATAGGCCGGATCTGCTCCAGGATGAGTCACTCCAGGGTCTTTGTAATGTGTGACGTCAATGTCACAAGCCTGTAGTCTTTGAGGTCGCTGGGACGCGGCTTCTTCGGTACACGGACGAGGCATAACGTCTTCCACAGCATGGGGACCCTCTGAAGACCCAGGCTCATGTTGAAGACATGCTGAAGCACTCCACTTAGCTGGAAGGCACAGGTCTTCAGGGCTCTGGGGCTAACACCATCCAGGCCTGCTGATTTTCCTGCATGGAGTCTCTTCAGCTGTCTTCTCACTTGCTCCTCGCTGATGATCAATGTGGGGGTGACAGGTGGGGGAGGGATGAAGGTGCTTCTTGGGGGGGGTGCTCAGCCAGGGAGTCTGTTGAGGAGGTGTGAACAAAGTCATGAAATGGGGATGGGGTTGGGCAAGAAGAGGCGGGGGAGGGGAGAGAATGTAAAGTGTGTGGTTGTAGCCATCCTGCAGAAGAGTGGTGGTGGTGGTTTGGGGTCATGTCATCAAATCTGTTAAAGTAGATATTCAGCTCATTCGCCCTTTCCACATTGCCATCCACTCCTTCACTGAAGAGTAATGAATAAAAAACTGTAGAACCGGGTTCTCAACCTTTTCTACTTTAAGGTTGAAAAGGTTCATACTTGTAACGAGTCGGAGCTCATTAAAAAAGATCCCCAGTTATTTTGGCTCATCTATTCTATTAGAATCTAATAATCTACTGTAAAGTGTATTAATGGAATGCAACATCACTCCCTGTTACAGATGGGAGCCCAGGAATTAAATTAATGCAGTGAAAACAAACTGTTTTTAATTGTAGGTATTGTATTTACCGTAAAACTCTATGGATGAGCCAGAAGCCGAGCCAGGCATGCAGGGCATTCTCAATCAAAAGGGATTAATGATCCAAAAGTGGAGTCTGGTCCATTAACACACGAACTTACTGCCAGGTTTGTGTTCAGCAAACAAGCAAGTTATTAAAACCAAGAATTACACTCAAAAGAAGTGGATACAGAAACCACTCAATGGGATTAGACCCTTACACGCTAACAAAGGATTTTACCTATGAGTTGGAAAATGATCCATCCGTTGAGTTTCCTGACATCTCAGACTCCCTGGTGCTGCAGACATCGTTCTACATGGACACACAGATGCAAACCTGGAAGAGCCTGGAGGAGAACAACTTTTTATATGTGACTGGGTTAAAGATCTGGGCAAGGCAAGTTTATTTATATAGCACATTTCATACACAATGGCAGTTCAATGTGCTTTACAGAAGTAAAAACAGTAAGCAATAGAGAAATAAAATTACATAAAATAATTTTATTTTTATTCTAAAACAATTAATTAAAAGAAAATAAGAATTAAACAATAGTAGAAATAAAATAATAAAATGAAGTAGTTTAAATAGGAGGAGAAAAAAGAAACCAGCAGAATAGAATAAAGAATAAAATAGAATAAAGTTAAAGTAAATTTCAAACATGCAGAGAAAGTAAATATTACAAAAAATGTAAAGAAGACAATATTAATTATTTAACAGAAAGCATCTGAAAACAGCTTGGTCTTTAACCTAGATTTGAAGCTGCCAACAGCAGGAGCATTTTTGATGTCCTCTGGCAGTTGGTTCCATAGCTGCACTGCATAGTAGCTAAAAGCTGCTTCACCACACTTTGTTTTAACAACAGGTTTTACCAGTAAATTTTTCTGTTTCGATCTGGTAGATCTGATTGGGTTAGGCCGCTGCAACATATCAGAGAGGTAATTGGGCCCTGTACCATTTAGAGATTTGTATACCAGCAGCAATGCTTTAAAGTCAATTCTGTAGCTTACTGGAAGCCAGTGAAGGGACCTTAGAATTGGAGTAATGTGCTCTGTTCTTTTGTTTGTGTGAGAACCCTAGCCGCTGCATTTTGAACCAGCTGAAGTCGTTTGATGGTCTTTTTTGGCAGGCCTGTGAAAAGGCCATTGCAGTAATCAACCCTACTAGAGATGAAGGCATGTATTAGTTTTTCCAGATCATTTTTTGACATAAGTCGTCTTAGTTTGGAAATGTTTTTTAGGTGATAAAATGCCGTTTTAGTGATTGCTTTCATGTGACTGTCAAAGTTTAGCTCGCTGTCAATGAAAACACCAAGATTTTTAACCATTTCTTTAGTTTTAATCCCTTTTGTGTCAAGAATAGTGGTAATCCTGAGTCTTTCATCTTTTTTTCCCAAATAGAATTACTTCTGTTTTATCTGTGTTCAGCTGAAGAAAATTTTGTGACATCCAGCTATTGATTTGATCGATACACTGGTAGAGACATTCAAGGGGGGCATAATCATTAGGTGATGGAGCAAAATAAATTTGGGTGTCATCTGCATAGCAGTGATACAAAATTGAATTTGTATTGATAATTTGCCCAAGTGGGAGCATATAAAGGTTGAAAAGTAATGGTCCAAGAATTGACCCCTGGGGGACACCACAGGTCAAGGACATTGACGTTGAGGAACAATTTCCCAGGGTAACAAAGAAGCTTCTATCTTTTAAGTATGAATTTAACCAATTGATAACTTTACCAGTCAATCCAACCCAGTGTTCAAGTCGATATAGCAGTATGTTGTGATCAACAGTATCAAAAGCTGCACTGAGGTCCAGTAATACCAGGACCGATGTTTTGCCTGCATCAGTATTAAGACGTATGTCATTTATAACTTTAATCAGCGCTGTTTCAGTGCTATGATTGGCACAAAATCCTGACTGAAAATTATCAAAATGGCTGTTTGATATCAAGAAGGCAGTTAATTGATTGAAGACAATTTTTTCAAGGATTTTCACGATGAATGGTAAATTTGATATTGGCCTGTAGTTATTTAATACTGAAGGATCCAGATTATTTTTTTTAAGTAGGGGCTTTACAACGGCTTTTTTTTAGGGACACAGGAACAACGCCAGTCTCCAGGGATGTATTTATAATTTGAAGCACATCTGTAATAAGATGAAGAACAGACTTAAAAAAGTTGGTGGGCAGAATGTCCAATTCAGATGTTGAGGAACTGAGATTTTGTACAGTTTTTTTCAAGAGTCTCATAATCAATTAAACAAAATTCTGACATTGTGTTGAAGTTATCTATCTGTCATTGGTGATTGCAGTTTTTCAATTTTTTGCAACTGAGATATATTATGAGGAATATTCTGCCGTATTTTATCAATTTTACCTTTGAAAAAGGATGCAAACTCATTGCATTTATTAACTGAGAGAAGTTCAGGTGCTAATTGTGGTGGGGGATTAGTTAGCTTCTCTACTGTTGAAAATAGCACACGGGCATTGTTCATATTCCTGCTGATGATGTTGGAGAAGAAAGACTGTCTTGCTTTACGAATTTCATAATTATAATTACAAAGCATCTCTTTATGGATTTGATAATGGATGTGAAGTTTAGATTTGCGCCATTTTCTTTCAGTCTTTCTACATTCTCGCTTTAGCAGTTTAACAGCCGGCGTACTGCTTCCATGGTGCTTTCTGCTTATCATTGACTCTTTTGATTTTGAATGGAGCAATATCATCCATAATTTGGGTCATATTTAAATTAAAAATTTCCAGTAAATCATCTACAGAGTCTGACATTTTGGTTGAGTTCTGAGAGAGAGCTTGCTCAAAGAGAGCACATGTGTTGTCTTTTATGACTCTCCTACCTATAGTCATTGAGCTGTTCTGAATGTGAGGAGACATAGAAACATCAAAGAAAACACAGAAATGATCGGATAAGGCCAGGTCAACAACAGTATTAGAAACAGTAAGACCCTTTTGTGATGACGAGGTCAAGAGTATGACCACGAGAGTGGGTCGGCCCCTGTACATGTTGTACTAGGTTGAAGTTGTCAATAATTGCAAGTAGTTCTTTGGCATAAATGTTATCAGTATTATCTACATGCAAGTTAAAATCCCCAGATATAATAAGACAATCAAACTCTAAGCAAATGACTGACAACAGTTCACCAAACTCTTCAAGAAAGACTTTGACTGAATGTAGGGCTGCTCGATATTGGAAAAAATCAATATCACGATTTTTTCAGTAAATATCGATATCGCGATTTTTAAAATGATATTTATACACCTTTTTTTAAAGCCCTGATCATCAACACCTGAGGCACCGGGCCACATTTTTATAGTACAGGCCTCATAGGCTACCTGTCAACCCTTCCCGTTGTACCCTGAAACGCCTTTTACTTAAACTATTTACTGTGCAAGCGCGTACTTTGCATAGGTCCTATAGCCTGCACAAGGCTCACGTTCTCCTCACTCAACATTTCCGATCACAGAGGATGGAGCCAGCGCTGGTATTACCAGTGATTACTGCGTAACGTCCACACTGGCTCGTAGCCAGCCAAGGATAAAATCTCTCTCTCACACACACACACACACACACTACAACGTAAGCTTGTGTGTTGTTAAGACACCAACATTAAAACACGCACACACACGGACTGGCCATTGGGAGTAGCGGGAGTTTGTGGGCCGGCGGAGAAAAAAAAAAAAAAAAAAAAGTTGCGTGCTGGCCTTTAATATGATAAGCAATGTTAACAGTTTCTTTAAGAAACTGTTAACATTGCTTATCATATTAAAGGCCAGCGCGCAACTGTAATAAACAATGTTAACAGTTTCTTAAAGAAACTGTTAACATTGCTTATCATATTAAAGGCCAGCGCGCAACTGTTTTGTTTTTTTCTCCGCCGGCCCACACTGAACCACCGGGAAAACTCCCGCTACTCCCGATGGCCAGTCCGTGTGTGAACACGCACAATATAGAGACAAGTCCTTAAGAATTAACATACATGAAAATAGCTCAGCGGCATGTAAACATTCCCTGAAAGTGTAGGTGGCACTGCGGCTAGATGCTACGTGAAATGGCACAAGGCAAACACCATGCTTCGCTCAGTCAACAGACAAAATCCACGAACCCAGTAGTCCTCCTACTACTGTGGGTTAGTGTTCTGTGGCCAAAAACACCCTACGCACAGTCATTCCAAAACATCCCCACTAGTTGCAGGTTATGTCTCAAATACAGATATGCGTTGTGGATTAAGCAATCTATTTTCAAGCATCAGGCTTCTCTTCCTTCATCTTCCAAATGTGGACTCCGCTATCTTTTTGGCATGTCAGCATTGAAATACCATTTGCAGAGATATTTCACTCGAAAAGTAAAAGCAACACATGATTAGGGCTACATGATTAGCAGGGGGACACCGTTTTAAGCGCACGGAATTTTAAAAACAATGTAATTACATCTGAGTCCGTCTACATCGCGCAATAAACCCGTCCTTAGCAGAACCTACTTCAAAGCATGATGCTAGCTGCAGATGCACAAGTCAAAATCAAACGAACCCAAGTAAACATGCTGCGGCGGGCAACATTAATAACCAAATTGCCTTACCTTAAAACGCTGCCTTGACCACAGGACGACTCGCAATTATTCCACTTAAATCCACACGGTTTAACACATCTAACACGGCTAGCAAGCTGGATATGTGCTAATATTGTTGTGCTTGTTTTCTTCCGTAGATGCCATTTTTACATTACCCAGTCCCACATCCAAAAATATGACGTAAATATATGTTAATTGTATTATTATAACTATTAGCAAGCAAATCAAACAACATATTAACAAATCAATATATCAAATCACCCGACACGTATGAAAACAGAAGAATTGATTTTTTACTGTTGCGGAGATATCGCGGGAGTAGAATGGATGACGTATGCAAGGCTACGGGTGTGCCTTAGGGGACAGAAGGGTTCGTTTTACCTTACTGTCACATCAATGTTATTGTTGTTTTATTGCCATTGTAGAAATAGTGCACGTCCCTTTCGACAAATGACAAAAAATCGTTTCATATCGATATTATGGATTTTGATATCGTTTGACACCAATATCGATATCGTGATAAAAATACGATATATTGCACAGCTCTAGCTGAATGTCTCGGAGGCCTATAAATAGTTAATAATAATATGTTAGGAGAGCATGTAACAAGTGCACATAAGTGTTCAAAGGACATAAAATCACCAAGTGAGGATTGTTTACACTGAAAAGAGACTTTGAATATATTTGCGATCCCTCCACCTTTCCCTTGTCGGGTAACATTCAAAAAATTAAAATTTGGGGGAGCTGCTTCAATAAGGGTGGTAGCACTATTTGCTTGATCCAGCCAGGTTTCAGTTAGAAGCAAAAAATCAAGATTGTTTGCGCAAATAAGATCATTAATTAAAAATGACTTGTTTAAAAATGATCTAACGTTCAGAAGAGCTAGCTTTACAGAAAGTCTAGAAGTAATATCTGCTTGTGCACTCTGATGCTGTTTTAAAACAGGAAGGAGATTAGATTGGTTCACCCCCAGGGTTAAATGTGCTCTATGTTTTCTGTTTCTTATCAACACAGGAATAGAGAATGGCATAGGCACATTGGGTCCCAGCTGGTTTTCAACACTACACCCATTTGCAGGGACCCAGAGTACATAAAACAAGACTTTCTAAATGTTCCATTTGGTTTGAGGGTGAAAGGATTGGAGATGACGTGTATCTTTTGGATGGTGAAAAAGATTTGTAGCCAGCTGAAAGTCCTGGGCGGACACAATTTTGATGAACTGGGTACACTGCTTGTCGCGACAGATTTGGGCTGGAAAAAGAGAGTGTAGCCATTGGGAGCAATTTTTTCATGCTATTTGGGAAATCCATCCGAGGGGAAGTGAAGTCCTCTGTCTTTGAATGTTGGGAGTCTTGCAGGTCAGATGTCTGTGTGTCCTTGATGACGACTTGCAAAGATGATTGTTTAGGCTTTGTAACTCTGTCAGTCTGCGACATCTTATCAACTGTTTTCCTCAATGCTGGCTGAGAAAAGATTGCAAGTCTGTAATGGTCTACTAAGACTTTGGCTCCAATCCAGCTGAGTTCAGTGCTATTTGGCTTGTAAAATTCTCTGTGATTCCAGAAAAGGTTAAAATTGTCTATGAAGTTCATACCAAATGAAAAACAAGTTTTTCCAAGCCAGGTGTTAAGACTGAAGAGTCGAGAAAAAGCAAAACTTCCTCTCGCTGGGAGTGGGCCACTGATTAAAGATTGAATTCCAGTCTTATAGAGCTCAGAAAAAAGTTTTCTGAAATCATCTTGGACAAACAGCTGTTCTCTGAAAACATCATTTGCTCCCACATGCACAACAATACGTTTAATAGTTTTATGCTCGGACATGAGTTTCAAAATGCTGTCTTTGGTGTCAGAGATGGATGCATTTGGAAGGCAACAAATAATCATCCCATAACCTTTTAATTGTCTTACAGTGGAATCACCAAGAACAAGGGTTGTGGGATCAGGTGGTGTTACGAGCTGCTTTTTGCCTCTTCCCACAGCTCTTCGATCTTGGTGCGATCTCTTTTTACTATGTGTTTGTCCGCTTGAAAAATCCTCTTCCACATCCCTGAGGCATTCAAATTTGTTCTGAAGCCTTATGGGCTGTGGATTTTCCATAGGATTGTAGATCCTATTGTAATTTGTAGAACGAGCTGGTGTTGAAGTAATTACTCTTCTGTTTTTATTTTTGGGCTTACCACCCATCACTTGCCAGTTTTCTGTACTCACATTTTGCCCAGCTTGATTGATGAATTCTTCCACTTGATCTGCAATGTCCTCGGTCTGTCGGAGTGCAATCTCTGCATTCTCAGCCGCTGTTTCTGTACTCCTTTCCTGAGATATCGCTTTTAATTCGTCCGTCTTTGGCAGAGCATCAATCTTTGATTCCAGAATAGAAATCCTCTGTTCTAGTTCCATGCATTTTCTGCAGGATTTTTTGCTCCCTGGCATTTTGTTTTAAAAACTAACTTATCTTATAAAGATGAAAAAAACCCACAAAAAAATAGTGGAAATTAAATTAAATTAAAAGCTTATAAAGATGAAAAATAAAATGAGAAAAAAAATAGTGGAAATTAAATGAGAAAGTAAAGTATAGAAATAAAGATCAAGAAAGCAGGAGCAAAGCAAAGAAGCGTCCTACTCGCTTGAGTAGGAGGAGCAGATCCACTGGGGATCAGGACATTACAAGGTAGACAGATCTAAGGGCAGGAAGAGTGTTTATTAGCAGGCGTGATATTTACAAAAACAAAACAAAGCAGAACCATAAAGCAAAGTCTTTTAAACAGCATTATAAACATTGCTAGAAACAAATGTGACCGTGATGATAATACTTCGCAAAGCCTCTGTGAAAACAGCGTCCGTATCTGCGCATGCTGATTGCACTCAAATCAGTATCGGTTGTTTCTCATAATGACTGGGTCCCAAGCATGTACACAATGCACTCCGTGAGCGCACAGCCGCTCGAGCTGTGCCAGACTCAAGTGCACAAAAGTGTGACGGTCAATTGTTCACCTGCTGTGTGACCACAACTTTTAGCTCGTGTATATCGCCATCAAAATGCCTCATTTTCATCGATAACCCATCGCAAAGCATTGAGACGTGTAGTGTGATTAGCTTAATGTGGTGGATGTGACGTTGGATGCAACCCAGCAACTTTTTTACAGCAACAAGTCCGAACCAAACCAGTCTGAACCAGATCGGAGTTGAGTGCCTTCGACATTTATCATTAAATATCAGTAAGATATTTGGGCGCAGCCTCCAGTTGCAGCTCCCCGAGGCTGGGAAAAACAGCACGGTGGTTCTTGAATCTCCACAGGAAGGCTACACTGAATGAAGGCATGTTCAAACATTTGGTTAATTGAGGTGGGGAAAGTTCTCTAGTATCTCTAGAAGATAGAGCCATCAAAATGGCGGCGGCGGCAGCGGTAACTGCAGGTGGCTATGAACTCTTGCAGCAAACAAACAACGCAGCAATTCAGGCGTCTGTAGGTCTGATATTTTGCCAACTATGCTGTAATGTTCATATGCTACGCAGCTGGACACAAATACTGGCGTTTTACACGGTCAACAAACAAACAACGGACCAAATCTAAACTCCTGTCTCTGCGCACCGCAATGCCAATACCACCATCAAACTTTCTGCTTACCATCATATATGGCAGTGTTAGTGCCCCTGCTGTCCTCCTATTTCTGTATACTGTCGCGACTTTTTGCCTCCGTCCATGCCCGCCTCTCATGCAGTCCACCGTGATGCCTGCCCGACCACCTGGATGGTATGGAGTCGAGCTTCCCGGTGTGACGGAACCAATGGTCTGTGACTTTGTTGGCGGAGTTTGGGGGGGGGGTGTTCCAGAGCGGACCAGGCTGTTGTCCATTTGGATATTATGCCTGGAGGCTGTACTCCATCTGAGCTGAATCGGAGAGCTGCAGTTGGTTCCCAAACTGCACTGTGGTGTGGTCTAGACCTGACTCGTCAAACAGCGGAATCTCTGGGCTGACTAGTTACCATCGGTCCTCCGAAACAGCAATCCCACACGGTCATGCCTGGCTTCGCCTACTGCTGGGGGTTACTTAGCTGTTTTCGACGCTTTCCGCACTGCAAAATAGTATCTACATTTGTGGCAGACACCGTGCAAACCTGCGACTTGTATCTGAATATCTCAGTTTAACAATTTCTCAATCATTATCCCTCTCTACCCATACTATTTTATTTAATCGGTGGGTAACAGATGGTAGGACTCCACATACTGAAACTGATGAAAATAAGTCAGAGCGCCTGCAAAGGCCATCACGACTTTTAATATTTATCCTTTTGTTTATTGGAAATGTTGAGCTTAACCCCGGGCCTGACCCAAATGCTTTATTGATATTTTTACTGCATTTATGGACTTTTTACCCATATGCAAACTGTTACAGGTTTTTTCCTGCTATATCACAACCATTTAGGCTGTATTCACCCTCCGGAGTTCATTTAGCACAAACCTTTTCTCACCCCCTTCCGATTGTTGAAACATCTGAAATATCTCTTCACCCCAAAATCCAACCTTTTCCTTTTCCCTCTCTTCCTACCCGCTGAAACTTCTCCCCGCTATTCCAAAACGAAAATAATTAATTCACATAAAAGCAGTTCGTTCAAGAAAAATTCCAATTGATTTACACCAACTTGGTGGTATTACTGGCTTTTTAAAGTCTGTCATTTAAACACCCGTAGCCTTGCTTCTAAATTAGATGAACTTAAAATCCTTCTTACGCAGTCGAAAGCACACATAATGGCAATTACAGAATCCTGGTTAACTCCTACTATTCCGGATTCCTATCTTGCCATTGAAAATTATCAACTATATCGTAAAGACCGCACTAGTAAGACCGGCGGGGGAGTGGCCTTTTATGTAACTCAGAAATATGTACACTCAATATCAAAAATCGAAACTGATACTGAGACATTACAACTGGTAGTACATTTTACACCACAGCAAGCAGTTACAATTATCGTCACTTACAAGCCTCCTAATGTCAGTGCAAATGACTATCTATTTCATTTTACTGATATAGTTAAATCTGTTACAACAAAGGAGCTTGTTATCTTGGGAGATATCAATCTTGACTGGAATATGGATTCATCAAAACATTTGAAAGGCACTGCAATAAAACTTGGTCTGTATCAACTTATTAAGGATCCAACAAGAATTAGCAATACACGCAGTTCAATTTTGGATCTTATTCTTACAAATCAGCCCTCAAAATATGCAATGTCTGGCGTAATAGACACCCCTATTTCAGATCATTTTCTTATCTATGCAATTAGGAAAACTTTAAAATCCCCTAAATCTCATGCCCCTTTTTCTGCACCAAAAATACCAACCTCAAAGAGAACTCAATTTAATGACTAATTTAATGCTGTAAATTGGAATGATGAATTGTCTCTGGAAAATCCAGAACAAATCCTAGCACAATTCCACACTAAATTTCAATCAATACAAGATAAATATACTACTGTCAACAAGGTTCGACCTAGACAAATTAAATTACCCTGGATAAATACTGAACTAGCCAAACTTCTTAAGCAGAAGGCCTCTCTCATTAAAATGTATAGGATAACTTGAACATCTGAGAGCAAAAATAATTTTATACAAATAAGAAATAAATGCACTGTCGAACTACGAAAGGCTAAATCGGTCTATTTTCAGCAACAAATTATACAATCTGCCTCAAATCCAAAGACTCTATGGCAGACTCTTAAAGGTTATTACTGGTGAGAGTAAAAAGAAAAAGAACCCTAATATACAGATATCCCTACAGGGTACTCTCATTTCAGACTCAGAAAAGATTGCAAGTGCTTTTAAAAATTTTTTCCTGACTTCTGTCAAGGAACTGGCAACAAATTTTGCCCCTCCTCTTTATCATCTGTTTTTCCTCCAACATCGGATCAGTTCTCTTTTTCTGAGATCTCTCAAAACCAGGTGATAAACCTACTACACTCATTAAATTCTCATGCCCATGATATTTATGGTCTAACTAACTCCTTTTTAAAGAGTCATGCTCAAAGCCTAATACCTCTTTTCCAGCATCTAATTAACCTCTGCATTAGGCTCTCCATCTTCCCCTCTGATTGGAAAATAGCACAAATTACTCCCATTTTCAAATCTGATGACCCCACTCTTGTTTCAAACTACAGACCAATAGCAATACTTCCTGCTATGTCCAAGCTGCTTGAAAAAGCCCTATATAATTAGTTAAGCTCCTATCTTGAAACAGGCAACTGGCTTAGTGATTGTCAATATGGATTTCGTGCCAATCGGTCAACTACATTGGCTTTACTGTTCTTCACTGAACAAATACGTGACTCTCTTAACAAAGGCCATATCACTGGAGCTATTTTTATTTATTTTCGTAAAGCTTTTGATACTGTGAATCATGAAATTTTACTAAAAAAAACCCTTCTCTCTTTTCATTTGTCTTCTGCTGTAATCGAAATGTTTTCATCCTACTTGAAAAACAGGTCACAAGCTGTTAAAATTCATTGTGTAACATCTCAACCTTCAGCTTGTGATATGGGTGTGCCACAAGGGAGTATTCTTGGACCACTGCTTTTTCTTTTATATATATAAATGACTTACCTCAAATATGTAATTATTCAAAATGCCTACTGTACGCCGATGATAGTTATGTTTCTCTCTGACTCAAATCCTGAGGTCATAAATACCAAATTATCATCTGACCTTTGGCTCTTACATAACTGGTTGGGGAGGAACCATCTAACTGTTAATGTAAAGAAAAGTGAATGCATGCACTTCCACACCTCCTAGAAAAAGGTTATCTTTTACTGCTTCCATCACCTTTGCAAACCAAGATCTGGTCATCACAAAGACCTACAAATATCTTGGTGTGTTACTTGACTCACACCTTACTTATCGTGACCACATCTCTAAACTAACAAATAAGCTTAACCAGAAATTATATGTATATAACAAGATAAGGCCATATTTATCATCTTCTGTTTCTGAAACCTATTTACATGCAATTTTGTTTTCAACAATTTCTTATGGTCTTTCAATGTCACTTACCACTAAGGAAATTACTGCACCAATTGCACGTTTTATCGTATGCTTAAGATCCACAGTAATTTACCTAAGTGGTCTCATCACTGCATTGCACTCACACATACCAATGCCCTGACTTTTGAGAATTTCATTAACAGTTATGCCATTGCTCTTTATTTTCAGATATTAAATAGCACGTCACCTACATTTACTGCACTTCTCCCAGTACACAATGTGAGACAAGTGCCCTGTACCAGATCAGTTTCACAAGCACTTATACCAGTTCCTTCTTTTAGAAATAGTTATGGTCAGAGGTCCTTTTTTTTTTTTTTTTTTTTTTAAAACACTTTTACCAAAGTTTGGAATGTCATTCCTTATCATATTAGAGTATTACAATCTATTGCAGCCTTCAAAAAGGCATACAGATTGCATCTCTATAACAGTTATACCTGTACTCATTCATTGTTGCATGTAACAGTCTATGTAATGTATGTAATGTCTATTGTTGTCCAAGTTATTTGTGTTTAGTTCATGCGAGTGTGAATGGTTGTCTGTGTCAGCCCTGTGATGACCTGGCGACTTGTCCAGAGTGTACCCCGCCTTTCGCCCGTAGTCAGCTGGGATAGGCTCCAGCTTGCCTGAGACCCTGTAGAACAGGATAAAGCGGCTAGAGATAATGAGATGAGTTCATGTTAATGTCCTGCTTTTGTTATGACTGTTTTGTGTTCTGCAGAACAGGAACCTGCTGTAAACCAGTTTGTTAAACTGAGTCAGGCCCGTCTTAACTGTAACTGCACTGTTACTTTTAATACTTTCCTGTATAATAAATGAAATGAAACTGTACCCTACTACGAGTAAAAATTAGCTTTCACGTGAAAAAGTTTGGGGCCCAATAGATGACACTTCCATTGGTTGAGAAACACCGTCTTAGAGGACACATTATTAATTACATAGGCTCAAAGTAAAAAAAAATGTGAGGAGAGAGTACCACTGGAGAATAAAATAAGGACTCTTCAAGAAAAGGTGTATGAGAGAAGCAACCCACAAATGGAAAATTATTTACTGGTCTTAAGAGCAGAGTATAAAACATTTATCTGCTTTCTGAGCTGCTGCTAGCCTTTTCAGACTAAAACATTTTATGAACAGTGTGATAAATCTGGTAAGTTATTAGCATAACTTACCAGATTAATGAGAGATCATCTCATCTCATTATCTCTAGCTGCTTTATCCTGTTCTACAGGGTCGCAGGCAAGCTGGAGCCTATCCCAGCTAACTACGGGCGAAAGGTGGGGTACGCCCTGGACAAGTCGCCAGGTCATCACAGGGCTGACACATATGGCCCTTTTCCACTACCCTTTTTCAGCTCGCTTCAGCTCACTTCAGCCCGACACGGCTCGCGTTTCGACTACCAAAAACCAGCACGACTCGGCTCGCTTCAGCCCTGCTTAGCCCCTAAAACTCGCACCGTTTTGGAGTGGGGCTGAAGCGAGCCAAAGCGAGCCGAGTGAGTCTGGGGGCGTGAGCAGACACTCCCCTGTGCACTGATTGGTGAGGAGGAGTGTCCTCACACGCCCACACACGCTCCGCGAGCGCGCTGGAATCTGTAAACACCGTAAACCCGGAAGAAGAATTACGAATTGCGAGAATTTCTGAAGCCTTATGTGCCTCGCCTCATCTATACGCTCTTGCCAGTATCTGTCCCCGTTGTCGGTGACAACAAGCCACAGCACCAAGACCAGCAACACTAACGACTCCATGTCCTCCATGTTTATTGTTTACTATTCGGGTCGTGAGACTACTGCTTAAAAGCTCACTGTCACTGTTTGCGCTGCTTAACGACATCACCTGCTGTCCACCCACTTTCGCTAACTCCACCCAATGTGTCCACCCACTTCCAGCCAGCACGGTTCAGTGTGGTTGTAGTCGAAATGCAAGTCCAACAGCCCCACTCAGCTCGACTCAGCACGGCACGGCTCAGCCCAACTCAGCCGCGTTTGTAGTGGAAAAGCGGCAATAGACACAGACAACCATTCACACTCACATTCACACCTACGCTCAATTTAGAGTCACCAGTTAACCTAACCTGCATGTCTTTGGACTGTGGGGGAAACCGGAGCACCCGGAGGAAACCCACGTGGACACGGGGAGAACATGCAAACTTCACACAGAAAGGCCCTCGCCGGCCACGGGGCTCGGACCCGGACCTTCTTGCTGTGAGGCGACGGCGCTAACCACTACACCACCGTGCCGCCCATAGCAGATCAGACAATTAGAAACCAAAGCACTAATTACAAATACTATAAAAGAAATGTTTTGGTGGATCCCACAGAAATTAATGAAGCCTTTTAGAAATTACGACAAAGAATTATATAGCTCAAAAAATGAACGTGATTTGCGAGACACAATTTTTTAGACAAATGAGACATACCAGGGGCAGATCCAGGAAAATGGGAACAGAGGGACGTCGATCCAGGGGCCACCAGAGGCCGCCGGAAACTCTGCAGTTTTTAAATGACCGGAGATGCATTTTGATCTGTCAGAGACATGTTGTAAATTAAATCTCTTAAAGAAACTTTCAAAACCATTTTATTAGACACTGAAAATGATGGGAAGCTATGGTGGTGTAGTGGTTAACATTGCCGCCTTGCAGCAAGAAGGTTCTGGGTTTAAGCCCAGTGGGCGACAGGGGCCTTTCTGTGTGGAGTTTGCATGTTCTCCCCGTGTTTGTGTGGGTTTCCTCCAGGTGCTCTGGTTTCCCTCACAATCCAAAGACATGCAGTAGGTTAACATTGGGGCGGCCTTGGGCTGAAGTGCCCTTGAGCAAGGCCCCTAACTGCTCCCTGGGCTCTGTAGTATAGCTGCCCACAGCTGTGTGCGCACGTGCTCATTGCTCATATATATATATGTGTGTGTGTGTGTGTGTGTTCACTGGTTCAGATGGGTTAAATGCAGAGGATTAAATTTCACTGTGTGCTTAAGTATGTGCTTGAGTGTATGTGTGACACACAAAGGCTTATTGGCTTTTTCTATTATCAGAGTTGCAGGTATATGTGTAGAACATAATTACAATGGATATATGGTAGTATTTATGAAAGTTGCATTGTCATATAATGCATTACCACATGACACACTACAGTGTAGTACACTGACCACAAAACACCTTATATCAATAAATTTATTACTGTTTTAGTAACTGCAATCTGAGCTCCTGCTCAGGACATTCAATGTACAGTGGTGCTTGAAAGTTTGTGAACCCTTTAGAATTTTCTATATTTCTGCATAAATATGACCTAAAACATCATCAGATTTCCACACAAGTCCTAAAAGTAGATAAAGAGAACCCAGTTAAACAAATGAAACAAAAATATTATACTTGGTCATTTATTTATTGAGGAAAATGATCCAGTATTACATATCTGTGAGTGGCAAAAGTATGTGAACCTCTAGGATTAGCAGTTAATTTGAAGGTGAAATTAGAGTCAGGTGTTTTCAATCAATGGGATGACAATCAGGTGTGAGTGGGCACCGTTTTATTTAAAGAACAGGGATCTATCAAAGTCTGATCTTCACAATACGTTTGTGGAAGTGTATCATGGCACGAACAAGAGAGATTTCCGAGGACCTCAGAAAAAAGCGTTGTTGATACTCATCAGGCTGGAAAAAGTTTCAAAACCATCTCTAAAAAGTTTAGACTCCACCTATCCACAGTCAGACAGATTGTGTACAAATGGAAGAAATTCAAGACCATTGTTACCCTCCCCAGGAGTGGTCGACCAACAAAGATCACTCCAAGAGCAAGGCGTGTAATAGTCAGCAAGGTCACAACGGATCCCAGGGTGACTTCTAAGCAACTGAAGGCCTCTCTCACATTGGCTCATGTTCATGAGTCCACCATCAGGAGAACACTGAACAACAATGGTGTGCATGGCAGGGTTGCAAGGAGAAAGCCACTGCTCTCCAGAAAGAATGTTGCTGCTCGTCTGCAGTTTGCTAAAGATCATGTGGACAAGCCAGAGGGCTCTTGAAAAAATGTTTTGTGGACGGATGAGACCAAAATAGAACTTTTTGGTTTAAATGAGAAGTGTTATGTTTGGAGAAAGGAAAACCCTACATTCCAGCATAAGAACCTTATCACATCTGTGAAACATGGTGGTGGTAGTATCATGGTTTGGGCCTGTTTTACTCGTCTCTCACAGACCAATCCAGCTGCTGTCGTAAAAATCAAAGTGAGGCTCCGCCCCCAAAATGGCACATGTACATACACGGTATAGTGAGTACAGGGAGACCTTATTAATGAATACGAGCATCTGGCAAAACCATTCCTGCAATAGTTCCTCTTCAAACTACAGGGTACATTCTACAAGTACCATGCAACTGTCTGAGAAAATTCTGACAAAAATTGAGTTCCACTGATTAAATCTTGACAAAAATAAAATAAAAAAAAGCTAAAATGAACCTACAATTTTCAGTACACAACTAAGACCAAAACTAAATTTGCAGTTCTTTAAATTCAAAACTAACACTGCTATACTGAACTAAACCAACATTACTCCCAAACATGGCAAATAAATATTACTTGTACAAATCCAAAATATTTTATATAAAACCCATTTAGTGACCGAACTGACTTTGAAGTTGTGCATTTTTGTAGCTGTCTGTTTTTAGAGACCAAAACACAAGGGACAGATATTTATCAGAGAGGTCTGATTCACAGTACAGCTTTGCCATGTCAAAGATATAAAGCCTTTCATGAGAAACCTTTCCTTTGTCTAAATTCTGATAAAAGCCTTGCCTGCATTTTCCTATAGTTACTAAATTCATCTTGGAGTATGTCGGCTGCTTTGTGAATCTAAAGATAGTCAAGAGCCTTTAATTCAGCCTTCATGAGGCTTAAGATAATACTGGCATGAGTCATTGTTCTCCTTTCTGTACACCTCATTTAAAGGCGTAGATTGATTTAGTGAAGAAAATGTAAATGTGGGATTTTTCTACAGGTATACAGGCGCATGCAGTGTGAAGAATACATCGATGCCAAAAGAGAAATGCATGTAAATTGGATGAGGTGAGGAATACACCGGCTGTTGGGTCGCTTTCATGATTTGATTTTATAGCTCCTCATTTGTTGGAAGTACTTTATCTTCATATCATTGATATCTCTGCCATGCTTTCTCCAAGTCTGTAACTGATCTGATTTTTATCATTTTTTGGAATGTTGTCTCACTTTTTTAGGTATGTGAATTGTGCCTGTAATGATGAACAGAATCTTGTGGCATTTCAATATCGAGGGGGAATTTTGTATCGTTGCTGTCGACCCATTAACCCAGGACAGGAGCTCTTGGTGTGGTATGAAGAGGAGAATGCCAAAGAACTCAGTCCTGCACCTACAGGAACAACCAGACAGCAAGGTGTTAGTTTTGTCTAAAGGGTTATAGAGGTTATTTTCTGCATCATCTAGTGACACATTTCTGAGTAACAGTGTTTCTGGGATGAAAGCTGTTGTACAATGGCGTCTACAGTAACCAGAGCACTCCCACAGAGAACTCATTTTGGCCAGTTCCACCAACCCGGTAGGTCTTCTCTATCATATCACAGTGACCAACCAGAGAGGGTGAAGTCTATCAGCTTCCTCCAAGACATTTGAAGTCAGTCCACTGCATCTCTTGCGAGTCCTCTGTAAAGTCTGGCTGTTCTCCATAAGAGTGCTAATTAATCTACATTTCTCACAGATATTCCTGGGTATGACTTTAAACTGCAACCAGTGGTGAGTCTCAGGTCCGGGAGGACTTGAGTATTGCATGGATTAAAGTTTTCCGTCAACTGGGAGCGCTAAAGGTCAATAATGAGAGCGATGCAGATCCGAGGGAAAAAAAAAGGGTGGTAGGCCCATAGGTCTGACACCGATGTGATTTAGAACTTCACCAAGCTGCTGTGATTGCCTGTTGTTGAACCTTTTCTTGTGCTATGTTTGAGTATATGTAAAGGAATAAGTAGTTGTGCTAGATAGGCCTAAATAAATAAATACAGCCTCCGCTACTGTCTAGTTCCAGGGAGGCTCAGCGTAGGCCACTGATGAAACTATTTGGCTGTCCGACTACTGGGCAACTAGGTTACTTGTCTACTACTAATAGTAGTAGTAATAATGATATTTGCCTATTGAAAGGTGATCAGGTGAAAAGTTGAAGCCGCAGCAAGACCTTTGCTATTAAGCCCTTTGTAGGTTAAACAGGCTTCGGCAGACAACGTTCTGGAAAGGCTGTGTTTTTCTTTGGTTTGATTAGCCTACGATTTAATCTTTAAACATTATGGTTTCAGCAGTTCGCTCAAACATTGGAGGCTGCGGAGTCGGGCTGCAAGATTTCCCGACACTTGTTTAAGATGCCAAGCTTCATAGTAAGGAGAAAATAATTCCACAGTATTTAGTGCCTCGTCAGTCTCAAAAATTAATAGTGAAGGACCAACGCGAATTAAGTGCCAAAAAAACATCTCGTAGGCCTATATTTTACATTTTCAAAAAAGTCTGGAATTGGAAGTCGGTCAGTGGAGTGTAATGAAGTGTCTCATTCACTAAACACAAAAGGTCAGAAAACAGTGGAGAAAACAGCTATTGCTTAAATAGGCAACTAATGGTTTACATTAGTAATTTAATGTATGTGACAAATAAATTCATTGATTAAATAGATAAAGAAACGAATACTCCGAAGCTCAAAATTCAGGAAAGTGGCTCCGGTGTCGCAAGTGCACAAGAACAGTTATTTGAAAGTTAACCTGATGAATTTGCGCGTGCGATTTCATGAAGAACCGGGACAATTGGCATTCGGTGAAAGATTCACACCTATGACTCATTATATTCGCGCGCGCCCTCTCGCCCACTGTTGCTTCGGTTTCCCGATTTACACGAGTGTCTGAAGATGGAGTTTTCAGAAATCTCCACTCTGCCCAGTTTGCAAAAGTAGCTGTTTTCAGTGACTGAAACCTCCGTATAGGTGTGAATGAGAGGTGCAACCGAATAAATAAATATGCGTCTTTTTTATCCGGCTACATGTAGGCTATCACTGCGCAAAGCCTCTTATGTTGAAATGGTAGTAATATTTATTAAAATAATAGTAGGCTAATTTCCACATTAATCGGTAAAATGGCACAAGGGATGTGATGGGGGGATGGCCGTTTTATAAGGGGAATGATTTGAGATTTTTATTTCAGAAGGGGGATGCCTCCCCCCACATCCCCCCCCTCAACTCGAATACTGCGTATAAGGCCACCGGACATAGGCCCTTCGATTTCCATCACTAGAGCGCGTCAAATTACTTTCGGTTTTGCCAGCATGGACATGCTTCTTTTAAATGAAAGCACAGATGTGTCAGACATCGACAAAACGGTAAAGAATAAGTGGAGATGGGCTTGGCTAAATGAAATGGGCGATAATGGCAAGCCATTTAGTTCATGGTGCAAAAAGATGAAAATGGCAGGTGTGTGCTTTTGTGTAGTTTGCCATAAAAGTCTATGGAAGCAATGGCAAAAAACTAGATGCCTTTGGCTTCACTGCGAAGAAGCAGAAAAAGTGAACTTTCACTTTACTTTTCTTGCAAGTTCTTTCTGTTCCACTCTTTTGAAAGCATGGTTCAAGTTCGACTGCACTTGCACTTTTCTCTTAACCACTGTTGTGCATTACTAAAGTATTGTTGAAATAAATTTGCACTTTGTGCTGAAAACTTGATGTTTCATCATTTATAGCCAGTAATGACAATGGTAAAGTCTTGCCTTAGCTTTAGTCATTGTTAAAATTATGTAAATGTACTATACCGTAAGTAGGGGCCGAGGGGATAATGGACAACACAGCGTTTAAAATTTGACGCATCGCTGATGTGGTAGGGGCCAACGACATGGAGCTTTTTTTTCAGTCAGATGATTATTTTTTTTTGCTTTAATCCATGGTATTGGGGAAAGAGGAGCTACCCCTTAATCACCATTGCTCCCAGGTCCGCTCTGACTCAGAGTGGTAGCACCTGCCTGGGTTCCAGTTATGGGTTAAATAGTACGTCACCAGTAAGGTGCTGGCAGCAGGGCGCTTTTTGGTGCAATGTGGCAGATGAACCCAGCAGGGTCAATGGCACATCACCAGATGTCATGCAGAAGAGCCACTCAAATGGCCAACGGATGGCATCACTTGGCAAGTCAGTTGTCACTGCGGGACAACTTCCATACCCATCAGGTCTGTGGCACTTTTGTGCACCACTTGGCATCAGGTCTGGAGGTCCAGAGAGACAACACGATGGGGGCACGATATAATTTGTCTTACCTTACTGTGCAAGGCACTTTGCTCGGAAGGGAGAATAGTATACGAGAGCTTGTGAGGCCAAACATTCTGTGGTGGCTCGGCTGAGCCATTCATGCCACCGCTGTGGGCGACTCTGTCGCTGTGGTGCGTCTGCGTTTCTGCACGTCCTAAGGAAGCAGTCATCATCGCTAGCGATAGACAGCTGCTGCCGACGACATTTCTCACAAGTAAAACTAATACTGATGACAGAAGAATAGCTTAACATTTTCCACTCAACTTGCGGAATAAACTCGATGCTGGTTATTCTGAAATACTGTTGATTTGTATTTGTGTTTTGAGCCATTTCCTGATGAGGACCATGAAGAACATGGTGTCCTGTCTGTAACCAGAATTGTTGTTTGTAAAAGAAATGTAACAGCAGGTGAAAAATGAAGGGAAAAATTAAGGTTTATAACCAAAAAATGCACTGTCTCTTTTTGCAATCATTTGTGAATGAGATCACGAAACACTTGTGGATAAAATGGACACTTTTCTTTCTTTTGAACAGTCTGGTTACATTGGGCCTTTGTTAACATTTTATGAAGACTTGGAAAAGTTTTTATAATTAGATAGAACTCGACGCCAATGGTTTCAATGGGGATGCCTCCGCCTGGTAGACTACACGCCTTATCAAGTTGTGATTTGGGGATGGACATTTGACCTCATAGTAATCTTGACCTGTGACCTTTTAACCTCAAAATCTAGTCAGTTCATGTTTGTCCCAAAGCGCACAAATGGTGAAAGTTTGGTGAAATTCCTTTCATTTGCCTTGGAGATATTGCGTTCACAAGGTTTTCGGACAGACATTTGACCTCACAGTGAACTTGACCTTAGACCTTTTGATCTCAAAATCTAATAATTTCATCTTTGTCCCAAAGCGCACAAATGGTGAAAGTTTGGTGAAATTCCTTTCATTAGCCTTTGAGATATCGTGTTCACAAGGTTTCAGGACGGACGGACGGACGCACGGACAGACGGACAACCTGAAAACATAATGCCTCCTGCACCTTAAGGTGGCGGAGGCATAAAAATGTCAGATTTACAAAAGGCTGATTTGCTTTGTATTCACGTGCATGTTGATGACTGCAAGTCACCCATAAATTAGCAGGTGTGATGGGCACACCCCAACTTATTTGCATTTGGTGAAGCCTGCAAAACTAAAACGGAACAAAAAGGTCATGATGATCATGGGCACCAAGCGCAGCACACAGGAAAACAACCTTTTTTTTTTCCCAAGCAAGGAATGGAGGATAGTCACAAACTCATTGGTTTCTTTTAAATTTTAATGACACTTTGAATATTTGAAAATCATAACTCATCTCTAGGGTTACTTGTTTGAAACTAAATATATAGTAAACTACAAAATTATTGTGCCATTTTTATTCATCATGCACAATTTAACCAGAAGTAGCGTAAAATGCATGCCCTGTGAATCCCGAATGGCACAGCAGAAAAGTGTCCTCTCATCATCTGGAGATTGCCACTTTTGAATCCTGATGATGCCACAACCATCTGTGGTCGGAAGTTCAAGAGAGAAAAATTGGCTGGGCTCTCTGGGAGGGAGGGGTGACATGCTCTCTCTCCCCGGTCAACTACACTAGCGAGTCATGGGTGTCTGTGAGCTCATGCACGTTCAT
The DNA here is from genome assembly GCF_027579695.1 of Neoarius graeffei. Lineage (NCBI taxonomy): Eukaryota > Metazoa > Chordata > Actinopteri > Siluriformes > Ariidae > Neoarius > Neoarius graeffei. The sequence goes on along the minus strand of NC_083592.1, from coordinate 265,149 downwards.
ATGAAAGTGAGTGGATTGGGCTTTCCTCCAAATGTGTTATGCCGCCCCCTGACATTGTATGAGTAAAAGATGTCGTCAATTAGTGTTACTTGCCTCGGAGAAAGCACATGGTAGCCTTAGCCCTCCCTGGTTGGTTGCTGTTGTGTGATATGGGAGAACAGTGCAATGCGTGGGAATTGGCCATGGCTAAATTAAGGAGAAAATCGGGGGGAACCATGCCCTATCACAACAAACACACAATATAGGGGCTTGCTGTCAGACCTCCCCATATTACAGAAACGCACAAAGGGGGGAAAAAAACCCGGTATAATGCCTTCAGTGCAATACAAGTTAGTTGAACACTCACATGCAGTTTGTCTGAACCAAGCAAAGTTGTTAACTGACTAATACAGATGTCAGTCAAACCCATCAAGCATTAAATCAGTTAGAACACATTTGCTTTATTTCAGGAGCACGTGTGATGATGGTTATCAACCAATTTAACAAGTAATAACATTATTTTTAGTATTAAATTCAATAACTCCACAACACTCATGCCATACAAAAAGAATCCTTTTAATTATGTTTATTTTTAACTCCTTAAACTCTTGCAGCTCAAGAATTTCAACATGTTAACATCTGATGAATGAATAATTAAACACAATGGAGGTTTCGTTGCTTTATTACTACAAACCACACCGTGGCATTGTTTGAATACTGTAGTAAGGAAATTCATCTACTGCTGCAGACCTACTTGAATGCCATCTGAACTGCTGCACTATTTTTTATTTTTTTTTAAATACACCTGCATTTCTTTTTAATTAAATGACTTCCTATATTTCTTAATTTATGGATGTTTCCAATTATGGCATGCTTTCATCAATTACATTAATAAGAATCAAGTGGGTTTCACAAAATCCCGCAAAATTTAATTCCTTTGATATGTAATTGAAATAAGCGTTTTAAACTTGACAACCTAATCCGTATTTAAAATCCATATGAAAAAATACAAACTTTCTTGTGTAAATGCTACTAGAAACTATTTGCAAATAAATCTATTCATATCCAGTTTGATAAATAAGGCCCATTTGTTGTATCTTTCAGAACCTTGAATGCTAGGGCTGAGTTTCCTTCTCAATCCTGGATGAGATGTAAATAAGGCTAGGCTTGCCATTACCTAGACTTGACATTAGATCAAACAGAAACCAACAACTCCCCTTTGGTTGCTCAGACCCACGGGGCTATGGCCAATGCTGTGCATAGCTGTTGTTCCAGCACCTTATTGAATCTCCCAGTATTCCTAGCCTAGAAGTTGCTCTGTCTTAGTCCTCAAACTTTTCTTTTGTTTGGTTTCAGTCTTCATTCATGTAGAATCTTGAAAGTTTGAGGTTCAGTAAAAATGCTCCCTTACATTGAGTTAGTGTTGCTAGATTTTATAATTTTGTTGCATTTCATGTTCAATTTCCTTTCACTTCTCCAGAAGTAAAGAACGCTCTGCTGCAAGTCTTTTCCTGCTCCACATGTCCTCTTTCCTATGCATCTCAAATTTGCCCTGACAAACACATCCAGAGATGCCGTTATGAAGAGAATGTGAGACTACAGGAATCGGGAGAGATTCAAATCCCTTCTGAATGCTCCAGTAGTCAGGCAATATCGACTGATCCTCTCAGTTCTGACACTTCTCATGATGTACAGAAGAAAATTTACCACTGCTCAGACTGTGGAAAGAGTTTTGGTCATCAGAATGCCCTCAAAAGACACCAGTGCAGTCACACAGGAGAGAAGAAACATCACTGCTCACAGTGTGGGAAGAGTTTTACTCATCAGAGTCATCTCCAAAGACACCAGCGCATTCACACAGGAGAGAAGCCATATCACTGTTCTCAATGTGAGAAAAGTTTTACTGATCAGAGTGATCTCCAACGACACCAACGCATTCACACAGGAGAGAAGCCGTATCACTGCTCACAGTGTGGGAAAAGTTTTACTCGTCACAGTAATCTCCAAGTCCACCAGCGCATTCACACAGGAGAGAAGCCGTATCACTGCTTACAGTGTGGGAAAAGTTTTACTCGTCACAGTAATCTCCAAGTCCACCAGCGCATTCACACAGGAGAGAAACCTTATCACTGCTCACAGTGTGGGAAGAGTTTTACTCAACAGAGTGATCTCCAGAAACACCAGCGCATTCACACAGGAGAGAAGCCGTATCTTTGTTCACAGTGTGGAAACAGTTTTACTCATCAGAGTGCTCTTCAAGTCCACCAGCGTATTCATACAGGAAAGAAGCTGTATTGCTGCTCGCAATGTGGAAAAAGTTTTACTCGTCACAGTAATCTCCAAGTCCACCAACGCATTCACACAGGTGAGAAACCGTATCATTGTTCACTGTGTGGGAAGAGTTTTACTCATCAGAGTGATCTCCAAAAACACCAGCGCATTCATACAGGAGAGAAGCCGTATCACTGTTCACTGTGTGGGAAGAGTTTTACTCATCAGAGTGCTCTCCATCAACACCAGCGCATTCACACAGGAGAGAAGCCATATCACTGCTCACAGTGTGGGAAGAGTTTTCCCGACCGATGGAGTCTCCGCAAACATCAGCGCCTTCACACAGGAGAGAAGCCGTATCTTTGCTCACAGTGTGGGAAGAGTTTTACTGATCAGAGTAATCTCCAAAGACACCAGCGCGTTCACACAGGTGAGAAGCCGTATCACTGTTCACAGTGTGGGAAGAGTTTTACTAATCAGAGTGATCTCTTAAAACACCAGCGCATTCACACAGGTGAGAAACCGTATCACTGCTCACAGTGTGAGAAGAGTTTTACTAGTCAGAGTCATCTTCAAAGACACCAGCGCATTCACACAGGAGAGAAGCCATATAACTGTTCTCAGTGTGAGAAAAGTTTTACTCAACAGAGTGCTCTCCAACGACACCAACGCATTCATACAGGAGAGAAGCCGTATCACTGCTCACAGTGTGGAAAGAGTTTTACTCGTCACAGTAATCTCCAAGTCCACCGGCGCGTTCACACAGGAGAGAAACCGTATCACTGCTCACAGTGTGGGAAGAGTTTCACTCAACAAAGTCATCTCCAAGTCCATCAGCGCATTCACACAAGAGAGAAGCCGCATCACTGCTCACCGTGTGGAGAGACTTTTACTTGTTCAATTATGTTTCAGACCCACAAGTGTACTAACTGAGACATTGCATGATTTAAAGTTGACAAATTTAGTATAGTTATTACTGGGCTTGCTGAAAATTACCTGTACTTTTGAACTTTGTTCATATTATGACCGTTTTAAAATATGTAATCTTATAGTGATTAAAACAAGACACTGTTTTCTTTTGAGCGTAAGTAGTCATTAATTAGTCCTTGTTTACCACCATATGAGTAATGATTTAACTGAAGCACTATTATCAGTGTAGTACTGCAGTGTGAGACTAATTGTTAATGGAATTATTACTGGTCAGGAGTTTAATATGTTATGTTTAATAGAAATGTGGATCAAACCAAATGAGTATGTAGCATTTAAATGAAGCTAAGCCAGACAATTTGAGAATCAGAACGTCATGGGACCTACTCATAATGGTGATCACATTCTTGATCTAATACTTGCATTCCTATTAAATATAGAAAATATAGTCACACTTCCATAGTCTGAATCTGTCTCAGATCTTTCTCATCTTATTCAAAATGTCTTAGCAATAACATATGCACCTTGCCACACCATTGCATCAAAAGTACATTCACATCGACTACTGCACAAAGTTTTATAAATAGTCTCCCAGAGTGATCAACTTTTATTGGCTCATCGTCATCCCCCACAGAACTTGATTAGGTAACTGAATGCTGAGTCAACATTCTGCTACACTTTAGATAATGTAGCTCCATTGAAAAGAAAATAATTCAAGAGAAAAACTAGCACCCTAGTATAACAATTACACATGCACCTTAAAATATAAAATTAGAAAATGGCAAACAAAATTGATAGTATTCCAATTAGCATTTTCCATATGTGCACCTATTCTGTGGAACGATTTGCCACTAAACACTCCATCCGTTGACACTTTTAAAGGAAAACTTAAGACATTATTATTTGATGCTTAAAGTACTTCTCTTTGTGATTTAAAAAATTTTTTTTTTAAATATTTGATATTTTATGTTGAAGAAATATGGGTGGTTTTCCCTTTAAATGCTATACAAAATTGTTTGAATCTTTGGTTCTGCCTATTTTGACACATGCTGCTGCTGTCTGGGGTTACAAAAGTTATTCTTGTGTTAATGCTGTGTTTAACTGGGCATGCAGATTTTATTTAGGTGTGGGTAAATACACCCCAAATGCTGCTATACAAGGTGATATCCGTTTTTATAGATACCCGGCTACATGTAAACGGGGTCTGAGTGGTCCCGTTTCCTCACAAGCATACCATCCTCTAAAGTATCCATGTACCACATTTTCCATGCCAGTTTGCAACTTTATGAACAGCTGGCCACTTCAGATGTGCAGTTCACCAGTCTGAAGTGGTCAGCTGTTCATGAAGATTCTTCTTCTTTAGGTGTCAGGTCTGGTCTTGCAGACATCGACGATCATGGCTCTCCATTCCTCTCTGCATTCAGTCCGTCTGATGAGATCAATGGTAGAGAACTGGTGGTTCGTTGCGATCTTGTTCAGGCTGTCTGTGAACTTTGTCCGCTGTCTTCCTCTGCTTTTTTTTTGCCAATGATCTTTCCTAACAGCAAGCACTTTTCCAATCCATTTGCTCTCATTATGTGCCCAAAGAATTTCATTTGTCTTTCAAGGATGGTGTTGAGGAGTGATCTCTTGTACCCCGCCATTTGCATTACTTCCTCATTTGTCTTTCTTTCTGTCCACGAGACCCTCAGGATTCTCCTTATAAACCATGTCTCAACTGCTTCCAGGCGGCGTTCAGTATCCTTTGTCAAAGTCCAGCATTCGCACCCATAGAGAAGGATTGACCATATATAGGTCTTCAAGGTCCTGATTTTTGTGTTGAGGCTTATGTTTCTGTTTGTGAAAATGCATTTCATGTTGTTGAAGGTAGATTTGGATACACCAATTCTTTTCTTGATTTCGGTGTCACTCCTGCCATCCGAGGCTATTGTGCACCCGAGATATTTGAAAGTGTTCACTTGTCTAATAGCCTCTCCTTTGCATGTGATGTTGCAGTTTGGGATAGCAGCCTTTTTAGAGATCACCATGCATTCTGTCTTCTTTGCATTCAGCTGTAATCCTTTCTTTTCACTTTCTTCTGCTACTGTTTTCAAGATTCTTTGTAGCTTGTCTTCCGAATCCGTGATGAGGACAGTGTCGTCAGCATATCTTATATTACTGATGTCGTGACCACCCACACTGACACCTTCTTGCTCTTCAATGTGCCGCAAAATCATTTCACTGTAAAGGTTGAAGAGATCTGGTCAGAAGACACACCCCGTCTCACTCCTCTACAGATTGGTCTGTATTCGCTACAGTCATTATCAATTCTGATGGCTGCCTCCTGTTCCCAGTAGAGGTTTATGAGGACTCTAAGATCCTTTCCGTCAATGTTTAGCCCTGTTAGAATGTCAAACAGATCTGAGTGTCGTACTTTGTCAAACGCCTTTGAGTAATCAATAAAGCAGAGATACAGGTCTTTCTGTATCTCAATGGATCTTTCCATGAGAGTTTTCAAGGCAAAGATTGCATTTCTTGTACCTTTGTCAGCCATGAATCCGAATTGTGCTTCTGATACTTCTGGGAGGATTTTGTTTCTCATTCTATTCATGAGCACTCGTAGTAGGACTTTAGTGAGGTGACTCATTAGACTGATTATACGGTGCTGATCACATTCCACTGTACCGGATTTCTTAGGGAGGGCAATGTAAACTGACCTCTTCATGTCTTCTGGAATGTTCCCTGTGTCATGAATACTGTTTAGCAGTTTCGTGACAGCCCCAATTCCCATTTCATCAAGGGTAGTTATCAGTTCAAGTGGAATGTCATCGGGCCCCGGTGCCTTGCCGTTTTTCATCTTTCTGAAAGCATTGCGCACTTCATCTTCAAGGATTACAGGACCTTCGTCTTCATTACGTATGTAAGGTGGTGGGCCTCTTTCATCATGGTACAGCTCCTCGATATATTCTGACCATCTGTTAAGAATGTCCTCTTTTTCCATGAGAATGTCACCATCTTTGGATTTTAGGCACCCAGTTTTTGCGGAAGCCTTCTTCCCTGTCAATTCTTGTATCTTCTTGTGCATGAGTTTGCTGTCAATATTTGTGTTTATTTCAATTTCAGCACACTGTGAATTTATCCACTCCTCCTTTGCTGCGTTACACTTTTTCTTCACCAGTCTGTCCAGTTCCTTATACTTCTTTTCTTCTCTTTTTGCTTTCCTTCTGTCCTCCATTAGGTCTAGAATTTTCTCTTTCATCCATTTTTTGTCTCGTTTTCTCTTTGTGACAGGAATATGTTCCTTTGCTGCCTCACTGATGCTTTCATCATCTGCCACATTTCTTCTGCGTTTGTCATTTGGTCAAGTGTTTCAAATTTATTTTCTATGCTGATCTTATAATTTCCTTTTATGCCTTGATCACACTGCAGGAGGTTCATTTGAAGTTTTGGTGCTCTTTTTGCTTTCTTCAGTTTCAGTCTCATTGTGCCAATCACTGGGTTGTGGTCACTTCCACAGTCTGCCCCTGGCATAGATTTGCAAGATGTTATAGAATTCCGGAACCGTTCTTGTATCAAGATATAATCAATTTGATTCCTCGTTGTGTCACCTGGGCTTTTCCATGTCCAACATCATCTTGGGTGATTTTTGAACCATGTATTCATAACAGCCATCTTATGCTCCTTACACCATTCAATGAGACGTTCCCCTCTTTCGTTTCTCTCTCCTATTCCAAATGGACCTACCGTGGCTGCTTCCCTTTCTTTGCCAACTTTTGAGTTAAAGTCTCCCATAATGATTCTGATGTCTTGAGACTTCATTTGTTTCAGTGCCTTTTGGATGGTTTCGTAGAACTCCTCAATCTGTGCAACATCTTTATTGGCTGTTGGTGCGTATGCTTGTATAATTCCGATGTCGAATGGAGTACTCTTGAGTTTTACTATTACCACTCTATTGCTGATGATCCAAAAACCTTTCACGCTTTTCGCCGTTTCCGAGTCTAAAATAATTCCTACTCCTTTCTGATGTTGATTTCCTCCTGAGTAAATGATTGTGTAGTTGTCAGATGTGATACAACCTGCTCCTTTCCATCTCATTTCTGAGAGCCCAAGTATGTTCAGGTTCATTCTTTTGATTTCCTGCTTGACATTATCTAGTTTTCCTTTCTGCAGAAGGGTTTGTACGTTCCATGTCCCAATTCTAATCTTGGTTCTGTAGCGGACAGTCGCTGGATGACGGTCGGGCGATACCTGTCCCACATAATCAACCCTTACCGAGCGAGGAATCTCCAGGGGGGCTGGAGACCCCTTTCACGCTGTTGACCGAATTCTGAGTATTTTGTTTCACCATGATATTCTTTGCAGTAGTTTACCTATAGTAGGCTGCAATTACTTTCTATAGGGGCAGTACTCCTACTGAGCGGGTTGTCTTAACCATTGTACTAATGAAGTATCTTCTGCCTAACACATTGAAAAACTGACCAGTTCCCAAACTGTTTGGCTGCTCAGCAGATCATCCGTCACCTGCCTGCCATGACTTCACGTACCCTGATCGGGGGGTTAAGTGGGTACTCGACCTTGCCCAAGGGTCTCCCACAGGCTAGCGGTGGGAGGGAGGCGCCTTACTGCTCCTTTGGCGAAATTATTTCACCCCGCCTAACCCTGACAGATACTAGCACATAAAAATACCTGAGTTTACATTTCTCCAAGTGCTTAGACTACCATCTTAAAAGAAATTAGACTAGCATAAAATATGCTTAGACTAGCATATTAAAAAAAATAAAACTAACATAAGTGCTTAGACTAGCATAAGAAAGTATACTAGCATATAAAGTGCTTAGACTAGCATTTCAAAATAAATTAGACTAGAAGTGCTTAGACTCGCATATCAAAATAAATTAGGCTAGCCTAAAACATACCTAGACTAGCATAAGAAATTAAACTAGCATAAGTGCTTAGACTAGCATAAGAAATTAAACTTGCATAAAACATACTTAGACTAGCATAAGAAATTAGACTAGCATAAAAGTGCTTAGATCAGCATAACACGTACTTGGACCAGCATAAGAAATTAGACTAGCATAAAACATACTTAGACTAGCATAATAAATTAGTCTTCTTGTGAAGTGCTTACTAAACCAGACCAATAACACGAGCAGGACTCTCGTCAGATGTCCTCACTGTGCATTCTGCATATGCTGCTGTGATTTCCTCTTAAGTAATATGAGGTATAATAACTATGCTTCACTGAATTGTAAGTTTGACGGTGCTCAGCTCCCCTCATGAAGATTAACCCAGTTAATTAGACCTGTTTTCATCGCAAAGCTTGGTTGTTTATAGTGTACATGATCAACATGAAGTAAAAATTTAGGCTTGAATAAAAATGCATAACATTTTATTTTCGTATTCATTAATATTTTGGTAACAGTTTCTACAATGCAATAAAATCGCCGCACTGAACAGAGAGTTGAGGGAGAAACACACCTTTCCTCACATTTACAGCCCCCACCGCTACCACACCCATCCCCCGCTCTTAATGAGCTGCTCCCGCGGGCAGCAGAAACCGCAGAGGAGAGAGAGGAGGTGCTGGGCGGAGCACACCTTTCCTCACATTTACGGTCCCCGCCGCTACCACACCCATCTCCCGCTCTGTGCACACCGCGGCGGACACGGACAGAGACCGAGGGGACTCGTGGCCGTGGAAGGAAAGCGTGATGAAAACTAAGTACGTACATCAAACTAACGCTTTAATTAGTGTTTGTTTGGAGCCTTGAGTAGCAACGTGTTTACAGCCGCAGTGTTTTTTGTTTTAAAACGATTTAAAGTTATTAGCGCCACATGGTTCATTAATGCTAACATTTACCTAGCTTGTTGCTGGCAGGTGTTAAATAGTATTTGTTAGCAAGCTGTGATTCTGAGCTGTCGTTTCAGTGAGTTTGTGCAGTATGCTGCCTTTTTGCCCTGTTCTTTACTGTTTACTTGCCTCAAATTCAGTTTAAAGGCCGTTAGAAACTAATGTTGAGGTTGTGAGGGCCACCAGAGCAGCTAACCCTGCTACACAGCCCCTGACTGTGGCCTCTTCAAATGTTCATCCACGGACTATAACGTTTAAGTTCTTAATTCAGCTACAAGCCTGGAGACTTCACACTGTTAAATGAGTGAGAACATCTTAATAAAGAAATTAATTTTCCTGTTGCCATTGGAAGGTCAAATATGACCTGATTAAATTTGACTTTATTTTTTTCTTCTTGGTTTAAGCATGGACTTGATTTCCTTTATCTCCACGTGATGCAAAAATAAGTTTTATTGACTAACCTATAACTAAGTTAACTGTTCAGTGGATGGTCACCCCAGAAAATATTTTTATCAGACTTTTTAAAGTGTATTTCCAGGTCAGATGTTACATCAAGTACATGAACTTTGTGTTTAACCTCCTGCAGATGCAGTGCACCCAGGTTAAGGGCACATATCACCCAAGGAAGCATCACAATCGGTGCTTATCCAGGCACATGGAATCTGTAAAATTCCAAACACAGGTAATGGTGCTGGGGCCACAGTCATTGTTTGACAGCCCAGTTTTCAGTTATGACTGCAATATTTTGATGTTCTTGTTATGGAATCCTAGAATCCAAGGTCAGAGAACCTGTCCCAAATTCAACCTCCCTAAAATGGATCAAAGAGCCCAAACAAAAGCTGGTATTCTGTGATGTGAAATTAAAAAAAAACAAACAAAAAAAACCATATGTCTACACACTTCATATATTATGTACATTTTTAATACACATTACCATAACATGATTCAACAATAGTCATAATTTTACACTATGGAGCTCCAATATTTTTAGTCCAAAAAAAAAAGGCCTTGAAAATCCAAAAGAAAACTCTTACTAAAGATCCAAACGTCTGTCCCAGATGAAATCCTGATGGTCTGCAAAGATGATGATCCAGGGTGCACTCAAGATGATGCGCATAATGTGTATTCTGGTGGCCTGAGTAGATACAGTTCAATAACTCCAATCTATGTAGGCTGAGCCACAACAAAAATGGTGAAGGCAGGCACAACTGCAGCTCAATATTCACAGGTTTGACAGAGTTTCTCCAAGTGCTGGGCATAAGTTGTAAGTTGCTAACTTCTCAGACTGCATAACTGAACATCAGCTTTCAAAACACAAATCAGCCTGGAAGACCTCTAACACAGTCACTCCATTGCTTCCCAAAATGTGTCTGTTTCAAACTAAAAGTTCATCCCCTTTTGTACTCTCAGACTGCCACCAAGGCAGCCAATCAAGTTTTGATTGGCTCTGACAGTTTAAAGCCACAACATCCTTAAGCTAAAGACACATTGGCAGTTAAGCAACCTAACACCCCGACCAGGGACAAAGACAGGTTTTCAATTTGGGCACTATGGCGAGCGTAGCGAGCCTACATTTTTTTTTTTTTTTTTTTTTTTACTATTTTCGCGCGTAGTGTGCCGAAAACTTGACGTATCATTTTTAGTAATTTCTTTAAACCAATTATAAATATATCGAGCAATAAAAATAATAGAAATTACATAATCATGTGCAAGTATAAAATAGTGCTTTATCTAAAAAGTCAAGTTTTCTCCGACATTCTGAATAAATAAAGAAAAATAGTTCATGAATTTTTTATACGCATGAAAAATAGGAAACAATATGTAATATCAATCTATTTGCACAAGAGTATGGGCAGCAGAGAACTTTAAAATCTCAAACAGTGAAACAATAATGATCTAGAACAATCAAAATATCAAAAATATGACATGTATCTGTCTAAATTAAGCTATTGATACTGTGGGTGCATTTGGGTAATTGAGTGATCAATCTCATTAAATCTGAAGGTTAATAATTAAATTGAATCAGTCTCATTTGAATCGTTTTCAGTGAATCATTTTCATTGAATCAGTCTCATGTTATTAAATCACTCATGGAATCAGTCTCATTAATCAGTCTCATTAATTAATACCATTAATTTTGGTGCTTAATAATAAATTACCAAACAGCTAAATTATGGTATATTCCAAATTATTATGATCACTTACCATATTACATAAATCATATGCACCTTTTAGAATTCTTTGGAGATTGGGGACTTCAGAGATATTGGAACACAAACACACAGTTTCAATAATAAATGAATTTATTATAACAAAGATAAAAATGGATAATGGCAGTTGAAATATATACAAACAGTGAGGTGTGTGAGTGAAAGGCCCTATGGCCTGAGCAGAAGGCTAGCGTGGGATGCTAGCTGGGTATGTTCGTGTGTGTCCACGTGGTGTAGGGATCACCACGTGGGATTTGAGGAGAACAAAGGAATTAGCCTTGTGTGGCTAAGCTAAGACAAAGGGAAGCTAGCTAAGGTGTGTTTGTGTGTGGGGAGAGAGGTCTTGTGTGTGGCCTCCAAAAAGGATTAGCTCTGGTAGCTAACTCCACGTGTGTTTGGTGTGTTTGTGGGGGAGGAGTTAAACACGTGGTAAGGCCTATGGCCTAGCAAAAGAAATAAGCTAGCGTGGGATGCTAACTGAGGTGTATTTGTGAGGCCTGTGACCATGTGTTCGTGTAGGCCTATTTTTATTTATTTATTATTTTTTTATTTTAATGGTTTATTTAATAGGGACCATGCATATTTATGAACATTGTTGTATAAGAATACAGCATGTAAATATGCCAGAATTAGTAAAATAACTACTTTTCATCTGCAGTCCCCAGGCAGGTAACATAAAACAAAGCATAAAAAAGGACAGCTAAACATTCATCCAGCACTCACTCACTATAATGATGACATAAACATTGCCACAAAAACAAATACACACACACACACACACACACACACACACACACACACAAAAAAAACAACAACCGACAAACAACAAAGAAGACAAGGACGTTAATACTCATTCACCTGTACATTGACATTTAAATGGTGAAATATTTGGCAATTAATAGTGAGCAGGGTTCCCGCGGGGTCTTAAAAAGCCTTAAAAGCATTGAATTTAAGAATTTGGAAATAATACCTTAAAAAGCCTTGAAAAAGCCTTGAATTTTAATGTGTAGGTCTTAAAATCTGTGCACAGTATGTAACTTCTCCGTATAGAATTTCTCATTATTTTTTAATATCTTAACCGCCATTATTTTGGTAAATAATGTACCGGCGGCCTAAGTAAGTAAATGAGTGGCGGAACTGGAGCTGTGGGCGGAACCATGCTATCGCACGCACACCCCGAGGGCAAAATTCTTCGAACACACATCCCTGAACTTGTTTGGCGCGCGGTAAAAGGAAAGTCTGGAGAATTAAGTCCAAAAGTATAAACGAAAAGTCTATAGCCTACATATAGGCCTATCTATGGAAAAATGGGCAAATGTAAGTTTAACGAGGCATGGAGGCATCATATTTCATTTCGTGAGTGGGTAAAACCTGTCGATGGCAATGTATTCGAGGCGTTTTGCTGTGTGTGTAAAAGGGCGTTTAAACTCGGCACAATGGGCGTGAAGGCGCTAGAATCGCACGCGAAATCATCAAAACACATAGCATGTATGAAAGAGAAACAGCGAACGCCTTCCATCGCCATTGTTTTTCGGCCAGCCGAAGCGGCAGTCAACTTATGAAATGTGTCATTAATAAAACGTGGTCTGCTGAACGTTCCGTGATTTTGTATTGTGGTGGTGTACGGTGAGTACTCAGTACTGTGATGCAATAAGGTTACACTATTCATCATCCTTTGCACATTTTCACATTTGTTTGAGAAACAAGTAAACACAACTTTGAGATGTTTCTTTGCCGGTGAAATCAGCTGCGAAATTAGGTCTTGAATTTGTGTATAAATGGTCTTAAAAAGCCTTGAAAAAGCCTTGAATTTCACTTGAAGAAACCTGTAGGAACCCTGAGTGAGTGCATCTCTGGTTTTCTAGGAGCCACTGTTTTAAATGAGTTTTGAAAATGTTGTATGTTGGACACTCTCTTATTGAGATGGGCAAAGTATTCCAGAAATTACCTCCTATTACTGACAATACATTTTGCCCAAAAGAGGTGCGTCTAAATGGAATTATACAGTCCCGTTTTACAGAGGCCCGTGTGCTACCTCCACTTTCAAGTCTTCTAAAAAAGCCATGCAGTGGAGGGGGTGCAAGATTGTATAACACTTGGTACAAAAAACAAACATACTTGAAGTTTTTAAAATTCTCAAAACTTAAGTTTGTGTCTCTCTAGAATGCTGCAGTGATGAAATGACAGAGGCTTTTTATCTAATATTTTTTATAGCTTTCTTAAAAAGGGATTCAATACTCTTAATTATGTTAGTTATGTTAGTTAGTGACCAATTCGTAAAACAATACTCAATATGTGAAAAAATCATAGTATGTAAAAACAGCTTGGCAGCTTTTGTGTCAAGATATGATCTAACTTGTTTAAAATTCTGCAGGTTGAATTTGACTTTGCTTACAACCTTTTTTTACATGACTTTTAAATGTTAGGGTTGAATCATAAATCACTCCTAAATATTTAAATTCGTTGACAATATCAAGCTCCTGCCCTCTAAGGAAAACATTAGAGTGTGACACCTTCATGTTTTGCTTAGAGAAAACCATGCAGGCTGTCTTTTTCGTATTGAGATATAGACATGACTTAGTCAGCCAGTCATCAATATGAGACATTGCAGACGTAAGTGTAGTGGCTATCTGTTGATAGTTTTTGGCATGTGTAAAAATTACAGCATCATCTGCATACAGCTGAACATCAACATCTTTACATACGTCTGGTAAGTCATTTATATACAGGTCCTTCTCAAAAAATTAGCATATTGTGATAAAGTTCATTATTTTCTGTAATGTACTCATAAACATTAGACTTTAATATATTTTAGATTCATTACACACAACTGAAGTAGTTCAAGCCTTTTATTGTTTTAATAGTGATGATTTTGGCAAAAAAGTAAAGGAAAACCAAAAATCCCTATCTCAAAAAATTAGCATATTTCATCTGACCAATAAAAAAAAAGTGTTTTTAATACAAAAAAAGTCAACCTTCAAATAATTATGTTCAGTTATGCACTCAATACTTGGTCGGGAATCCTTTGGCAGAAATGACTTGCTTCAATGCGACGTGGCATGGAGGCGATCAGCCTGTGGCACTGCTGAGGTGTTATGGAGGCCCAGGATGCTTCGATAGCGGCTTTAAGCTCATCCACAGTGTTGGGTCTGGTGTCTCTCAACTTCCTCTTCACAATACCCCACAGATTCTCTATGGGGTTGAGGTCAGGAGAGTTGGCAGGCCAATTGAGCACAGTAATACCATGGTCAGTAAACCATTTACCAGTGGTTTTGGCACTGTGAGCAGGTGCCAGGTCGTGCTGAAAAATGAAATCTTCATCTCCATAAAGCTTTTCAGCAGATGGAAGCATGAAGTGCTCCAAAATCTCCTGATAGCTAGCTGCATTGACCCTGCCTTTGATAAAACACAGTGGACTAACACCAGCAGATGACATGGCACCCCAAATCATCACAGACTGTGGAAACTTCACACTGGGCTTCAAACACCTTGGATTCTGTGGCTCTCCACTCTTCCTCCAGACTCTAGAACCGTGATTTCCAAAGTAAATGCAAAATGTACTTTCATCTGAAAAGAGGACTTTGGACCACTGAGCAACAGTCCATTTCTTTCTCTCCTTAGCCCAGATAAGACACTTCTGACATTGTCTCTGGCTCAGGAGTAGCTTGATATTAGGAATGCAAAAGTTGTATCCCCTTTCTTGAAGATGTCTGTTCATGATGGGTCTTGATACACTGACACCAGCCTCAGTCCACTCCTTGTGAAGCTCTCCCAAGTTCTTGAATCAACTTTTCTTGACAATCCTCTCAAGACTGCGGCCATCCCTGTTGCTTGTGCACCTTTTCCAGCCACCCTTTTCAGCAATGACCTTTTGTGGCTTACCCTCCTTGTGGAGGGCATCAGTGATCATCTTCTGGACAACAGTCAAGTCAGCAGTCGTCCCCATGATTGTGGTTGTGTGTACTGAACTAGACCGAGAGATACACTGTGTTCATACTGTTTTACTCAAACTCGAAATGAAATATTCTAATATTTTGAGATGTTTTTGTACTGTATGCCATACTGATTAAAATAGAAAAATGCTTGAGACATTTTATTTTATGTGTAATGAGTCTATAATATATAACATTTTCACTTTCTTAAGTAACTGATGGAAAATATTGAACTTTATCACAATATGCTAATTTTTTGAGAAGGACCTGTACAGTGTGAACAGGATTGGACCAAGTATGGATCCTTGAGGGACCCCTACTGGACAGTCACAGGGTGATGATTTTTGGCCCTTTTCCACTACCCTTTTTCAGCTCACTTCAGCTCACTTCAGCCCGACACGGCTCGCGTTTCGACTACCAAAAACCAGCACGACTCAGCTCGCTTCAGCCCTGCTTAGCCCCTAAAACTCGCACCGTTTTGGAGTGGGGCTGAAGCGAGCCAAAGCGAGCTGAGTGAGGCTGGGGGCGTGAGCAGACACTCCCCTGTGCACTGATTGGTGAGGAGGAGTGTCCTCACATGCCCACACAAGCCCCGCGAGCGCGCTGGGATCTGTAAACACCGTAAACCCGGAAGAAGAAGAATTATGCGCCTCGCCTCATCTGTACGCTCTTGCCAGTATCTGTCCGCGTTGTCGGTGACAACAAGCCACAGCACCAAGACCAGCAACACTAACGACTACATGTCCTCCATGTTTATTGTTTACTATCCGGGTCGTGAGACTACCGCTTAAAAGCTCACTGATGTCACTGTTTGCGCTGCTTAACGACATCACCTGACGTCCACCCACTTTCGCTAACTCCACCCAATGTGTCCACCCACTTCCAGCCAGCACGGTTCAGCGCGATTGTAGTCGAAATGCAACTCCAACAGCCCCGCTCAGCCCGACTCAGCACGGCACGGCTCAGCCCGACTCAGCCGCGTTTGTAGTGGAAAAGCGGCATTTGAGTCATTAACACGAACACATTGTTTTCGGTCAGACAAGTATGATTTTATCCAGTGTAGAGCTTGCTCAGAAAAATTAAAATATGATAACTTGGATAAAAGAATGTTATGATTAACAGTGTCAAAAGCTCGTTTTAAGTCTAGGGAGACAGCGCCAACATAAGAGCTCCTACCGAGGTAACCTTTGACCTTTTCTAAGAACAAACAGTTGGCTGATTCCGTTGAGTGGTGGGTCCTGAACCCAAATTGCATAGGGTGGAGTGTATTTTTACTTTTATTGAGATGTTGAATCATTAATTTAACCACCCATTTTTCTAATATTTTTGATACAACAGGCAAAATACTGATTGGCCGATAATTGGCCATGTCTGATCTATCACCTGATTTAAAAATGGGTGTGACCAGGGCCATTTTCCATGCTGATGGCACCACAGATTGTTTTAAGGACAAATTTATCAAACGTGTAGGCCTAGATTAACCTCGTGTGGCTAAGCTAAGACAAAGGGATGTTAGCTAAGGAGGGTGTGTCACCACGTGGGGTTTGAGAACAAAGGATTTAGCTCTGGTTGGTAGCTAAAGGTGTGTTTGTGTGTGTGGGGGAGGACCGCCACGTGTTAGAGACAAAAGATTAGCTCTGTGTAGCTAACTCCACGTGGTGGAGGCCTTGTGATCCCTTGAGACAATACAATTAGCCCTGGAGGGTAATGGAACAAAAGAATTAGCCGTGTGTTTAGCTAAGGTGTTTGTGAGGCCTGGTGAGCTAGCTTTGGTTGCTAATTAGACAAAGAATTAGCCGTATGTGGCTAAGGCCCAAGGATCCTACCTCGTGGAGTTAAGACAAAAGGTGTTAAGAAGGAATTAAGAGAAGCATGCAAAGCCTATCTATTAAACAATTGAGAGATTAAACAGAACAATCAACAATTCAACACGCTGCGTGTCGAACAGTGTAAACAAAACGTTCCTGAGTTTAAATTCACACTAGTTCAATAAAAGCTAATTCCTAAGACTAGGTTTTGCCCAAATGCCAAGTCTTACTCAGTATCTTGTCTCTAGCAAGATTATGAAGAGATGTTCCGAGACTTTTGGAGTTTCGCCGTTGTGGAGCACGTGAGGCGCAGAGAACTTCTTGATCTGACGCGTGGTTGCTCGTGATGAAAAGAAAGTCTCTGATTAAACAATGTGCACAGCTTTTGAGTTAAAAAGGATCCAGTCGCTTCTTAACTTTTAAAATAACTGCCTGGGCTGCAGTAGTACGTACTTATAAGGAACAAATGAAAAACCGGTTGTAACTCAAGCTGAGTTTGAAATCACGCGATCTTAGAGTCTACCGTGGCCAAAAATAAACAAATAAAAGCGCGAAACTCTGATTCTTGAGGAAAAGAAAAGACGTCTGTTCTTGGGTTTGCTCGGCGGAGCAAACGATCCTCCCTGTGTCCGTGTTGAATTCACGGTGTACTGCCCTCCTTGAGTGTGTCTAACCCAATTCAACAGTCAGCCTAACTCCATTCATGAAAACGCGAAGTCAGGAAGTAGCCTCCAAGCTCCAGTTTTAATGAACAATGAGTAAAACTGAAATCATACAAAATAAGTATTCAGTATTAAGTTTTAAGAGAATGCAATAAAACAAGTGAAAGTCTAAGAATGCCCTTGAATCATCTCTTTGTTGGCTTAGCTTGGCATGGTAGAATTCTCATGGAACAGCATGGTGAATGTATCTTACATAATATCAAGTAATCAAGGAAAAAAAATATGGAGATCTATCATCAAAATCATAATCTTCAAAGTGTACCTAGTATTTGTACTTACAGACGATGCGTTCTAAGGGCGTAAACTTAAAAGATGACAACAGATGGTAAATCAGAGCACAACATCAGTAGGAAAGGTCCCGTGAATATGGTCGGTCCGGTCACCATGGTTACACAAACAAATGCTATGAATTATTATTGCTGCACAGCCAAAAAAAGGGCCACTAGATGGCACCAAAATGCCTTTAACCTAAATCTAAGTAACTAAAACTGCAAGGGACAGAACACTCCCCGCCTGGCATCTGTAAGATGTCATTATCAACTTGACTTTAAAAAAAAGGATATGCTTATTCTTCTTTCTCCATCAGCAGGATGATCTCTGACACAGGACGAAGAAACTTCTTAACAGTCCCTTCCTTTGTCAGTTTCAGCTCCACTTTACGGACTCTGTCATCTTGACCAGGAAAAACTGCTGTGATGATTGCCATGGGCCAAGTGTTGCGCGTGGCTTGGGCATCTCGTAGCAGGACCAGATCACCCACTTGAATGTTGCGCCGCTCATCTTGCCACTTCCTTCGAGGTTGCAGAGTTTGGAGATACTCTGCCCTCCACCTGTTCCAGAATCTGTTGGCCATATTCTGTACTTGCATCCACTGCCGTTTGTAGAGGTTTTTCTCTGCAAAGTCACCAGGTGGCGCCAATAAGGCACCCTTTTGAGTGAGTAACATAGAAGGGGTCAGGAGGTATGGTTGGTCTGGGTCAGTTTGGATAGGGACAAGCGGCCTCGCATTCATAATGGAGGACACTTCTGCCATCAAGGTGCACAGGACCTCGTGAGTCAGGGCTGCCCCCGGGTGCATGAGCATGGCGTCCAAGACTCTCCGGGCCACTCCTATCATGCGCTCCCAAGCCCCTCCCATGTGGGAGGCATGGGGGGGGATTGAAATGCCACGTACAGCCCTCTTGACTGATGTACATTTGAACACTGGTCTCTTGCATCGTGAATCCTAGCTCTTTATTTGCACCAATGAAATTAGTGCCGCAGTCGGAGTGAAGTGTCTTTGCTGGTCCCTGAATGGCAAAAAATCTCCTCATTGCATTTATACAGCTTGAACTGTCCATAGATTCAATTACTTCGATATGAACAGCGCGGGTCCCCATGCAGGTGAACAACACGGCCCATCGTTTGCTCTGAGCCTGTCCCCCTCTGGTTCGGCGGGCAGTCACATTCCAAGGGCCGAAAACATCAAATCCAACATGGCTGAATGGTGGTGCAACACAGAGACGTTCTTTAGGCAGATCTGCCATCTTCTGCTTCTCTGCGCTGCCACGAAGCTTTTTGCAGGTGATGCACTTATGTAGTACACTGCTTATGCACCTCTTCCCACCTACTATCCACAGTCCTGCTACACGTACGGCTCCCTCCGTAAAGAGACGCCCTTGGTGACTGACCTTCTCATGATGATGGCGAATCAAAAGTAGGGAGATGTGATGGCCACCAGGTAAGATAAGCGGACGTTTCTCATCATTACCCATCTCTGCATTGGCCAGTCTGCCACCAACTCTCAGCGTGCCTTCTTCATCCAAGAAAGGATTCAACTTTGAGAGTGGACTGCTTTTAGACACCACACCACCTTGAGACAGTGCTTTTATCTCCTCAGGATAAGCTGCACCTTGCACAGACTGAATGATGGTTTTGTTTGCTTGCAACAGCACTTCAGCTGTATGGCTCTGACTACAGTGATGCCATCCTTTGCATTTTGCATCTTTCTCGGCAGAGGCGGACTTGAAAGAACGGGCAGCATGAATGAGAGATGCAACAGCTCTAAGGAGCGTGGTCCATTTTGAGAATCTCTCAAAGCGTTCAGGCCTAAACTGCTTCAGACTTGTTCGAGTAGCATATGTAGCTGCCTCGGGACGGATCTCAGCATCATGGTGTGGGTCAATCAGCTGAAACGTGTCTGGAGATGCTGTGCTTAAGTCGGTCTGCTTACACAGAAAGGCTGGTCCTGTCAACCAGGAAGTGCATGTCAGTCGCGATGCTGGCACTGATCTTGAGGCGTAGTCTGCCGGGTTATGCTCAGTAGACACATAATGCCACTGCTCTGGACTGGTGAATTGTCTTATCCGTTGCACTCTGTTGTGCACATACACATAAGCGTTTAGTTTCATTGTAAATGTAACCTAGGACAACTTTACTGTCACAGAAGAAGTGTACGGCATCTGGCTCAAAGTCAATCTCTTCCACAATGAGTTCAGCCATCTCGACAGCGAGAACTGCGGCACACAATTCAAGTCGTGGTACTGTAATGTCTACCTGAGGGGCTAACTTGGCCTTTCCTAGGATAAATCCAAGCTGGCAGGTCCCATCCTCACTGATGGTCTTGAGGTAGGCCACAGCACCAGTTGCTTTGGTGGATGCATCTGAAAATATGCAGATCTCTTTTCTTTTTGCTTTTGACAGGGACTGCGGTGTATAGGCGCGAGGGACGTGGAGTTTCTCTAGGTCCTTTAGTGAGTGACGCCATGTCTCCCATTCTGCCCTTTTGTGTTCAGGCAGAGGCGAGTCCCATTCAGTGCTGTCCACTGAAAGTTCTCTGAGCAAAAGTCGTCCGTAGAGGGTCACAGGTGCAGCAAAGCCAAGGGGATCATATAGGCTGTTCACAGTAGACAGTACGCCACGTCTTGTGTATGGCTTGTCGTCGTCTGACACCTGAAAGCTGAATGTGTCTGTAGTAATCTCCCATGTAAGCCCAAGGCTCCGCTGTGTGTGTGGTGTGTCTCCCTCAAAATCAAGGTCCTTTATGTCTTTAGCATGATCCTCTTTGGGGAAGGCCTTCAAGACATTAGGGCTGTTGGAGGCAATTTTGTGTAGCCTCAGGTTGGACTCGGACAGCAGGGCCTGTGCTTCCTGAAGAAGACTAATGGCTTCGGCTTCCGTGGGCAGTGAGACGAGCCCATCATCCACATAGAAATTCCGTTCTATGAAATGCCTGGCAGCAGTGCCATATACCTGTTCGTGCTCTTGCGCAGCCCGTCTCAGTCCATACGTCGCCACGGCAGGAGAGGGCGTGTTGCCGAAGACGTGGACTTTCATACGGTACTCTATTATGTCTTTTGTGGTGTCATTGTCACGATGCCATAAGAACCTGAGATAATCTCTGTGGTCGTCTCTCACCAAGAAGCAGTGAAAC
This sequence comes from Neoarius graeffei, assembly GCF_027579695.1. NCBI lineage: Eukaryota > Metazoa > Chordata > Actinopteri > Siluriformes > Ariidae > Neoarius > Neoarius graeffei. The sequence continues at coordinate 244,058 of NC_083592.1, read as the reverse complement.
ATCTGTTGGATGTCTGCTATTATGGCTACTAGCTCCTTCCTGAAACGGATCAAGACACCCAACAGGCTGTTATTCAAGTCTGGCCCTGTAAGCAGAACATCGTTCAGAGAAACACCGAGGTGTTGTGCACTGGAGTCAAAAACTATCCTGATTTGGTCAGGCTTCTTGGGGTGGTAAACTCCAAATGTCGGAAGGTACCAACATTCCTGATGCTCTTCAAGCAGTGGCGCGACCTCAGCATGGTCGTTTTTGAGTATTTTCTCCATGAAGCCTATGAATTGTTCCTTCATCAACGGTTTCCTCTCCAAAGTGCGATGCAGAGAAGAGAGACGACTGAGAGCCTGGGCCTTATTGTTGGGAAGGCGTGGCCGTGGATGCCTGAATGGCAAAGGTGCCACCCAGCTGTTGGCCTCATCTTTGTACATGTGTTCGTCCATAATTCTCAGAAATTTCTTGTCTTCTATTGAGAGAGCAAGTTTGTTGTCGTCCTTAGTTTTGTGAAAAACCAGACTTCCTAATGCTTTTTCTTTTGCTTTTCCTGTCTGTGTGTGAGAGATTTGTATGTGGCCAGGGCATGGAGTGAATAATGAGGGGCGTCCATTTTCTAGCACGTTTGTCTTTGCACAGTAGACCTGCGGCTTATTTGCATTTCCCAGGCACATCTCGCCAACCAAGACCCAGCCCAGGTCTAGCCTTTGGGCAAACGGTGCGTCGTTCGGCCCATTGATGTGTTGTCTGACTTTGTGTGCTCTGAGCACATCTCTGCCTAACAGCAGGAGGATACGAGCATTTGGATCCAGCTCTGGAATCTGTGAAGCAATGGACCTTAAGTGTGGATGCTGCAGGGCCATTTTTGGCGTAGGTATTTCAGCTCTGTTATCAGGTATCTCATTGCATTCAATCAAAGTGGGGAGTGAGAAGCTGTTTCCACTGTTAACTGGTGCTATGCAAAAGCCATCAGCTCTTCTGCCGCATGTTTCCACTACACCAGCGCAGGTCTTCAAAGAGTATGGAGCTTCAGTGTCGAAGACACCAAAGAGATCGAAGAAGTCTGACCTTGCCAATGACCTGTTGCTCTGATCATCGAGCATGGCGTACATTCTTGCTGCCATTTCAGGTTTCCCGTGTGGATATACTTTGACAAGACAGATCTTGGCGCATGACCGTCCAGCGCGGCGTTCTCCACAAACCTCCATGCAGTATGTGTTGGTGGTGGTCGGTTGCTCATCTTCCTCCCCGCCATCCTGTACGGCTGGCTCGGCGGCCTTTGCTGACCAGGGGGGTGGGCCTGGGTGTAGAGCACTGATATGATTCTCGCTATCACACTCCACACACTTCAGAACAGCTTTGCACTGCTTTGCTAGATGTGAGTCTGAGGCACAACACTTAAAGCATATGCCTTGCTCCTTTAAAAGGGCCTTTCTTTCCTCCAGCGTTTTCAGTCTAAAGCCTCTACATTTCTTAAGGGGGTGTGGCTTATTGTGGATAGGGCAGTGCTTACCCACGTCGGGTTTCTGGCTGCTGTCAGCTTCGTGATCAGTAGTGGACTTTACATCAGTCTTATTTACTGCCACAGGTGTTTTGTACTTTATTTTTGCTGCTGGCCTGTCATGCTGATTGAAACTGGTGCTGGTTAGAGCAAAGCTTGGGTCATTTCTTATTTTTGCATTAAGGCAGACAAATTCAGTGAAGTAGGAGAAAGGTGGAAAAGTAACATTATGCTCTCTTTTGAATTTAGAGCCTTGGTAGATCCACTTTTCTTGTAGCCCGAAAGGCAGTTTCTCTACAATGGGGTTAGTGCCACGGGCTGTGTCTAACACTGTGAGCCCAGGTAGATACCCATCTTCCTTTGCAGAGAGCAGTTCCATTAAAAGATCACCTAACTCTCTTAATTTGCTGTGATCCCTACTGGAAATTTTGGGAAAGCTGTCTAACTTCTCAAGAAGAGCCTGCTCAATAGCCTCTGGAGAGCAATAGACTTCGTTAAGTCGTGTCCAGACCATCTGCAACGCCGCAGCAGGATTTCCTATGTGGACAGATCTAAGCCTTCTGACGTACTTGGAGGATTCTTTACCAAGCCATTTTGTCAGCAGATCTAATTCTTCACTGGCGGACAGGTCCAAGTCATGGATGGCATTTAAGAAAGATGACCTCCAAGCCCTGTATGTGTTTGGATTATCATCAAATTGCTTTAGACCTGTGCTGATGATTTCCCTGCGTGCTAAATATCTGGCCATATTTAACATATCAGGTGGGCGTGGCGGTGCAGGCATGTAGGGAGAGTAGGGAAATGTAGGAGTTCCCTGTGGGATGCCAGGTTTTGTTTTGTAATGCGGTTGTTCTCTGTCGATAGTCACAGGCTTTGCAGGACTAGGAGTTTGTGTGTGTGAGTGAGAGTGCATAGGCTGCTGTGGCAAGTTAGGACTAGGGGTGTAACCTGCGTTGAGCGTTGGCTGTCCAGCTCCTATGTGTGTTGAAGGTGCAGGCGCCTGATGACTATTACTGACAGGCTGTGGGTTCTGTGTTGGTACTGGTAACGAGTTTACATAGTCTCTTGTGCGCTCATCCGCACTTTCTAAGGAGAGAAGCTCTCTTATGTCACCATGATGATCTTGGCTTATCAGGGGGTCTGGGGACTCCTCATTTGCGTTTCAGCCACTGCCACAGCAGCGGCAGCCTCTTTTTCGAGAGTAAGAGCTTCTAGGTTTGCTTCCAATTTTGCTTTATCTATTTTCATTTCAGCCATTTTCTCTGCATATGCTGCGCGGGCTTTAGCTGCTTCTGCCTTGGCACGGGCTATTACTGCCAGAGATGATTTGGATGCTCTTGTAGAGCCAGAGCGTTGAGTGCTTGTCTGACATACCTCTGTTGTTGTAGGCTGTTTACCCCTTTGAGAGACGTCTTTTTACTGTACTGCCCACTAGTGTGTCTAACCCAATTCAACAGTCAGCTTAACTCCATTCATGAAAACGCGAAGTCAGGAAGTAGCCTCCAAGCTCCAGTTTTAATGAACAATGAGTAAAACTGAAATCATACAAAATAAGTATTCAGTATTAAGTTTTAAGAGAATGCAATAAAACAAGTGAAAGTCTAAGAATGTCCTTGAATCATCTCTTTGTTGGCTTAGCTTGGCATGGTAGAATTCTCATGGAACAGCATGGTGAATGTATCTTACATAATATCAAGTAATCAAGGAAAAAAAATATGGAGAGCTATCATCAAAATCATAATCTTCAAAGTGTACCTAGTATTTGTACTTACAGACGATGCGTTCTAAGGGCGTAAACTTAAAAGATGACAACAGATGGTAAATCAGAGCACAACATCAGTAGGAAAGGTCCCGTGAATATGGTCGGTCCGGTCACCATGGTTACACAAACAAACGCTATGAATTATTATTGCTGCACAGCCAAAAAAGGGCCACTAGATGGCACCAAAATGCCTTTAACCTAAATCTAAGTAACTAAAACTGCAAGGGACAGAACACACGGCGTCGAAAGAGGAGCTAGGAGTTTCCGGGTTTCTTATGCTTTCATGGAGTATAGGAGCCATTCCCTTAGTTTATTTACTTATTACATTTTAATGCCTGCATTTTTGTATTTGGTGAGTCTGTGCCCCCTACAAGTCAAAGGCGACTATAAATTGGGAGGCTACCTGGAGAAGGTGTGGCTGACTGGGAGCACAGAGCTTTTGACCGTACCTGTTTGCTTGCTGTGACTCACTACTTTAAACATTGTGCCTTTAATTTACCCAGCCTGTCTTTATGTTCAAAACGGCTAAAGGAGCCTTGTTTGATTTGTATTTTTGAAAGAAACAGAAACAAGAAAGTAAACGCAAAACATTCTTTTTCAACTTCAAACGTTTGTTTTGAATTTGGAATTTTGGGTCATACACACAAACACGAGTCAAAAAGATCATCAGTCACCACCAATAGGGACGAAACAAATGGACATTTTAAAATAGGAAAATTCGTCATTTCATTAGTCAAAAGCTCTCCTTTGGATATTGGAACTTATGGATTACGCAGAGTATTGGACTCTGGAGCGCCGAGAAGAACAAAGGATTGGAACGCCAACGACACGCGCACCTGAAAATGCTGGTAGGCCGCATCTAATTGATTTGTTTGAACTGGAACGCATTCATGGAAAAGGCAAGGAGTGAATGAATTAGTTGGAGGAAAACCTTTTGACTTTCTGGCCTATTTTTTGAGACAAATTGAATGGACTTTTAAGTTTGATACATCAAGTTTGAAGAAACGAAGTTAGAAAACGCAAAGTTATTACGCGCATGTTTATTTCATGACACATCCGTTTTTGCAATGATTTTTTTGAACGGAAAAACAACATTTTTTGAAAATATAAAGACAAGAATTGCATAAAGACATTTAAGTTGTAAGAACATGTCTGATTCAGACGCTGATGCAGCTTCGCAAACTGATGTGGATGAACTTGCAGAGATAGAGAATGCTTCTCAAACAGAGGGTACTTTACGCAACAGAAGAAAAATAAAATTGGGGCAGCTTACACGTCGGATGAATGTTATAAAGAAATTAATAAAGGATGGATCAAGTGTTGACGAAGTTAAAATTACTATGCAGAAGTACAGAGAGTTGCTGGAAGAATTTGAGATTATTCAAGGCGAATATCAATATGCGCTTAATGAAGACGAGCGTGAAACAGATCACAAGACGTGGTACGCACCAAAAAGAGAAAACCATCATGCATTTGTAAATTATGGATAAGTGGCTCGGTAAACATGAAGTGGACGACATAGACCCGGGGGACAGCGCGTCTAAATCCCCTGCAGGATCAAAGGTTTCACGCACCTCTTCAGCTTTGAGGCGCGCTGCAGCGGAGAAAGCTGCGCTTGAGGTTAAATTGGCTGCGCTTAAAGAAAAACATTACATTGAATGAGAAGAAGAATAATTAAAGAAAAGGCAAGAAAAATTGAGGAAACAAAAGGAAATGTTAAGTTTGTCGTGTGAATTGGATGCAGCTAATGCAAAAGTTGCTGTATTATCTGGCACTAAAAGTGAAGCTGCAGCAGACGCAATGAATGAGTATATAGGAAACTCATTGAAATTACAGGAAACTAAGGAAACCATTGAAAAGGAACTTGGTGTGTTGCAACCTGCAAAAAAAACAACAAATGGTGGTGCTAAACCAAAAGCTCACGCTACTTACCTTCCTTTTCTTTCCCCTAATGCAATAGAACAACAACCTTTACCTCCATCTTTGCAGCCTGATGCACAAAGGGGACAACCCAGCCATTTGCCCCTGGCCCCAGCAAGGCAAACTCCTTCACAGCTACAAACTGTAAGTAATCGGCCCCGTGCACCATCACGCCCTGCACAGTTCTCCCAACCAAGGCCGCGCCTTCAACCTGCCGCCTCAGCAGATGGTGCGCCATTAGGGCCTCCTCAAAGTGATGCTCAGCTGTATAATATTTTGCAAAGACAAAACGACATCACCACTTCGCTGATAAAACAACAGGACCAGTCAAATCTACCACGAAAGGAGATAAAGGTATTCAATGATGATCCAATTGAGTACATGTCATTCATCAGTTCATTTGAACATGTGATAGAAAGTAAAATTGAACATGCCAAGGATAAACTGTACTATCTTGAACAGTACACTTCAGGTCAGTCCAAGGAGCTGGTTAGAACATGCCTATTTTTAGATCCAGACATAGGGTTTGCAAAGGCAAAAGAACTGCTCCAGGAAAATTTTGGAAACGAATATCAAATCTCATGTGCATACATTACTAAAGCATTGTCGTGGAACCCCATCAAGGTGGAAGAGTCCCAAAACCTGAAATCATATGCGCTCTGTCTCAGAGGATGTTTGAATACCATGAATGACATAGCTTACATGGATGAATTGGATCTGTCCTCTAATCTCAAGATGCTGGCCAGCAAATTACCTTACAGATTAAGAGAAAGATGGAGAGTCGAAGCATGCACTCTTCAAGAATCAACCAGGCGGAGAGCCACATTCAAGAATTTAGTTGAATTTATTGAAAAAACAAGTGAAAATCATTACAGACCCTGTATTTGGTGACATACAGACCTCTCCTCTCAGCAGCAGTCCCAGTAGGAGTACAAAGGCCTACAGACGCAAGATCTGTGTCAAAAGCAAAGTTCACCAATGTTTCAACCATTGATGTTAAGTCTTCCTCCACAAAACAACAAAACAGCCCCTCAGCAATCCACACTAAGCCTTTCTATGTATTTTGCTCAGGTGACCATCTCCTAGGCACCTGCTCTCGATTCAAAAGGAAAATGCATACTGAGAAAATCTCATTTTTAAAGGACAGAGGAATTTGTTTTGCTTGCCTTGTTATAGGCCACATGAGCAAAGACTGTACCCAACGCCAGTCATGCACGGTTTGTGGGAAGCTGCACCATACAGCACTGCACATAGAAAAAACTGAACCAAACAAAGGAACTGGAAAACAGGACGCAGTGGAGGTGCCAAGTATGCAGAACACCAAGCCAGCTCCCCTCTCCGCATGTGGTCATATTGGGGCCGGCGACGAGCGGTGTGTCATGTCCATTGTACCTGTAAAGGTAAAATCAAACAAAGGCAACACCATAGTCAAAACGTATGCATTCCTTGACCCTGGCAGCACTGCCACCTTTTGTACAAATGCATTAATGCAACAACTTAACATGCAAGGAAAGAAAATTAACATTCTGTTACGCACACTGGGACAGGAAAGGAGTATGTCAACAAATGTGATTACTGGACTGGAGGTGAGTGGACTTCATGACAATACATTCATAACTCTACCAGAAACTTATAAACAACATAGAATTCCTGTGACAAAAGTAAATATGGGGCGGCACTGTGGTGTAGTGGTTAGCGCTGTCGCCTCACAGCAAGAAGGTCCGGGTTCGAGCCCCGTGGCCGGCGAGGGCCTTTCTGTGCGGAGTTTGCATGTTCTCCCCGTGTCCGCGTGGGTTTCCTCCGGGTGCTCCGGTTTCCCCCACAGTCCAAAGACATGCAGGTTAGGTTAACTGGTGACTCTAAATTGAGCGTAGGTGTGAATGTGAGTGTGAATGGTTGTCTATGTCTATGTGTCAGCCCTGTGATGACCTGGCGACTTGTCCAGGATGTACCCCGCCTTTCGCCCGTAGTCAGCTGGGATAGGCTCCAGCTTGCCTGCGACCCTGTAGAATAGGATAAAGCGGCTAGAGATAATGAGATGAGATGAGATGAGATGAAAAGTAAACATTCCAAACCAAAATGATGTGTCAAAATGGCCTTACCTTAAGGAAGTGAAGATATCCACCATCAGTGCAGACGGCTGCTCATAGGTACAAACGTCTCCAAGGCGATGGAGCCCTGGCAAATTATAAATAGCCAGGAAGATGGCCCATATGCCGTCAAAACATTGTTAGGTTGGATTGTGAACGGTCCACTCAGAGAGCAAACTCAAAACACTTCATTTCACACAGTCAACAGAATTTCAGTACACAACCTGCATGAAATGTTAATTGCATAATACAACACTGATTTCAGTGAAAATGCCTGTGATGAGGTGAAAGAACTTTCAATTGAGGATAAACGCTTTCTGAAAATTGCTAATGACTCTGCCAAAATTGTGGACGGACATTACAGTCTGAAGTTACCCTTTAAAAGTGACGAATCTCTATTACCCAATAACCACTGTGTTGCAGGACAATGACTGGAGAACCTGAAAAGGAAATTCAATAAAAACAAAGCATTCAAAGAGGAATATGTGACATTCATGTCCAATATGATTAACAAAGGATACGCAGAAATGGTGCCAGAAGGACAGCAAACAAAAACAGAAGGAACAGTGTGGTATTTGCCTCACCATGGGGTCTATCACCCAAAAAAGGGAAACTTGAGAGTTGTTTTTGATTGTGGTGCATCTTTCTGTGGCAAAGCATTTAATGCAGAATTGCTTAAAGGGCCTGACTTAACTAACAATCTTGTGAGTGTGCTCAACAGATTTCGACAGGAACCAGTTGGACTGATGGCAGATATCACCGCCATGTTCCACCAGGTGAAAGTTGCAGAGAGTGATGTTGATTTCCTCAGGTCCTGTGGTGGCCAGAGGGGGATGTGACACAACCGCCTGTGGAGTACAGAATGACTGCCCATCTCTTTGGGGCAACATCATCCCCCAGCTGTGCAAGTTACGCACTTAGAAAAACAGCCACAGACAACAAAGAGCACTTCAGACCCGAGGTAATAGACACAATTCTGAACAATTTTTATGTTGATGACCTGTTAAAATCAGAGTCGACAGCAGATGGCGCAACTCAGCTCATCAAAGAAGTCACAGCACTCTGTCAGAGAGGAGGTTTCCACCTGTCCAAATGGGCCACAAACAGCAGAGAGGTACTGGCTTCTATTCCTGTAGAGGACAGAGTCAAGGAAATGAAGGAGCTCAATCTTGACAAAGATAAACTCCCAACTGAAAGGGCCCTTGGCCTACAATGGTGCATAGACAGTGACCACTTTACCTTCAATGTACAGCAAAATCACAGCCGCTTACTAGAAGGGGGATGTTATCAATGGTCTGTTCAATCTATGACCCCCTTGGCTTCCTAACACCCTTTACATTAACAGGAAAGTTGTTGTTGCAGGAGCTGTGTAAGACGAACCTGGGCTGGGGCAAAGAGGTACCACCGCACATTCGAGGACAGTGGTCAAAGTGGTCGGCTGGATTCACCCTGATGTCCAACTTCAAAGTGCAATGGTGCTTTAAGACGGCTGGATTCGGGTCAGTGACACGCACAGCTACACCATTTCACGGATGCAAGTGACCAAGGCTACGGAACGACATCCTACCTGAGGCTTCAGAATGGTCAGAAGAACATCCACGTCACTCTGGTGATGGGAAAAGGACGCGTGGCACCACTTAAGAGGATGACAATTCCAAGAATGGAACTTGCTGCTGCTGTACTGGCTACAAAGGTGGATAAGATGCTCACATCTAGCTTACAGCTACATCTGGATAGTTCTGTATTCTGGACTGACAGCTAGTCTGTGATCAAGTACATATGCAGTGAACACTCCAGATTTAAAACCTTCGTCGCCAACAGAGTTGCAGCAATTAGAGATGCAAGTGCACTATTTCAATGGAACTACATCGACTCCAAATCTAACCCCGCTGATGATGTGACAAGGGGCCAAAGCGCAGAAAAGTTCCTGTGCAACAAAAGATGGCTTCAGGGACCAGACTTTCTGTGGGAGGAAGAGCAGAAATGGCCAGTTGACACCAAGCCAACTTCACCACTTGCACCAGATGACCCTGAAGTAAAAAGAACACACAACGATACAGGGCACGAGCTGGAGAACAGAAGATGTCCGACTTACCTCAAGAGAGACTCCAACCCGATCTGCCGCCATTCACCAACACTGGCATGGACTATTTTGGTCCCTTTGAGGTAAAGAGAGGAAGATCACTGGTGAAAAGGTATGGCGTACTATTCACCTGCATGACGAGCAGAGCCATTCACATTGAGGTAGCCAACTCATTAGACACTAGTTCATGCATCAGCGCTTTAAGACGCTTTATTTGTAGGAGAGGCCAAGTAAAGTACCTTCGTTCAGATAATGGAACCAATTTTGTTGGTGCAAAAGCAGAACTACAAAAGGCCTTCTCAACAATTGACTCGGACAAGGTGCATAGCACACTAAGAACAATGGGCATAGAATGGACATTCAATCCACCAGGCGCATCCCATCATGGAGGCATATGGGAAAGGCTCATAAGGTCCATAAGACAAGTGCTCTGCTCTGTTCTGAAACAACAAACGTTAGATGATGAGGGGTTACAAACTGTATTGTGTGAAGTTGAAGCGATCCTAAATAGCCGTCCTCTCGCTACAGTCACCCACGACCCACAGGATTTAACCCCATTAACACCCAATGACCTTCTGCTCCTTAAAGCCAGGCCCATTCTCCCTCCTGGGACATTCGAGAAGAGCGACCAATACACCAGACGCCGCTGGAGACAAGCACAATACCTGGCAAACATCTTTTGGAGACGCTGGACGTTAGAGTATCTACCCTTACTGCAAGAACGCCAAAAATGGAACGTGAAGAAAAGGAACTTTCAGTGCGGTGATGTAGTATTAGTGGTGGCTCCAAGAACAGCTCCAAGAAGTTCCTAGATTCTAGGAAGAATAACAGAAGTCTACCCTGACAAAAGAGGAATGGTGAGAACAGCAAAAATTAAGACTCAAACCAACATAATACAAAGGCCAATCACCAAACTATGTATAATGTTGGAGGGTGAAGAAACATAGAAAATGGACCAGAAAACAAAGGTTGTGTAAATTAAATTATTTTTTTTGTTTGTTAAATCATATTTATGAGAAATTGTATTTCATGATGAACTATTGGGCTCCTAATTTGTGTATAATTTGTAATTGTTTAAGTCCGTGCTAAACAATTAGGGGCCGGTTATGTAGGAGCCATTCCCTTAGTTTATTTACTTATTACGTTTTAATGCCTGCATTTTTGTATTTGGTGAGTCTGTGCCCCCTACAGGTCAAAGGTGACTATAAATTGGGAGGCTACCTGGAGAAGGTGTGGCTGACTGGGAGCACAGAGCTTTTGACCGTACCTGTTTGCTTGCTGTGACTCACTACTTTGAACATTGTGCCTTTAATTTACCCAGCCTGTCTTTATGTTCAAAACGGCTAAAGGAGCCTTGTTTGATTTGTATTTTTGAAAGAAACAGAAACAAGAAAGTAAACGCAAAACATTCTTTTTCAACTTCAAACGTTGTTTGTTTTGAATTTGGAATTTTGGGTCATACACACAAACACGAGTCAAAAAGATCATCAGTCACCACCAATAGGGACGAAACAAATGGACATTTTAAAATAGGAAAATTCGTCATTTCATGGAGGATGTGACGTTGGTGATCCCGCCCACGTGTGACGTAGGTCAACGCGGAAGTTGGCTGAGGGGAAATGTAGTTTCTAAAAAGACGGGCTGTATTGTACCTACAGATACATATCGAAAAAGCTAGAATATGTCAATTCAACAATATATCAATTAAAATAAAACGATATCAATATATAATAACCACATAATAGTTTGTAGTATGTCTTTACATATATTAATAATAATAATAGTGTTGCTTATCCCTCAGGAAGTCCAGAGGAAGAGGGGGAGACCTCATCGCCATCAGAACATCCAACAGAGCTTCATGCAGCTTCCAACATGTTAGTAAGTTCCAAACTCTGGTGTTAACTTGTTACATGTGTCAAAGTGCTGCCTGCATATTTTCATAGCGCGTTTGGCGGCGCTGATCTCCGTTTCGTAGCCCTCGGCCTCTCACCTATATTACATAAAAAAGCCCAACAGCGTCTGTACTTCCTCCGCAAACTGAGGAGAGCAAGAGCCCCGGCCCCCATCATGCACACTTGGGTTAGGGTAGGGGCGGCAACTAGGGTAGGGGCTAAATGGCGAAAAGTTGTCACATCACATCTTTTGATTGGTCAGAATTAGGGTTAAGTTTAGTGTTAGGGAGCAAGTTATGCTATATCAGCGTTTAAAAACAAGAAAGGGGAATTGATGACTAATACAAGCGATATCAATAAAGTTTTTGCGAGTTTCTATAGCCAGTTATATACATTGGAGATTAACCCTGAATTAAAGAAATATGATGCCTTTTTCTCTAGGATTAATTTACCACAAATATTGGATGATGAAAAGGAATTATTAGACTGTCCTATATCAGTGGAAGTTAAAAATGCAATTAAATTAATGAGGGCTGGAAAATCACCTGGTTTGGATGGTTTTCCTTCTGAGTATTATAAGAGATTTAGTGGCATTCTTGCGCCTATTTTGACAGAGGTCTAGGAAGTCTTTTTTCGTGGGCAAATTGCCAAATACATTTAATGAAGCTTTAATCTCCTTAATTGTTAAAAAAGATAAAGACCCTGGTGATCCAGTTAGTTATAGACCAGTCAGTCTTATTAATGTGGATTGTAAAATCTTGACAAAAGTACTGGCAGCCAGATTAGAGAATCTTTTGCCACATTTAATACATTCTGATCAGGTAGGCTTTATTAAAGGGAGAGCATCCTCTGATAATGTTAGACACCCATTGCACCTGATGCAACTTAATCATAACAATAGCAATGCAATAGCCACTATATCGTTAGATGCCCAGAAGGCATTCGATAGGGTGGAATGGGGCTTTCTACATTACACTCTTAGAAAATTTGGGTGTGGAGAGGGCTTTATCAAATGGGTAAATATTATTTATTCAGATCCAAGAGCTGCGGTGATAACAAACGGAATAATATCATCTTTCTTCAATTTATCACGGGGAACAAAGCAAGGAGATCCCCTCAGTCCCCTGCTCTTCACACTATTTTTGGAACCTTTGGCTACTGCAATAAGGAGTGAGAGTAGTATTAAAGGGATTATGCATGGTGGAAAAGAGCATAAAATGTTTCTTTATGCAGATGATATTTTGTTACTTCTGGAGGACCCTTTGTTGTCAGTTACTAATGTTTTGTTCACAATAGAGTCTTTCTCAGCATTATTAGGCTACAAAATAAATTGGGAAAAGTCTGAGCGTATGCCGATATCTAAAGGATGCAGTCAAATCATAATGACAACATTCAAGTTTAAGTGGGTCCAAACTGGAATGAAATACTTAGGTGTTAGACTGTGCCCAGATTTGGCAAATATAATTGATATGAATATGTCCCCTCTACTTAAGATGATTAAGTTGAATTTGGAAAAGTGGAGGATGATTAACCTCACATTATGGGGGAAAATTAATGTAATTAAAATGATAGTGTCCACACAATTTAATTATATCTCTATGATGATACCAATACGGATTTCTAATGCCATTTTCAAGCAATATAACAAATTAATCACTGAGTTTTTGTGGAATGGGAAAAAGCCCAGAATTAAGCTTCAAAAATTGTTTGCCTCACGGGATATTGGTGGATTGGCCCTTCCAAACGTGGAATTATATAATATTGCCTTTGAGATGAATAAGTTGGCAAGGCATTGGGGTATAGGTGATCCCAAGCCTGGGTGGGTCAAAATTGAAGAAGGGCTTGTGTGCCCATCTGGTGTGGTAGAATTTATGTCACAGAAAACTCAGGCAGGAGAGGCTAATTTAATTCTGAATCATTCACGATGGGCAAGGGTGCATAAAATGTTGGGGATTTCACAATATAAGCAAAGCTATTCTTCTATATGGAATAACCCTTCCATTTGCATAGGTAAAAAGGTATTCTTATGGCCAACTTGGATGGGGAAGGGCATACATATTGTTCAAGATCTGTATAGAGATCAGACATTTATGTCTTTTGAGGATCTTTAAACAAAAGTTTAACTTAACTGACAAAGGGGATTTTTGGAGGTATCTACAGTTGAGAAGTTCTGTGGGGTCTGTTCTTGGTTTGAAAAGACAGAATAAAGAAGACAATGTGGTGCAGTAGTTTTTTAATGCTCCACCTATCTCACATGTACACTGTGCCTCTGTATTTTATAACAAAGTGTCAAAAATCCAAACAAAACTGTGTGAAAACTTAAGGATTATATGGCAGAAAGATCTTGAAACAGACATTGATGAGGTTGCGTGGGAAAATATTATTTCAAATGTGGGAAGGGCTACAAGGGATGCTAGAAATACATTTATTCACTACAAAATTGTGCATAGGTATTATTTTACACCAAGTAAGCTATTTCAAATGGGTTTAATAAAGGATAATAAATGTTGGAAGTGTAATAAAGAGGTGGGTACACTTCTTCATGCACTATGGGATTGCCCATTGATAATCCCCTTTTGGAAGGCAGTTTTGAAAAAATTTGAGGACTGGCTTAGTCAACCTTTACCAGAGTCTGCACAATTTTGTCTATTAGGAGATAAGTCATTTATGCCAGAGGGTCTTTCAAAAGCTGAAGGTAGACTAATGATGACAGGTTTTCTGGTAGCGGCTAGAATTATTCTCCGTAAATGGAAGAGCCCACGTAGACCTGAAATTAAGGAATGGCTTCAACTTAGGTCAGAGACAGCTGTTTTTGAAGTCATGATTTCAAGGGTGCAGAAAGAACCAAGTAAAGCTAGCCAAGCATGGGTGTATTTTGATTACAGTGTTGGTTTAATTTCTTAGGGGATTTGGGGTGTGTTGTATACTGTATGTATATGTATGTGTATTAATATATCTGTGAATAGGTCATTGAGGAGAGCTGTCATGTTCTGTGTTGCTGCCGATGTGTGTGTTTTTGTTCTTAAATGTGTGTTTGTTCTTTTTTGGAATTGTATTATAAAAGCAAAATAAAAATTTTAATGACAAAAAAGTTTAGTGTTCGGGTAGGGGCGGGTTAGGGTTTCCAGAAAGATCCACACCCTGGCCTAGGCCGTGTTGTGCACTGTCCTTCCCGCGTCCCATCCCCGATGCTCCACAGGTGCCTGGTAAGTACCCCCATGTTGTATTTGGGTTATTATTCCATTCTTGGGTTAGGGTTAGGGTTGGGTTAGGGTTAGGGTTAGGTTTACCACAAAGATCCACGTCCTGGCCTAGGCCAAGGCCGTGTTGTGCACTGTCCTTCCCAAGCCCCATCCCCGACGCCCCACAGATGCCAAGCAAGCACCCCAACGTGTATTTGGACTATCCTTCCATTCTCCTTTGATGTTAAACGTGGCGTGGGGATTGTATCTCAGTCAATTTTAGGACACATCATCAGTAGTGTTCCTTTGAATCATGGGGTGTTTCGGCCTTTCAACACTAGACACCCTCATCAAAGGTGGCCAGCCACAGGGTGATCAAACCCGAGCTTGTGTCCCATGCCCAATCACAAGTCCAGGATTTGGGGATGGGTTAGGGTTATGATTTGGGGTTAGGGTTGGGGTTAGGGTTAGGGGTTAGGGTTAGGGTTAGGCGAATGGACTCGATTTGTGGAACGCTCCCCATTGACGGGACTGCAGATTTGGACGCAAACCGATGTGAGCGGTCACAACGGATTGCAACCGTTCATCCGTAATGGCAAGTTGGAATCCAAGAATCTAGTCCTGGGAATTTGGCTAGCTTAGCATAATCGGCTAGGATCTGGGTCTGTTGGACTCTAGGGGGTAGGCTGGGACAGGAGACATGACTTCTGGACCCCAGAATTGCCTTTTTCCCCAGGGACTCGATTCTTGGAATCCAGACTCGATTTTTGGAATTTGCCCAGAAAGTGACTCTGATGGGCCGGGGAAGGCCCCTGGAGCCCTGGGCCAGGCCCCAGGGACTTGACTTTTGGAACCCAGACTTGATTTTTGGAACTTGCCCCAAAAGTGACTCTGATGGGCTGGGGAAGGCCCCTGGAGCCCCAGGGACTTGATTTTTGGAACCCAGACTTGATTCTTGGAACTTGCCCAGAAAGTGACTCTGATGGGCTGGGGAAGGCCCCTGGAGCCCTGGGCCAGGCCCCAGGGACTTGATTTTTGGAACCCAGACTTGATTTTTGGAACTTGCCCAGAAAGTGACCCTGATGGGCTGGGGAAGGCCCCTGGAGCCCTGGGCCAGGCCCCAGGGACTTGGTTTTTGGACTGGGACCACTTTTTGGGAAATTGCCCCAAAAGTGACTCTGATGGGCTGGGGAAGACCGCTGGAGCCCTGGGCCAGCCTCCCCTGGAAGTCCCAGGCTGGGGGAGCTCCACTCGGGGCTGGGGCAGCCTCCCCTGGAAGTCCCAGGCTGGGGGAGCAGCACTCGGGGCTGGGGCAGCCTCCCCTGGAAGTCCCGGGCAGCTAACCCTACTCCCAGGGCTGGGGAGCTCCACTTAGGGCTGGGGCAGCCTCCCCTGGAAGTCCCAGGCTGGGGGAGCTCCACTCGGGGCTGGGGCAGCCTCCCTGGAAGTCCCAGGCTGGGGGAGCTCCACTCGGGGCTGGGGCAGCCTCCCCTGGAAGTCCCAGGCTGGGGGAGCTCCACTCGGGGCTGGGGCAGCCTCCCTGGAAGTCCCAGGCTGGGGGAGCTCCACTCGGGGCTGGGGCAGCCTCCCTGGAAGTCCCGGGCAGGTAACCCTACTCCCAGGGCGGGGGAGCTCCACTTAGGGCTGGGGCAGGCTCCCCTGGAAGTCCCGGGCAGCTAACCCTACTCCCAGGGCTGGGGAGCTCCACTTAGGGCTGGGGCAGGCTCCCCTGGAAGTCCCGGGCAGCTAACCCTACTCCCAGGGCTGGGGAGCTCCACTTAGGGCTGGGGCAGGCTCCCCTGGAAGTCCCGGGCAGCTAACCCTACTCCCAGGGCTGGGGAGCTCCACTTAGGGCTGGGGCAGGCTCCCCTGGAAGTCCCGGGCAGCTAACCCTACTCCCAGGGCTGGGGAGCTCCACTTAGGGCTGGGGCAGGCTTCCCTGGAAGTCCCGGGCAGCTAACCCTACTCCCAGGGCTGGGGAGCTCCACTTAGGGCTGGGGCAGGCTCCCCTGGAAGTCCCGGGCAGCTAACCCTACTCCCAGGGCGGGGGAGCTCCACTTAGGGCTGGGGCAGGCTCCCCTGGAAGTCCCGGGCAGCTAACCCTACTCCCAGGGCTGGGGAGCTCCACTTAGGGCTGGGGCAGGCTCCCCTGGAAGTCCCGGGCAGCTAACCCTACTCCCAGGGCTGGGGAGCTCCACTTAGGGCTGGGGCAGGCTCCCCTGGAAGTCCCGGGCAGCTAACCCTACTCCCAGGGCTGGGGAGCTCCACTTAGGGCTGGGGCAGGCTCCCCTGGAAGTCCCGGGCAGCTAACCCTACTCCCAGGGCGGGGGAGCTCCACTTAGGGCTGGGGCAGGCTCCCCTGGAAGTCCCGGGCAGCTAACCCTAACCTGGCGCACCAGGCGGTCCTGGGCACCCACTCTTAAGCCCTCCTCACCCTGCATTAAGGACCTTCAGCCCCGCTGGCCAGTCGAGCTGGCCCATGGTAAACCTCAGCAGTAGCACTGGCCCATGGTATAACCGAGCAGCCCGACTTTGGAGGCGCCCTGGTCCGTCCACCACGCCTAGTGCACCAGGCGGTCCTGGGCACCCACACTTAAGCCCTCCTCACCCTGCATTAAGGACCTTCAGCCCCGCTGGCCAGTCGAGCTGGCCCATGGTAAACCTCAGCAGTAGCACTGGCCCATGGTATAACCGAGCAGCCCGACTTTGGAGGCGCCCTGGTCCGTCCACCACGCCTAGTGCACCAGGCGGTCCTGGGCACCCACACTTAAGCCCTCCTCACCCTGCATTAAGGACCTTCAGCCCCGCTGGCCAGTCGAGCTGGCCCATGGTAAACCTCAGCAGTAGCACTGGCCCATGGTATAACCGAGCAGCCCGCCCCTGGAGGCCCATAGCTCAGCCAGGGTAGGTCCGAGGAGCCCCAGGCTTGGCAGGCTGATGCCTGGGACCTCCACCCAGGGAACCAGCACGGGGGGCAGCCCCCAGCCAGGGGACGTTAGCCCCAGGATTCCAGATATCGAGCCCGAATTTGGAGGCCCATAGCTCGGCCAGGGGAGCTCCCAGGAGCCCCAGACTTGGCAGGCAGATGCCTCTCACCTCTCCCCAGGGAACCAGCACAGGAAGGCCCGGGCAGCCCCCAGCCAGGGGACGCCAGCCCCAGGATTCCAGATATCGAGTCCGACTTTGGAGGCCCCTAGCTCGGCCAGGGGACCTCCCAGGACCCCCAGACTTGGCAGGCAGATGCCCCTGACCTCCACCCAGGGAACCAGCACAGGAAGGCCCGGGCAGCCCCCAGCCAGGGGACGCCAGCCCCAGGATTCCAGATATCAAGTCCGACTTTGGAGGCCCATAGCTCGGCCAGGGGACCTCCCAGGACCCCCAGACTTTACAGGCAGATGCCTCTCACCTCTCCCCAGGGAACCAGCACGGGAAGGCCCGGGCAGCCCCCAGCCAGGGGACGTCAGCCCCAGGATTCCAGATATCGAGTCCAACTTTGGAGGCCCATAGCTCGGCCAGGGGACCTCCCAGGACCCCCAGACTTGGCAGGCAGATGCCCCTGACCTCCACCCAGGGAACCAGCACAGGAAGGCCCGGGCAGCCCCCAGCCAGGGGACGCCAGCCCCAGGATTCCAGATATCAAGTCCGACTTTGGAGGCCCATAGCTCGGCCAGGGGACCTCCCAGGACCCCCAGACTTTACAGGCAGATGCCTCTCACCTCTCCCCAGGGAACCAGCACGGGAAGGCCCGGGCAGCCCCCAGCCAGGGGACGTCAGCCCCAGGATTCCAGATATCGAGTCCGACTTTGGAGGCCCATAGCTCGGCCAGGGGACCTCCCAGGACCCCCAGACTTGGCAGGCAGATGCCCCTGACCTCCACTTTCTGGGCAAGTTCCAAAAATCAAGTCTGGGTTCCAAAAATCAAGTCCCTGGGGCCTGGCCCAGGGCTCCAGGGGCCTTCCCCAGCCCATCAGAGTCACTTTCTGGGCAAGTTCCAAGAATCAAGTCTGGGTTCCAAAAATCAAGTCCCTGGGGCTCCAGGGGCCTTCCCCAGCCCATCAGAGTCACTTTTGGGGCAAGTTCCAAAAATCAAGTCTGGGTTCCAAAAGTCAAGTCCCTGGGGCCTGGCCCAGGGCTCCAGGGGCCTTCCCCGGCCCATCAGAGTCACTTTCTGGGCAAATTCCAAAAATCGAGTCTGGATTCCAAGAATCGAGTCCCTGGGGAAAAAGGCAATTCTGGGGTCCAGAAGTCATGTCTCCTGTCCCAGCCTACCCCCTAGAGTCCAACAGACCCAGATCCTAGCCGATTATGCTAAGCTAGCCAAATTCCCAGGACTAGATTCTTGGATTCCAACTTGCCATTACGGATGAACGGTTGCAATCCGTTGTGACCGCTCACATCGGTTTGCGTCCAAATCTGCAGTCCCGTCAATGGGGAGCGTTCCACAAATCGAGTCCATTCGCCTAACCCTAACCCTAACCCTAACCCTAATTAGGAAAAGTTAGGACAATAGACTCTTAAGGTGGAATTGGATTCCACAAATCGAGTCCGAAATTCCGAAAAGCCATTAAACGGTTTTCCTGTGGGCTGGGTCGCTTTTTGGGATTTTGCAGAGGGTTATTACAGATTTTATGACACCCTTGGAATTAATTTTGGACCTCCCCACGATTTTATACCGCGATAAACCCCCTTATCCCAAGTTCAGCTGCAGTACCGTTCCATGACACCAGGTGGCTATTTCCCAGACTTGATTTGTGGAATTGGCCCAAAATGGGGAAATTCCACTGCAGGGCCATGCAGACTGGTCTCCCCTGCCGCCCTGCGGGGTCTGTGGCCCAGACTCGACTTTTGGAATTGGGACTATGTTTTTGGAATTGATACCTGGGATCCTGGGGGGAATCTGCAGTGAGGGGCACCTGGGACCTCCCCTGGCCGAGCTATGGGCCTCCAAAGTCGGGCTGGGGCCTTGGACATGACCGCCCGTGCTGGTTCCCTGGGTGGAGGTCAGGGGCATCTGCCTGCCAAGCCTGGGGCTCCTGGGACCTCCCCTGGCCGAGCTATGGGCCTCCAAAGTCGGGCTCGGGCCTTGTGTATAACCGCCACCTGAGTGGAGCCCCACGGGGAATAACGGCCCCTGGCGGGGGGCTGCCCGGGCCTTCGGGTGCTGGTTCCCTGGGGAGAGGTCAGGGGCATCTGCCTGCCAAGTCTGGGGCTCCTGGGACCTCCCCTGGCCGAGATATGGGCCTCCAAAGTCGGGCTCGGGCCTTGTGTATAACCGCCACCTGAGTGGAGCCCCACGGGGAATAACGGCCCCTGTCGGGGGGCTGACCGGGCCTTCGGGTGCTGGTTCCCTGGGGAGAGGTCCCAGGCATCTGCCTGCCAAGTCTGGGGCTCCTGGGACCTCCCCTGGCCGAGATATGGGCCTCCAAAGTCGGGCTCGGGCCTTGTGTATAACCGCCACCTGAGTGGGGCCCCACGGGGAATAACGGCCCCTGGCGGGGTGCTGCCCGGGCCTTCGGGTGCTGGTTCCCTGGGGAGAGGTCCCAGGCATCAGCCTGCCGAGCCTGGGGCTCCTGGGACCTCCCCTGGCCGAGCTATGGGCCTCCATGGTCTGGCTCGGGCCTTGTATAAAACAGCCAACTGAGTGGGGCCCCACGGGGGATAACGGCCCCTGGGCGGGGGCTTCCCGTGCTGGTTCCCTGGGTGGAGGTCAGGGGCATCTGCCTGCCAAGTCTGGGGCTTCTGGGACCTCCCCTGGCCGAGCTAGGGGCCTCCAAGTTGGGGCTCGGGCCTTGTGTATAACCGCCACCTGTGTGGAGCCCCACGGGGAATAACGGCCCCTGGCTGGGGGCTGCCCGGGCCTTCCCGTGCTGGTTCCCTGGGGAGAGGTCCCAGGCATCAGCCTGCCGAGTCTGGGGCTCCTGGGACCTCCCCTGGCCGAGCTATGGGCCTCCATGGTCTGGCTGAGGCCTTGTATAAAACAGCCAACTGAGTGGGGCCCCACGGGGGATAGCGTCCCCTGGCTGGGGGCTTCCCGTGCTGGTTCCCTGGGTGGAGGTCAGGGGCATCTGCCTGCCAAGTCTGGGGGTCCTGGGACCTCCCCTGGCCGAGCTAGGGGCCTCCAAGTTGGGGCTTGGGCCTTGTGTATAACCACCACCTGAGTGGAGCCCCACGGGGAATAACGGCCCCTGGCTGGGGGCTGCCCGGGCCTTCCCGTGCTGGTTCCCTGGGGAGAGGTCCCAGGCATCAGCCTGCCGAGTCTGGGGCTCCTGGGACCTCCCCTGGCCGAGCTATGGGCCTCCATGGTCTGGCTCAGGCCTTGTATAAAACAGCCAACTGAGTGGGGCCCCACGGGGGATAGCGTCCCCTGGCTGGGGGCTTCCCGTGCTGGTTCCCTGGGTGGAGGTCAGGGGCATCTGCCTGCCAAGTCTGGGGGTCCTGGGACCTCCCCTGGCCGAGCTATGGGCCTCCAAGTTGGGGCTTGGGCCTTGTGTATAACCACCACCTGTGTGGAGCCCCACGGGGAATAACGGCCCCTGGCTGGGGGCTGCCCGGGCCTTCCCGTGCTGGTTCCCTGGGGAGGGGTCCCAGGCATCAGCCTGCCAAGCCTGGGGCTCCTGGGACCTCTCCTGGCCGAGCTATGGGCCTCCAAGTTGGGGCTTGGGCCTTGTGTATAACCACCACCTGTGTGGAGCCCCACGGGGAATAACGGCCCCTGGCTGGGGGCTGCCCGGGCCTTCCCGTGCTGGTTCCCTGGGTGGAGGTCAGGGGCATCTGCCTGCCAAGCCTGGGGCTCCTGGGACCTCCCCTGGCCGAGCTATGGGCCTCCAAGTTGGGGCTTGGGCCTTGTGTATAACCACCACCTGAGTGGAGCCCCACGGGGAATAACGGCCCCTGGCTGGGGGCTGCCCGGGCCTTCCCGTGCTGGTTCCCTGGGTGGAGGTCCCAGGCATCAGCCTGCCAAGCCTGGGGCTCCTGGGCCCTCCCCTGGCCGAGCTATGGGCCTCCAAGTTGGGGCTCGGGCCTTGTATCGAACCTCCGACTGAGTGGGGCCCCACGGGGGATAGCGTCCCCTGGCTGGGGGCTTCCCCTGCTGGTTCCCTGGGTGGAGGTCGGGGGCATCTGCCTGTAAAGTCTGGGGGTCCTGGGAGGTCCCCTGGCCGAGCTAGGGGCCTCCAAAATCGGACTGGATATCTGGAATCCTGGTGGAATCTGCAGTCTGGGGCTGCTCAGTTATACCATGGGCAGATATAATATGGGCAGTTATACCATAGGCAGTTATACCATGGGATTCAGGCTAGGGCAAAAACTTAGACAGGGTGGATGGACCAGGGACTCTTCCCCCTGTCCATGCCCGATTAGGAGAGCTCTCTGCTGGGAGGAGGGAGACTGCATCCCCCCCTGGAAGTGCTGCTGCGCACCTGGTGCTGCTGAGAGGTGCCATCGGGATACAGGGGATGAGTGGGCCTGGGAACCCATTGAGACTTGATTCATGGAATCCTGGGTCTACCGTCCCCCTGGCTGGGGGCTGCCCGGGCCTTCCCGTGCTGGTTCCCTGGGTGGAGGTCAGGGGCATCTGCCTATGAGGTCTGGGGGTCCTGGGAGGTCCCCTGGCCGAGCTAGGGGCCTCCAAATCGGACTTGATATCTGGAATCCTGGGGGAACCTGCAGTCAGGGGCACCTGGGAGCTCCCCTGGCCGAGCTATGGGCCTCCGAGGGCGGGCTGCTCAGTTATACCATGGGCAGTTATACCATGGGATTCAGACATGGCCAAAATCTTAGACATGGTGGATGGACCAGGGCACTCTTCCCCCTGGCCGTGCCCGAGGAGGAGAGCTCTCTCCTGGGAGGAGGGCGACTGCATCCCCCCCCTGGAAGTGCTGTTGCGCACCTGGTGGTGCTGAGAGGTGCCATCAGGATACAGGTGATGAGTGGGCTTGGGGAACCCACTGAGGCTTAATATCTGGTATCCTGGGGCTGACGTCCCCTGGCTGGGGGCTGCCCGGGCCTTCCCATGCTGGTTCCCTGGGGAGAGGTGAGAGGCATCTGCCTGTAAAGTCTGGGGGTCCTGGGAGGTCCCCTGGCCGAGCTATGGGCCTCCAAAGTCGGACTTGATATCTGGAATCCTGGGGCTGGCGTCCCCTGGCTGGGGGCTGCCCGGGCCTTCCTGTGCTGGTTCCCTGGGTGGAGGTCAGGGGCATCTGCCTGCCAAGTCTGGGGGTCCTGGGAGGTCCCCTGGCCGAGCTATGGGCCTCCAAAGTCGGACTCGATATCTGGAATCCTGGGGCTGACGTCCCCTGGCTGGGGGCTGCCCGGGCCTTCCCATGCTGGTTCCCTGGGGAGAGGTGAGAGGCATCTGCCTGTAAAGTCTGGGGGTCCTGGGAGGTCCCCTGGCCGAGCTATGGGCCTCCAAAGTCGGACTTGATATCTGGAATCCTGGGGCTGGCATCCCCTGGCTGGGGGCTGCCCGGGCCTTCCTGTGCTGGTTCCCTGGGTGGAGGTCAGGGGCATCTGCCTGCCAAGTCTGGGGGTCCTGGGAGGTCCCCTGGCCGAGCTATGGGCCTCCAAAGTCGGACTTGATATCTGGAATCCTGGGGCTGGCGTCCCCTGGCTGGGGGCTGCCCGGGCCTTCCTGTGCTGGTTCCCTGGGTGGAGGTCAGGGGCATCTGCCTGCCAAGTCTGGGGGTCCTGGGAGGTCCCCTGGCCGAGCTATGGGCCTCCAAAGTCGGACTCGATATCTGGAATCCTGGGGCTGGCGTCCCCTGGCTGGGGGCTGCCCGGGCCTTCCCGTGCTGGTTCCCTGGGTGGAGGTCAGGGGCATCTGCCTGCCAAGTCTGGGGGTCCTGGGAGGTCCCCTGGCCGAGCTATGGGCCTCCAATGTCGGACTTGATATCTGGAATCCTGGGGCTGGCGTCCCCTGGCTGGGGGCTGCCCGGGCCTTCCTGTGCTGGTTCCCTGGGTGGAGGTCAGGGGCATCTGCCTGCCAAGTCTGGGGGTCCTGGGAGGTCCCCTGGCCGAGCTATGGGCCTCCAAAGTCGGACTCGATATCTGGAATCCTGGGGCTGACGTCCCCTGGCTGGGGGCTGCCCGGGCCTTCCCGTGCTGGTTCCCTGGGGAGAGGTGAGAGGCATCTGCCTGTAAAGTCTGGGGGTCCTGGGAGGTCCCCTGGCCGAGCTATGGGCCTCCAAAGTCGGACTTGATATCTGGAATCCTGGGGCTGGCGTCCCCTGGCTGGGGGCTGCCCGGGCCTTCCTGTGCTGGTTCCCTGGGTGGAGGTCAGGGGCATCTGCCTGCCAAGTCTGGGGGTCCTGGGAGGTCCCCTGGCCGAGCTATGGGCCTCCAAAGTCGGACTCGATATCTGGAATCCTGGGGCTGACGTCCCCTGGCTGGGGGCTGCCCGGGCCTTCCCATGCTGGTTCCCTGGGGAGAGGTGAGAGGCATCTGCCTGTAAAGTCTGGGGGTCCTGGGAGGTCCCCTGGCCGAGCTATGGGCCTCCAAAGTCGGACTTGATATCTGGAATCCTGGGGCTGGCGTCCCCTGGCTGGGGGCTGCCCGGGCCTTCCTGTGCTGGTTCCCTGGGTGGAGGTCAGGGGCATCTGCCTGCCAAGTCTGGGGGTCCTGGGAGGTCCCCTGGCCGAGCTATGGGCCTCCAAAGTCGGACTCGATATCTGGAATCCTGGGGCTGACGTCCCCTGGCTGGGGGCTGCCCGGGCCTTCCCATGCTGGTTCCCTGGGGAGAGGTGAGAGGCATCTGCCTGTAAAGTCTGGGGGTCCTGGGAGGTCCCCTGGCCGAGCTATGGACCTCCAAAGTCGGACTTGATATCTGGAATCCTGGGGCTGGCGTCCCCTGGCTGGGGGCTGCCCGGGCCTTCCCATGCTGGTTCCCTGGGGAGAGGTGAGAGGCATCTGCCTGTCAAGTCTGGGGGTCCTGGGAGGTCCCCTGGCCGAGCTATGGGCCTCCAAAGTCGGACTTGATATCTGGAATCCTGGGGCTGGCGTCCCCTGGCTGGGGGCTGCCCGGGCCTTCCCGTGCTGGTTCCCTGGGTGGAGGTCAGGGGCATCTGCCTGCCAAGTCTGGGGGTCCTGGGAGGTCCCCTGGCCGAGCTAGGGGCCTCCAAAGTCGGACTCGATATCTGGAATCCTGGGGCTGGCGTCCCCTGGCTGGGGGCTGCCCGGGCCTTCGTGTGCTGGTTCCCTGGGGAGAGGTGAGAGGCATCTGCCTGCCAAGTCTGGGGCTCCTGGGAGCTCCCCTGGCCGAGCTATGGGCCTCCAAATTCGGGCTCGATATCTGGAATCCTGGGGCTAACGTCCCCTGGCTGGGGGCTGCCCCCCGTGCTGGTTCCCTGGGTGGAGGTCCCAGGCATCAGCCTGCCAAGCCTGGGGCTCCTCGGACCTTCCCTGGCCGAGCTATGGGCCTCCAGGGGCGGGCTGCTCGGTTATACCATGGGCCAGTGCTACTGCTGAGGTTTACCATGGGCCAGCTCGACTGGCCAGCGGGGCTGAAGGTCCTTAATGCAGGGTGAGGAGGGCTTAAGTGTGGGTGCCCAGGACCGCCTGGTGCACTAGGCGTGGTGGACGGACCAGGGCGCCTCCAAAGTCGGGCTGCTCGGTTATACCATGGGCCAGTGCTACTGCTGAGGTTTACCATGGGCCAGCTCGACTGGCCAGCGGGGCTGAAGGTCCTTAATGCACGGTGAGGAGGGCTTAAGAGTGGGTGCCCAGGACCGCCTGGTGCGCCAGGTTAGGGTTAGCTGCCCGGGACTTCCAGGGGAGCCTGCCCCAGCCCTAAGTGGAGCTCCCCCGCCCTGGGAGTAGGGTTAGCTGCCCGGGACTTCCAGGGGAGCCTGCCCCAGCCCTAAGTGGAGCTCCCCAGCCCTGGGAGTAGGGTTAGCTGCCCGGGACTTCCAGGGGAGCCTGCCCCAGCCCTAAGTGGAGCTCCCCAGCCCTGGGAGTAGGGTTAGCTGCCCGGGACTTCCAGGGGAGCCTGCCCCAGCCCTAAGTGGAGCTCCCCCGCCCTGGGAGTAGGGTTAGCTGCCCGGGACTTCCAGGGGAGCCTGCCCCAGCCCTAAGTGGAGCTCCCCAGCCCTGGGAGTAGGGTTAGCTGCCCGGGACTTCCAGGGGAGCCTGCCCCAGCCCTAAGTGGAGCTCCCCAGCCCTGGGAGTAGGGTTAGCTGCCCGGGACTTCCAGGGGAGCCTGCCCCAGCCCTAAGTGGAGCTCCCCCGCCCTGGGAGTAGGGTTAGCTGCCCGGGACTTCCAGGGGAGCCTGCCCCAGCCCTAAGTGGAGCTCCCCAGCCCTGGGAGTAGGGTTAGCTGCCCGGGACTTCCAGGGGAGCCTGCCCCAGCCCTAAGTGGAGCTCCCCAGCCCTGGGAGTAGGGTTAGCTGCCCGGGACTTCCAGGGGAGCCTGCCCCAGCCCTAAGTGGAGCTCCCCAGCCCTGGGAGTAGGGTTAGCTGCCCGGGACTTCCAGGGGAGCCTGCCCCAGCCCTAAGTGGAGCTCCCCAGCCCTGGGAGTAGGGTTAGCTGCCCGGGACTTCCAGGGGAGCCTGCCCCAGCCCTAAGTGGAGCTCCCCAGCCCTGGGAGTAGGGTTAGCTGCCCGGGACTTCCAGGGGAGCCTGCCCCAGCCCTAAGTGGAGCTCCCCAGCCCTGGGAGTAGGGTTAGCTGCCCGGGACTTCCAGGGGAGCCTGCCCCAGCCCTAAGTGGAGCTCCCCAGCCCTGGGAGTAGGGTTAGCTGCCCGGGACTTCCAGGGGAGCCTGCCCCAGCCCTAAGTGGAGCTCCCCAGCCCTGGGAGTAGGGTTAGCTGCCCGGGACTTCCAGGGGAGCCTGCCCCAGCCCTAAGTGGAGCTCCCCAGCCCTGGGAGTAGGGTTAGCTGCCCGGGACTTCCAGGGGAGCCTGCCCCAGCCCTAAGTGGAGCTCCCCAGCCCTGGGAGTAGGGTTAGCTGCCCGGGACTTCCAGGGGAGCCTGCCCCAGCCCTAAGTGGAGCTCCCCAGCCCTGGGAGTAGGGTTAGCTGCCCGGGACTTCCAGGGGAGCCTGCCCCAGCCCTAAGTGGAGCTCCCCAGCCCTGGGAGTAGGGTTAGCTGCCCGGGACTTCCAGGGGAGCCTGCCCCAGCCCTAAGTGGAGCTCCCCAGCCCTGGGAGTAGGGTTAGCTGCCCGGGACTTCCAGGGGAGCCTGCCCCAGCCCTGAGTGGAGCTCCCCCGCCCTGGGAGTAGGGTTACCTGCCCGGGACTTCCAGGGAGGCTGCCCCAGCCCCGAGTGGAGCTCCCCCAGCCTGGGACTTCCAGGGAGGCTGCCCCAGCCCCGAGTGGAGCTCCCCCAGCCTGGGACTTCCAGGGGAGGCTGCCCCAGCCCCGAGTGGAGCTCCCCCAGCCTGGGACTTCCAGGGAGGCTGCCCCAGCCCCGAGTGGAGCTCCCCCAGCCTGGGACTTCCAGGGGAGGCTGCCCCAGCCCTAAGTGGAGCTCCCCAGCCCTGGGAGTAGGGTTAGCTGCCCGGGACTTCCATGGGAGGCTGCCCCAGCCCCGAGTGCTGCTCCCCCAGCCTGGGACTTCCAGGGGAGGCTGCCCCAGCCCCGAGTGGAGCTCCCCCAGCCTGGGACTTCCAGGGGAGGCTGCCCCAGCCCCGAGTGGAGCTCCCCCAGCCTGGGGCTTCCAGGGGAGGCTGGCCCAGGGCTCCAGCGGTCTTCCCCAGCCCATCAGAGTCACTTTTGGGGCAATTTCCCAAAAAGTGGTCCCAGTCCAAAAACCAAGTCCCTGGGGCCTGGCCCAGGGCTCCAGGGGCCTTCCCCAGCCCATCAGGGTCACTTTCTGGGCAAGTTCCAAAAATCAAGTCTGGGTTCCAAAAATCAAGTCCCTGGGGCCTGGCCCAGGGCTCCAGGGGCCTTCCCCAGCCCATCAGAGTCACTTTCTGGGCAAGTTCCAAGAATCAAGTCTGGGTTCCAAAAATCAAGTCCCTGGGGCTCCAGGGGCCTTCCCCAGCCCATCAGAGTCACTTTTGGGGCAAGTTCCAAAAATCAAGTCTGGGTTCCAAAAGTCAAGTCCCTGGGGCCTGGCCCAGGGCTCCAGGGGCCTTCCCCGGCCCATCAGAGTCACTTTCTGGGCAAATTCCAAAAATCGAGTCTGGATTCCAAGAATCGAGTCCCTGGGGAAAAAGGCAATTCTGGGGTCCAGAAGTCATGTCTCCTGTCCCAGCCTACCCCCTAGAGTCCAACAGACCCAGATCCTAGCCGATTATGCTAAGCTAGCCAAATTCCCAGGACTAGATTCTTGGATTCCAACTTGCCATTACGGATGAACGGTTGCAATCCGTTGTGACCGCTCACATCGGTTTGCGTCCAAATCTGCAGTCCCGTCAATGGGGAGCGTTCCACAAATCGAGTCCATTCGCCTAACCCTAACCCTAACCCTAACCCTAATTAGGAAAAGTTAGGACAATAGACTCTTAAGGTGGAATTGGATTCCACAAATCGAGTCCGAAATTCCGAAAAGCCATTAAACGGTTTTCCTGTGGGCTGGGTCGCTTTTTGGGATTTTGCAGAGGGTTATTACAGATTTTATGACACCCTTGGAATTAATTATGGACCTCCCCACGATTTTATACCGCGGTAAACCCCCCTTATCCCAAGTTCAGCTGCAGTACCGTTCCATGACACCAGGTGGCTATTTCCCAGACTTGATTTGTGGAATTGGCCCAAAATGGGGAAATTCCACTGCAGGGCCATGCAGACTGGTCTCCCCTGCCGCCCTGCGGGGTCTGTGGCCCAGACTCGACTTTTGGAATTGGGACTATGTTTTTGGAATTGATACCTGGGATCCTGGGGGGAATCTGCAGTCAGGGGCACCTGGGACCTCCCCTGGCCGAGCTACGGGCCTCCAAAGTCGGGCTGGGGCCTTGGACATGACCGCCCGTGCTGGTTCCCTGGGTGGAGGTCAGGGGCATCTGCCTGCCAAGCCTGGGGCTCCTGGGACCTCCCCTGGCCGAGCTATGGGCCTCCAAAGTCGGGCTCGGGCCTTGTGTATAACCGCCACCTGAGTGGAGCCCCACGGGGAATAACGGCCCCTGGCGGGGGGCTGCCCGGGCCTTCGGGTGCTGGTTCCCTGGGGAGAGGTCAGGGGCATCTGCCTGCCAAGTCTGGGGCTCCTGGGACCTCCCCTGGCCGAGATATGGGCCTCCAAAGTCGGGCTCGGGCCTTGTGTATAACCGCCACCTGAGTGGGGCCCCACGGGGAATAACGGCCCCTTGCGGGGGGCTGACCGGGCCTTCGGGTGCTGGTTCCCTGGGGAGAGGTCCCAGGCATCTGCCTGCCAAGTCTGGGGCTCCTGGGACCTCCCCTGGCCGAGATATGGGCCTCCAAAGTCGGGCTCGGGCCTTGTGTATAACCGCCACCTGAGTGGGGCCCCACGGGGAATAACGGACCCTGGCGGGGGGCTGCCCGGGCCTTCGGGTGCTGGTTCCCTGGGGAGAGGTCCCAGGCATCTGCCTGCCAAGTCTGGGGCTCCTGGGACCTCCCCTGGCCGAGCTATGGGCCTCCATGGTCTGGCTCGGGCCTTGTATAAAACAGCCAACTGAGTGGGGCCCCACGGGGGATAACGGCCCCTGGGCGGGGGCTTCCCGTGCTGGTTCCCTGGGTGGAGGTCAGGGGCATCTGCCTGCCAAGTCTGGGGCTTCTGGGACCTCCCCTGGCCGAGCTAGGGGCCTCCAAGTTGGGGCTCGGGCCTTGTGTATAACCGCCACCTGTGTGGAGCCCCACGGGGAATAACGGCCCCTGGCTGGGGGCTGCCCGGGCCTTCCCGTGCTGGTTCCCTGGGGAGAGGTCCCAGGCATCAGCCTGCCGAGTCTGGGGCTCCTGGGACCTCCCCTGGCCGAGCTATGGGCCTCCATGGTCTGGCTGAGGCCTTGTATAAAACAGCCAACTGAGTGGGGCCCCACGGGGGATAGCGTCCCCTGGCTGGGGGCTTCCCATGCTGGTTCCCTGGGTGGAGGTCAGGGGCATCTGCCTGCCAAGTCTGGGGGTCCTGGGACCTCCCCTGGCCGAGCTAGGGGCCTCCAAGTTGGGGCTTGGGCCTTGTGTATAACCACCACCTGAGTGGAGCCCCACGGGGAATAACGGCCCCTGGCTGGGGGCTGCCCGGGCCTTCCCGTGCTGGTTCCCTGGGGAGAGGTCCCAGGCATCAGCTTGCCAAGTCTGGGGCTCCTGGGACCTCCCCTGGCCGAGCTATGGGCCTCCATGGTCTGGCTCAGGCCTTGTATAAAACAGCCAACTGAGTGGGGCCCCACGGGGGATAGCGTCCCCTGGCTGGGGGCTTCCCATGCTGGTTCCCTGGGTGGAGGTCAGGGGCATCTGCCTGCCAAGTCTGGGGGTCCTGGGACCTCCCCTGGCCGAGCTAGGGGCCTCCAAGTTGGGGCTTGGGCCTTGTGTATAACCACCACCTGAGTGGAGCCCCACGGGGAATAACGGCCCCTGGCTGGGGGCTGCCCGGGCCTTCCCGTGCTGGTTCCCTGGGGAGAGGTCCCAGGCATCAGCCTGCCAAGTCTGGGGCTCCTGGGACCTCCCCTGGCCGAGCTATGGGCCTCCATGGTCTGGCTCAGGCCTTGTATAAAACAGCCAACTGAGTGGGGCCCCACGGGGGATAGCGTCCCCTGGCTGGGGGCTTCCCATGCTGGTTCCCTGGGTGGAGGTCAGGGGCATCTGCCTGCCAAGTCTGGGGGTCCTGGGACCTCCCCTGGCCGAGCTATGGGCCTCCAAGTTGGGGCTTGGGCCTTGTGTATAACCACCACCTGTGTGGAGCCCCACGGGGAATAACGGCCCCTGGCTGGGGGCTGCCCGGGCCTTCCCGTGCTGGTTCCCTGGGGAGGGGTCCCAGGCATCAGCCTGCCAAGCCTGGGGCTCCTGGGACCTCTCCTGGCCGAGCTATGGGCCTCCAAGTTGGGGCTTGGGCCTTGTGTATAACCACCACCTGTGTGGAGCCCCACGGGGAATAACGGCCCCTGGCTGGGGGCTGCCCGGGCCTTCCCGTGCTGGTTCCCTGGGTGGAGGTCAGGGGCATCTGCCTGCCAAGTCTGGGGGTCCTGGGACCTCCCCTGGCCGAGCTATGGGCCTCCAAGTTGGGGCTTGGGCCTTGTGTATAACCACCACCTGTGTGGAGCCCCACGGGGAATAACGGCCCCTGGCTGGGGGCTGCCCGGGCCTTCCCGTGCTGGTTCCCTGGGGAGGGGTCCCAGGCATCAGCCTGCCAAGCCTGGGGCTCCTGGGACCTCTCCTGGCCGAGCTATGGGCCTCCAAGTTGGGGCTTGGGCCTTGTGTATAACCACCACCTGTGTGGAGCCCCACGGGGAATAACGGCCCCTGGCTGGGGGCTGCCCGGGCCTTCCCGTGCTGGTTCCCTGGGTGGAGGTCAGGGGCATCTGCCTGCCAAGCCTGGGGCTCCTGGGACCTCCCCTGGCCGAGCTATGGGCCTCCAAGTTGGGGCTTGGGCCTTGTGTATAACCACCACCTGAGTGGAGCCCCACGGGGAATAACGGCCCCTGGCTGGGGGCTGCCCGGGCCTTCCCGTGCTGGTTCCCTGGGGAGGGGTCCCAGGCATCAGCCTGCCAAGCCTGGGGCTCCTGGGACCTCCCCTGGCCGAGCTATGGGCCTCCAAGTTGGGGCTCGGGCCTTGTGTATAACCGCCACCTGAGTGGAGCCCCACGGGGAATAACGGCCCCTGGCTGGGGGCTGCCCGGGCCTTCCCGTGCTGGTTCCCTGGGTGGAGGTCCCAGGCATCAGCCTGCCAAGCCTGGGGCTCCTGGGACCTCCCCTGGCCGAGCTATGGGCCTCCAAGTTGGGGCTCGGGCCTTGTATCGAACCTCCGACTGAGTGGGGCCCCACGGGGGATAGCGTCCCCTGGCTGGGGGCTTCCCCTGCTGGTTCCCTGGGTGGAGGTCGGGGGCATCTGCCTGTAAAGTCTGGGGGTCCTGGGAGGTCCCCTGGCCGAGCTAGGGGCCTCCAAAATCGGACTGGATATCTGGAATCCTGGTGGAATCTGCAGTCTGGGGCTGCTCAGTTATACCATGGGCAGATATAATATGGGCAGTTATACCATAGGCAGTTATACCATGGGATTCAGGCTAGGGCAAAAACTTAGACAGGGTGGATGGACCAGGGACTCTTCCCCCTGTCCATGCCCGATTAGGAGAGCTCTCTGCTGGGAGGAGGGAGACTGCATCCCCCCCTGGAAGTGCTGCTGCGCACCTGGTGCTGCTGAGAGGTGCCATCGGGATACAGGGGATGAGTGGGCCTGGGAACCCATTGAGACTTGATTCATGGAATCCTGGGTCTACCGTCCCCCTGGCTGGGGGCTGCCCGGGCCTTCCCGTGCTGGTTCCCTGGGTGGAGGTCAGGGGCATCTGCCTATGAGGTCTGGGGGTCCTGGGAGGTCCCCTGGCCGAGCTAGGGGCCTCCAAATCGGACTTGATATCTGGAATCCTGGGGGAACCTGCAGTCAGGGGCACCTGGGAGCTCCCCTGGCCGAGCTATGGGCCTCCGAGAGCGGGCTGCTCAGTTATACCATGGGCAGTTATACCATGGGATTCAGACATGGCCAAAATCTTAGACATGGTGGATGGACCAGGGCACTCTTCCCTCTGGCCGTGCCCGAGGAGGAGAGCTCTCTCCTGGGAGGAGGGCGACTGCATCCCCTCCCTGGAAGTGCTGTTGCGCACCTGGTGCTGCTGAGAGGTGCCATCAGGATACAGGTGATGAGTGGGCTTGGGGAACCCACTGAGGCTTAATATCTGGTATCCTGGTGCTGACGTCCCCTGGCTGGGGGCTGCCCGGGCCTTCCCATGCTGGTTCCCTGGGGAGAGGTGAGAGGCATCTGCCTGTAAAGTCTGGGGGTCCTGGGAGGTCCCCTGGCCGAGCTATGGGCCTCCAAAGTCGGACTTGATATCTGGAATCCTGGGGCTGGCATCCCCTGGCTGGGGGCTGCCCGGGCCTTCCTGTGCTGGTTCCCTGGGTGGAGGTCAGGGGCATCTGCCTGCCAAGTCTGGGGGTCCTGGGAGGTCCCCTGGCCGAGCTATGGGCCTCCAAAGTCGGACTCGATATCTGGAATCCTGGGGCTGGCGTCCCCTGGCTGGGGGCTGCCCGGGCCTTCCCGTGCTGGTTCCCTGGGTGGAGGTCAGGGGCATCTGCCTGCCAAGTCTGGGGGTCCTGGGAGGTCCCCTGGCCGAGCTATGGGCCTCCAAAGTCGGACTTGATATCTGGAATCCTGGGGCTGGCGTCCCCTGGCTGGGGGCTGCCCGGGCCTTCCTGTGCTGGTTCCCTGGGTGGAGGTCAGGGGCATCTGCCTGCCAAGTCTGGGGGTCCTGGGAGGTCCCCTGGCCGAGCTATGGGCCTCCAAAGTCGGACTCGATATCTGGAATCCTGGGGCTGACGTCCCCTGGCTGGGGGCTGCCCGGGCCTTCCCATGCTGGTTCCATGGGGAGAGGTGAGAGGCATCTGCCTGTAAAGTCTGGGGGTCCTGGGAGGTCCCCTGGCCGAGCTATGGGCCTCCAAAGTCGGACTTGATATCTGGAATCCTGGGGCTGGCGTCCCCTGGCTGGGGGCTGCCCGGGCCTTCCTGTGCTGGTTCCCTGGGTGGAGGTCAGGGGCATCTGCCTGCCAAGTCTGGGGGTCCTGGGAGGTCCCCTGGCCGAGCTATGGGCCTCCAAAGTCGGACTCGATATCTGGAATCCTGGGGCTAACGTCCCCTGGCTGGGGGCTGCCCCCCGTGCTGGTTCCCTGGGTGGAGGTCCCAGGCATCAGCCTGCCAAGCCTGGGGCTCCTCGGACCTACCCTGGCCGAGCTATGGGCCTCCAGGGGCGGGCTGCTCGGTTATACCATGGGCCAGTGCTACTGCTGAGGTTTACCATGGGCCAGCTCGACTGGCCAGCGGGGCTGAAGGTCCTTAATGCAGGGTGAGGAGGGCTTAAGTGTGGGTGCCCAGGACCGCCTGGTGCACTAGGCGTGGTGGACGGACCAGGGCGCCTCCAAAGTCGGGCTGCTCGGTTATACCATGGGCCAGTGCTACTGCTGAGGTTTACCATGGGCCAGCTCGACTGGCCAGCGGGGCTGAAGGTCCTTAATGCAGGGTGAGGAGGGCTTAAGTGTGGGTGCCCAGGACCGCCTGGTGCACTA
This sequence comes from Neoarius graeffei, assembly GCF_027579695.1. Lineage (NCBI taxonomy): Eukaryota > Metazoa > Chordata > Actinopteri > Siluriformes > Ariidae > Neoarius > Neoarius graeffei. Next base: position 210,489 of record NC_083592.1, on the reverse strand, counting down.
GGCGTGGTGGACGGACCAGGGCGCCTCCAAAGTCGGGCTGCTCGGTTATACCATGGGCCAGTGCTACTGCTGAGGTTTACCATGGGCCAGCTCGACTGGCCAGCGGGGCTGAAGGTCCTTAATGCACGGTGAGGAGGGCTTAAGAGTGGGTGCCCAGGACCGCCTGGTGCGCCAGGTTAGGGTTAGCTGCCCGGGACTTCCAGGGGAGCCTGCCCCAGCCCTAAGTGGAGCTCCCCCGCCCTGGGAGTAGGGTTAGCTGCCCGGGACTTCCAGGGGAGCCTGCCCCAGCCCTAAGTGGAGCTCCCCAGCCCTGGGAGTAGGGTTAGCTGCCCGGGACTTCCAGGGGAGCCTGCCCCAGCCCTAAGTGGAGCTCCCCAGCCCTGGGAGTAGGGTTAGCTGCCCGGGACTTCCAGGGGAGCCTGCCCCAGCCCTAAGTGGAGCTCCCCCGCCCTGGGAGTAGGGTTAGCTGCCCGGGACTTCCAGGGGAGCCTGCCCCAGCCCTAAGTGGAGCTCCCCAGCCCTGGGAGTAGGGTTAGCTGCCCAGGACTTCCAGGGGAGCCTGCCCCAGCCCTAAGTGGAGCTCCCCAGCCCTGGGAGTAGGGTTAGCTGCCCGGGACTTCCAGGGGAGCCTGCCCCAGCCCTAAGTGGAGCTCCCCAGCCCTGGGAGTAGGGTTAGCTGCCCGGGACTTCCAGGGGAGCCTGCCCCAGCCCTAAGTGGAGCTCCCCCGCCCTGGGAGTAGGGTTAGCTGCCCGGGACTTCCAGGGGAGCCTGCCCCAGCCCTAAGTGGAGCTCCCCAGCCCTGGGAGTAGGGTTAGCTGCCCGGGACTTCCAGGGGAGCCTGCCCCAGCCCTAAGTGGAGCTCCCCAGCCCTGGGAGTAGGGTTAGCTGCCCGGGACTTCCAGGGGAGCCTGCCCCAGCCCTAAGTGGAGCTCCCCCGCCCTGGGAGTAGGGTTAGCTGCCCGGGACTTCCAGGGGAGCCTGCCCCAGCCCTAAGTGGAGCTCCCCAGCCCTGGGAGTAGGGTTAGCTGCCCGGGACTTCCAGGGGAGCCTGCCCCAGCCCTAAGTGGAGCTCCCCAGCCCTGGGAGTAGGGTTAGCTGCCCGGGACTTCCAGGGGAGCCTGCCCCAGCCCTAAGTGGAGCTCCCCAGCCCTGGGAGTAGGGTTAGCTGCCCGGGACTTCCAGGGGAGCCTGCCCCAGCCCTAAGTGGAGCTCCCCAGCCCTGGGAGTAGGGTTAGCTGCCCGGGACTTCCAGGGGAGCCTGCCCCAGCCCTAAGTGGAGCTCCCCAGCCCTGGGAGTAGGGTTAGCTGCCCGGGACTTCCAGGGGAGCCTGCCCCAGCCCTAAGTGGAGCTCCCCCGCCCTGGGAGTAGGGTTACCTGCCCGGGACTTCCAGGGAGGCTGCCCCAGCCCCGAGTGGAGCTCCCCCAGCCTGGGACTTCCAGGGAGGCTGCCCCAGCCCCGAGTGGAGCTCCCCCAGCCTGGGACTTCCAGGGAGGCTGCCCCAGCCCTGAGTGGAGCTCCCCCAGCCTGGGACTTCCAGGGGAGGCTGCCCCAGCCCCGAGTGGAGCTCCCCCAGCCTGGGACTTCCAGGGAGGCTGCCCCAGCCCCGAGTGGAGCTCCCCCAGCCTGGGACTTCCAGGGGAGGCTGCCCCAGCCCTAAGTGGAGCTCCCCAGCCCTGGGAGTAGGGTTAGCTGCCCGGGACTTCCATGGGAGGCTGCCCCAGCCCCGAGTGCTGCTCCCCCAGCCTGGGACTTCCAGGGGAGGCTGCCCCAGCCCCGAGTGGAGCTCCCCCAGCCTGGGACTTCCAGGGGAGGCTGCCCCAGCCCCGAGTGGAGCTCCCCCAGCCTGGGACTTCCAGGGGAGGCTGGCCCAGGGCTCCAGCGGTCTTCCCCAGCCCATCAGAGTCACTTTTGGGGCAATTTCCCAAAAAGTGGTCCCAGTCCAAAAACCAAGTCCCTGGGGCCTGGCCCAGGGCTCCAGGGGCCTTCCCCAGCCCTTCAGGGTCACTTTCTGGGCAAGTTCCAAAAATCAAGTCTGGGTTCCAAAAATCAAGTCCCTGGGGCCTGGCCCAGGGCTCCAGGGGCCTTCCCCAGCCCATCAGAGTCACTTTCTGGGCAAGTTCCAAGAATCAAGTCTGGGTTCCAAAAATCAAGTCCCTGGGGCTCCAGGGGCCTTCCCCAGCCCATCAGAGTCACTTTTGGGGCAAGTTCCAAAAATCAAGTCTGGGTTCCAAAAGTCAAGTCCCTGGGGCCTGGCCCAGGGCTCCAGGGGCCTTCCCCGGCCCATCAGAGTCACTTTCTGGGCAAATTCCAAAAATCGAGTCTGGATTCCAAGAATCGAGTCCCTGGGGAAAAAGGCAATTCTGGGTTCCAGAAGTCATGTCTCCTGTCCCAGCCTACCCCCTAGAGTCCAACAGACCCAGATCCTAGCCGATTATGCTAAGCTAGCCAAATTCCCAGGACTAGATTCTTGGATTCCAACTTGCCATTACGGATGAACGGTTGCAATCCGTTGTGACCGCTCACATCGGTTTGCGTCCAAATCTGCAGTCCCGTCAATGGGGAGCGTTCCACAAATCGAGTCCATTCGCCTAACCCTAACCCTAACCCTAACCCTAATTAGGAAAAGTTAGGACAATAGACTCTTAAGGTGGAATTGGATTCCACAAATCGAGTCCGAAATTCCGAAAAGCCATTAAACGGTTTTCCTGTGGGCTGGGTCGCTTTTTGGGATTTTGCGGAGGGTTATTACAGATTTTATGACACCCTTGGAATTAATTTTGGACCTCCCCACGATTTTATACCGCGATAAACCCCCTTATCCCAAGTTCAGCTGCAGTACCGTTCCATGACACCAGGTGGCTATTTCCCAGACTTGATTTGTGGAATTGGCCCAAAATGGGGAAATTCCACTGCAGGGCCATGCAGACTGGTCTCCCCTGCCGCCCTGCGGGGTCTGTGGCCCAGACTCGACTTTTGGAATTGGGACTATGTTTTTGGAATTGATACCTGGGATCCTGGGGGGAATCTGCAGTCAGGGGCACCTGGGACCTCCCCTGGCCGAGCTATGGGCCTCCAAAGTCGGGCTGGGGCCTTGGACATGACCGCCCGTGCTGGTTCCCTGGGTGGAGGTCAGGGGCATCTGCCTGCCAAGCCTGGGGCTCCTGGGACCTCCCCTGGCCGAGCTATGGGCCTCCAAAGTCGGGCTCGGGCCTTGTGTATAACCGCCACCTGAGTGGAGCCCCACGGGGAATAACGGCCCCTGGCGGGGGGCTGCCCGGGCCTTCGGGTGCTGGTTCCCTGGGGAGAGGTCAGGGGCATCTGCCTGCCAAGTCTGGGGCTCCTGGGACCTCCCCTGGCCGAGATATGGGCCTCCAAAGTCGGGCTCGGGCCTTGTGTATAACCGCCACCTGAGTGGAGCCCCACGGGGAATAACGGCCCCTGGCGGGGGGCTGCCCGGGCCTTCGGGTGCTGGTTCCCTGGGGAGAGGTGCCAGGCATCTGCCTGCCAAGTCTGGGGCTCCTGGGACCTCCCCTGGCCGAGATATGGGCCTCCAAAGTCGGGCTCGGGCCTTGTGTATAACCGCCACCTGAGTGGGGCCCCACGGGGAATAACGGCCCCTGTCGGGGGGCTGCCCGGGCCTTCGGGTGCTGGTTCCCTGGGGAGAGGTCCCAGGCATCTGCCTGCCAAGTCTGGGGCTCCTGGGACCTCCCCTGGCCGAGATATGGGCCTCCAAAGTCGGGCTCGGGCCTTGTGTATAACCGCCACCTGAGTGGGGCCCCACGGGGAATAACGGCCCCTGGCGGGGGGCTGCCCGGGCCTTCGGGTGCTGGTTCCCTGGGGAGAGGTCCCAGGCATCTGCCTGCCAAGTCTGGGGCTCCTGGGACCTCCCCTGGCCGAGCTATGGGCCTCCAAGTTGGGGCTCGGGCCTTGTGTATAACCGCTACCTGTGTGGAGCCCCACGGGGAATAACGGCCCCTGGCTGGGGGCTGCCCGGGCCTTCGGGTGCTGGTTCCCTGGGGAGAGGTCCCAGGCATCAGCCTGCCGAGCCTGGGGCTCCTGGGACCTCCCCTGGCCGAGCTATGGGCCTCCATGGTCTGGCTCGGGCCTTGTATAAAACAGCCAACTGAGTTGCGCCCCACGGGGGATAACGGCCCCTGGGCGGGGGCTTCCCGTGCTGGTTCCCTGGGTGGAGGTCAGGGGCATCTGCCTGCCAAGTCTGGGGCTTCTGGGACCTCCCCTGGCCGAGCTAGGGGCCTCCAAGTTGGGGCTCGGGCCTTGTGTATAACCGCCACCTGTGTGGAGCCCCACGGGGAATAACGGCCCCTGGCTGGGGGCTGCCCGGGCCTTCCCGTGCTGGTTCCCTGGGGAGAGGTCCCAGGCATCAGCCTGCCGAGTCTGGGGCTCCTGGGACCTCCCCTGGCCGAGCTATGGGCCTCCATGGTCTGGCTGAGGCCTTGTATAAAACAGCTAACTGAGTGGGGCCCCACGGGGGATAGCGTCCCCTGGCTGGGGGCTTCCCGTGCTGGTTCCCTGGGTGGAGGTCAGGGGCATCTGCCTGCCAAGTCTGGGGGTCCTGGGACCTCCCCTGGCCGAGCTAGGGGCCTCCAAGTTGGGGCTTGGGCCTTGTGTATAACCACCACCTGAGTGGAGCCCCACGGGGAATAACGGCCCCTGGCTGGGGGCTGCCCGGGCCTTCCCGTGCTGGTTCCCTGGGGAGAGGTCCCAGGCATCAGCCTGCCAAGTCTGGGGCTCCTGGGACCTCCCCTGGCCGAGCTATGGGCCTCCATGGTCTGGCTCAGGCCTTGTATAAAACAGCCAACTGAGTGGGGCCCCACGGGGGATAGCGTCCCCTGGCTGGGGGCTTCCCATGCTGGTTCCCTGGGTGGAGGTCAGGGGCATCTGCCTGCCAAGTCTGGGGGTCCTGGGACCTCCCCTGGCCGAGCTAGGGGCCTCCAAGTTGGGGCTTGGGCCTTGTGTATAACCACCATCTGAGTGGAGCCCCACGGGGAATAACGGCCCCTGGCTGGGGGCTGCCCGGGCCTTCCCGTGCTGGTTCCCTGGGGAGAGGTCCCAGGCATCAGCCTGCCAAGTCTGGGGCTCCTGGGACCTCCCCTGGCCGAGCTATGGGCCTCCATGGTCTGGCTGAGGCCTTGTATAAAACAGCCAACTGAGTGGGGCCCCACGGGGGATAGCGTCCCCTGGCTGGGGGCTTCCCATGCTGGTTCCCTGGGTGGAGGTCAGGGGCATCTGCCTGCCAAGTCTGGGGGTCCTGGGACCTCCCCTGGCCGAGCTAGGGGCCTCCAAGTTGGGGCTTGGGCCTTGTCTATAACCACCACCTGTGTGGAGCCCCACGGGGAATAACGGCCCCTGGCTGGGGGCTGCCCGGGCCTTCCCGTGCTGGTTCCCTGGGGAGGGGTCCCAGGCATCAGCCTGCCAAGCCTGGGGCTCCTGGGACCTCTCCTGGCCGAGCTATGGGCCTCCAAGTTGGGGCTTGGGCCTTGTGTATAACCACCACCTGTGTGGAGCCCCACGGGGAATAACGGCCCCTGGCTGGGGGCTGCCCGGGCCTTCCCGTGCTGGTTCCCTGGGTGGAGGTCCCAGGCATCAGCCTGCCAAGCCTGGGGCTCCTGGGACCTCCCCTGGCCGAGCTATGGGCCTCCAAGTTGGGGCTCGGGCCTTGTATCGAACCTCCGACTGAGTGGGGCCCCACGGGGGATAGCGTCCCCTGGCTGGGGGCTTCCCCTGCTGGTTCCCTGGGTGGAGGTCGGGGGCATCTGCCTGTAAAGTCTGGGGGTCCTGGGAGGTCCCCTGGCCGAGCTAGGGGCTTCCAAAATCGGACTGGATATCTGGAATCCTGGTGGAATCTGCAGTCTGGGGCTGCTCAGTTATACCATGGGCAGATATAATATGGGCAGTTATACCATGGGCAGTTATACCATGGAATTCAGGCTAGGGCAAAAACTTAGACAGGGTGGATGGACCAGGGACTCTTCCCCCTGTCCATGCCCGATTAGGAGAGCTCTCTGCTGGGAGGAGGGAGACTGCATCCCCCCCTGGAAGTGCTGCTGCGCACCTGGTGCTGCTGAGAGGTGCCATCGGGATACAGGGGATGAGTGGGCCTGGGAACCCATTGAGACTTGATTCATGGAATCCTGGGTCTACCGTCCCCCTGGCTGGGGGCTGCCCGGGCCTAGGGTTAGGGTTAGGGTTAGGGGTTAGGGGTTGGGGTTAGGGTTAGGGTTAGGGTTAGGGATTAGGGTTAGGGTTAGGGTTAGGCGAATGGACTCGATTTGTGGAACGCTCCCCATTGACGGGACTGCAGATTTGGACGCAAACCGATGTGAGCGGTCACAACGGATTGCAACCGTTCATCCGTAATGGCAAGTTGGAATCCAAGAATCTAGTCCTGGGAATTTGGCTAGCTTAGCATAATCGGCTAGGATCTGGGTCTGTTGGACTCTAGGGGGTAGGCTGGGACAGGAGACATGACTTCTGGAACCCAGAATTGCCTTTTTCCCCAGGGACTCGATTCTTGGAATCCAGACTCGATTTTTGGAATTTGCCCAGAAAGTGACTCTGATGGGCCGGGGAAGGCCCCTGGAGCCCTGGGCCAGGCCCCAGGGACTTGACTTTTGGAACCCAGACTTGATTTTTGGAACTTGCCCCAAAAGTGACTCTGATGGGCTGGGGAAGGCCCCTGGAGCCCCAGGGACTTGATTTTTGGAACCCAGACTTGATTCTTGGAACTTGCCCAGAAAGTGACTCTGATGGGCTGGGGAAGGCCCCTGGAGCCCTGGGCCAGGCCCCAGGGACTTGATTTTTGGAACCCAGACTTGATTTTTGGAACTTGCCCAGAAAGTGACCCTGAAGGGCTGGGGAAGGCCCCTGGAGCCCTGGGCCAGGCCCCAGGGACTTGGTTTTTGGACTGGGACCACTTTTTGGGAAATTGCCCCAAAAGTGACTCTGATGGGCTGGGGAAGACCGCTGGAGCCCTGGGCCAGCCTCCCCTGGAAGTCCCAGGCTGGGGGAGCTCCACTCGGGGCTGGGGCAGCCTCCCCTGGAAGTCCCAGGCTGGGGGAGCTCCACTCGGGGCTGGGGCAGCCTCCCCTGGAAGTCCCAGGCTGGGGGAGCAGCACTCGGGGCTGGGGCAGCCTCCCATGGAAGTCCCGGGCAGCTAACCCTACTCCCAGGGCTGGGGAGCTCCACTTAGGGCTGGGGCAGCCTCCCCTGGAAGTCCCAGGCTGGGGGAGCTCCACTCGGGGCTGGGGCAGCCTCCCTGGAAGTCCCAGGCTGGGGGAGCTCCACTCGGGGCTGGGGCAGCCTCCCCTGGAAGTCCCAGGCTGGGGGAGCTCCACTCGGGCCTGGGGCAGCCTCCCTGGAAGTCCCAGGCTGGGGGAGCTCCACTCGGGGCTGGGGCAGCCTCCCTGGAAGTCCCAGGCTGGGGGAGCTCCACTCGGGGCTGGGGCAGCCTCCCTGGAAGTCCCGGGCAGGTAACCCTACTCCCAGGGCGGGGGAGCTCCACTTAGGGCTGGGGCAGGCTCCCCTGGAAGTCCCGGGCAGCTAACCCTACTCCCAGGGCTGGGGAGCTCCACTTAGGGCTGGGGCAGGCTCCCCTGGAAGTCCCGGGCAGCTAACCCTACTCCCAGGGCTGGGGAGCTCCACTTAGGGCTGGGGCAGGCTCCCCTGGAAGTCCCGGGCAGCTAACCCTACTCCCAGGGCTGGGGAGCTCCACTTAGGGCTGGGGCAGGCTCCCCTGGAAGTCCCGGGCAGCTAACCCTACTCCCAGGGCTGGGGAGCTCCACTTAGGGCTGGGGCAGGCTCCCCTGGAAGTCCCGGGCAGCTAACCCTACTCCCAGGGCTGGGGAGCTCCACTTAGGGCTGGGGCAGGCTCCCCTGGAAGTCCCGGGCAGCTAACCCTACTCCCAGGGCTGGGGAGCTCCACTTAGGGCTGGGGCAGGCTCCCCTGGAAGTCCCGGGCAGCTAACCCTACTCCCAGGGCGGGGGAGCTCCACTTAGGGCTGGGGCAGGCTCCCCTGGAAGTCCCGGGCAGCTAACCCTACTCCCAGGGCTGGGGAGCTCCACTTAGGGCTGGGGCAGGCTCCCCTGGAAGTCCCGGGCAGCTAACCCTACTCCCAGGGCTGGGGAGCTCCACTTAGGGCTGGGGCAGGCTCCCCTGGAAGTCCCGGGCAGCTAACCCTACTCCCAGGGCTGGGGAGCTCCACTTAGGGCTGGGGCAGGCTCCCCTGGAAGTCCCGGGCAGCTAACCCTACTCCCAGGGCGGGGGAGCTCCACTTAGGGCTGGGGCAGGCTCCCCTGGAAGTCCCGGGCAGCTAACCCTAACCTGGCGCACCAGGCGGTCCTGGGCACCCACTCTTAAGCCCTCCTCACCGTGCATTAAGGACCTTCAGCCCCGCTGGCCAGTCGAGCTGGCCCATGGTAAACCTCAGCAGTAGCACTGGCCCATGGTATAACCGAGCAGCCCGACTTTGGAGGCGCCCTGGTCCGTCCACCACGCCTAGTGCACCAGGCGGTCCTGGGCACCCACACTTAAGCCCTCCTCACCCTGCATTAAGGACCTTCAGCCCCGCTGGCCAGTCGAGCTGGCCCATGGTAAACCTCAGCAGTAGCACTGGCCCATGGTATAACCGAGCAGCCCGACTTTGGAGGCGCCCTGGTCCGTCCACCACGCCTAGTGCACCAGGCGGTCCTGGGCACCCACACTTAAGCCCTCCTCACCCTGCATTAAGGACCTTCAGCCCCGCTGGCCAGTCGAGCTGGCCCATGGTAAACCTCAGCAGTAGCACTGGCCCATGGTATAACCGAGCAGCCCGCCCCTGGAGGCCCATAGCTCGGCCAGGGTAGGTCCGAGGAGCCCCAGGCTTGGCAGGCTGATGCCTGGGACCTCCACCCAGGGAACCAGCACGGGGGGCAGCCCCCAGCCAGGGGACGTTAGCCCCAGGATTCCAGATATCGAGCCCGAATTTGGAGGCCCATAGCTCGGCCAGGGGAGCTCCCAGGAGCCCCAGACTTGGCAGGCAGATGCCTCTCACCTCTCCCCAGGGAACCAGCACAGGAAGGCCCGGGCAGCCCCCAGCCAGGGGACGCCAGCCCCAGGATTCCAGATATCGAGTCCGACTTTGGAGGCCCCTAGCTCGGCCAGGGGTCCTCCCAGGACCCCCAGACTTGGCAGGCAGATGCCCCTGACCTCCACCCAGGGAACCAGCACGGGAAGGCCCGGGCAGCCCCCAGCCAGGGGACGCCAGCCCCAGGATTCCAGATATCAAGTCCGACTTTGGAGGCCCATAGCTCGGCCAGGGGACCTCCCAGGACCCCCAGACTTTACAGGCAGATGCCTCTCACCTCTCCCCAGGGAACCAGCATGGGAAGGCCCGGGCAGCCCCCAGCCAGGGGACGCCAGCCCCAGGATTCCAGATATCAAGTCCGACTTTGGAGGCCCATAGCTCGGCCAGGGGACCTCCCAGGACCCCCAGACTTGGCAGGCAGATGCCCCTGACCTCCACCCAGGGAACCAGCACGGGAAGGCCCGGGCAGCCCCCAGCCAGGGGACGCCAGCCCCAGGATTCCAGATATCGAGTCCGAATTTGGAGGCCCATAGCTCGGCCAGGGGACCTCCCAGGACCCCCAGACTTTACAGGCAGATGCCTCTCACCTCTCCCCAGGGAACCAGCACGGGAAGGCCCGGGCAGCCCCCAGCCAGGGGACGCCAGCCCCAGGATTCCAGATATCGAGTCCGACTTTGGAGGCCCATAGCTCGGCCAGGGGACCTCCCAGGACCCCCAGACTTTACAGGCAGATGCCTCTCACCTCTCCCCAGGGAACCAGCATGGGAAGGCCCGGGCAGCCCCCAGCCAGGGGACGTCAGCCCCAGGATTCCAGATATCGAGTCCGACTTTGGAGGCCCATAGCTCGGCCAGGGGACCTCCCAGGACCCCCAGACTTGGCAGGCAGATGCCACTGACCTCCACCCAGGGAACCAGCACAGGAAGGCCCGGGCAGCCCCCAGCCAGGGGACGCCAGCCCCAGGATTCCAGATATCAAGTCCGACTTTGGAGGCCCATAGCTCGGCCAGGGGACCTCCCAGGACCCCCAGACTTTACAGGCAGATGCCTCTCACCTCTCCCCAGGGAACCAGCATGGGAAGGCCCGGGCAGCCCCCAGCCAGGGGACGTCAGCCCCAGGATTCCAGATATCGAGTCCGACTTTGGAGGCCCATAGCTCGGCCAGGGGACCTCCCAGGACCCCCAGACTTGGCAGGCAGATGCCCCTGACCTCCACCCAGGGAACCAGCACGGGAAGGCCCGGGCAGCCCCCAGCCAGGGGACGCCAGCCCCAGGATTCCAGATATCAAGTCCGACATTGGAGGCCCATAGCTCGGCCAGGGGACCTCCCAGGACCCCCAGACTTGGCAGGCAGATGCCCCTGACCTCCACCCAGGGAACCAGCACGGGAAGGCCCGGGCAGCCCCCAGCCAGGGGACGCCAGCCCCAGGATTCCAGATATCAAGTCCGACTTTGGAGGCCCATAGCTCGGCCAGGGGACCTCCCAGGACCCCCAGACTTTACAGGCAGATGCCTCTCACCTCTCCCCAGGGAACCAGCACGGGAAGGCCCGGGCAGCCCCCAGCCAGGGGACGTCAGCCCCAGGATTCCAGATATCGAGTCCGACTTTGGAGGCCCATAGCTCGGCCAGGGGACCTCCCAGGACCCCCAGACTTGGCAGGCAGATGCCCCTGACCTCCACCCAGGGAACCAGCACAGGAAGGCCCGGGCAGCCCCCAGCCAGGGGACGCCAGCCCCAGGATTCCAGATATCAAGTCCGACATTGGAGGCCCATAGCTCGGCCAGGGGACCTCCCAGGACCCCCAGACTTGGCAGGCAGATGCCCCTGACCTCCACCCAGGGAACCAGCTCGGGAAGGCCCGGGCAGCCCCCAGCCAGGGGACGCCAGCCCCAGGATTCCAGATATCGAGTCCGACTTTGGAGGCCCATAGCTCGGCCAGGGGACCTCCCAGGACCCCCAGACTTGGCAGGCAGATGCCCCTGACCTCCACCCAGGGAACCAGCACAGGAAGGCCCGTGCAGCCCCCAGCCAGGGGACGCCAGCCCCAGGATTCCAGATATCGAGTCCGACTTTGGAGGCCCATAGCTCGGCCAGGGGACCTCCCAGGACCCCCAGACTTGGCAGGCAGATGCCCCTGACCTCCACCCAGGGAACCAGCACAGGAAGGCCCGGGCAGCCCCCAGCCAGGGGATGCCAGCCCCAGGATTCCAGATATCAAGTCCGACTTTGGAGGCCCATAGCTCGGCCAGGGGACCTCCCAGGACCCCCAGACTTTACAGGCAGATGCCTCTCACCTCTCCCCAGGGAACCAGCACGGGAAGGCCCGGGCAGCCCCCAGCCAGGGGACGTCAGCCCCAGGATTCCAGATATCGAGTCCGACTTTGGAGGCCCATAGCTCGGCCAGGGGACCTCCCAGGACCCCCAGACTTGGCAGGCAGATGCCCCTGACCTCCACCCAGGGAACCAGCACGGGAAGGCCCGGGCAGCCCCCAGCCAGGGGACGCCAGCCCCAGGATTCCAGATATCAAGTCCGACATTGGAGGCCCATAGCTCGGCCAGGGGACCTCCCAGGACCCCCAGACTTGGCAGGCAGATGCCCCTGACCTCCACCCAGGGAACCAGCACGGGAAGGCCCGGGCAGCCCCCAGCCAGGGGACGCCAGCCCCAGGATTCCAGATATCGAGTCCGACTTTGGAGGCCCATAGCTCGGCCAGGGGACCTCCCAGGACCCCCAGACTTGGCAGGCAGATGCCCCTGACCTCCACCCAGGGAACCAGCACAGGAAGGCCCGGGCAGCCCCCAGCCAGGGGACGCCAGCCCCAGGATTCCAGATATCGAGTCCGACTTTGGAGGCCCATAGCTCGGCCAGGGGATCTCCCAGGACCCCCAGACTTGGCAGGCAGATGCCCCTGACCTCCACCCAGGGAACCAGCACAGGAAGGCCCGGGCAGCCCCCAGCCAGGGGATGCCAGCCCCAGGATTCCAGATATCAAGTCCGACTTTGGAGGCCCATAGCTCGGCCAGGGGACCTCCCAGGACCCCCAGACTTGGCAGGCAGATGCCCCTGACCTCCACCCAGGGAACCAGCACAGGAAGGCCCGGGCAGCCCCCAGCCAGGGGATGCCAGCCCCAGGATTCCAGATATCAAGTCCGACTTTGGAGGCCCATAGCTCGGCCAGGGGACCTCCCAGGACCCCCAGACTTTACAGGCAGATGCCTCTCACCTCTCCCCAGGGAACCAGCATGGGAAGGCCCGGGCAGCCCCCAGCCAGGGGACGTCAGCCCCAGGATACCAGATATTAAGCCTCAGTGGGTTCCCCAAGCCCACTCATCACCTGTATCCTGATGGCACCTCTCAGCACCACCAGGTGCGCAACAGCACTTCCAGGGGGGGGATGCAGTCGCCCTCCTCCCAGGAGAGAGCTCTCCTCCTCGGGCACGGCCAGGGGGAAGAGTGCCCTGGTCCATCCACCATGTCTAAGATTTTGGCCATGTCTGAATTCCATGGTATAACTGCCCATGGTATAACTGAGCAGCCCGCCCTCGGAGGCCCATAGCTCGGCCAGGGGAGCTCCCAGGTGCCCCTGACTGCAGGTTCCCCCAGGATTCCAGATATCAAGTCCGATTTGGAGGCCCCTAGCTCGGCCAGGGGACCTCCCAGGACCCCCAGACCTCATAGGCAGATGCTCCTGACCTCCACCCAGGGAACCAGCACGGGAAGGCCCGGGCAGCCCCCAGCCAGGGGGACGGTAGACCCAGGATTCCATGAATCAAGTCTCAATGGGTTCCCAGGCCCACTCATCCCCTGTATCCCGATGGCACCTCTCAGCAGCACCAGGTGCGCAGCAGCACTTCCAGGGGGGGATGCAGTCTCCCTCCTCCCAGCAGAGAGCTCTCCTAATCGGGCATGGACAGGGGGAAGAGTCCCTGGTCCATCCACCCTGTCTAAGTTTTTGCCCTAGCCTGAATCCCATGGTATAACTGTCTATGGTATAACTGCCCATATTATATCTGCCCATGGTATAACTGAGCAGCCCCAGACTGCAGATTCCACCAGGATTCCAGATATCCAGTCCGATTTTGGAGGCCCCTAGCTCGGCCAGGGGACCTCCCAGGACCCCCAGACTTTACAGGCAGATGCCCCCGACCTCCACCCAGGGAACCAGCAGGGGAAGCCCCCAGCCAGGGGACGCTATCCCCCGTGGGGCCCCACTCAGTCGGAGGTTCGATACAAGGCCCGAGCCCCAACTTGGAGGCCCATAGCTCGGCCAGGGGAGGTCCCAGGAGCCCCAGGCTTTGCAGGCTGATGCCTGGGACCTCCACCCAGGGAACCAGCACGGGAAGGCCCGGGCAGCCCCCAGCCAGGGGCCGTTATTCCCCGTGGGGCTCCACTCAGGTGGTGGTTATACACAAGGCCCAAGCCCCAACTTGGTGGCCCATAGCTCGGCCAGGGGAGGTCCCAGGAGCCCCAGGCTTGGCAGGCAGATGCCCCTGACCTCCACCCAGGGAACCAGCACGGGAAGGCCCGGGCAGCCCCCAGCCAGGGGCCGTTATTCCCCGTGGGGCTCCACACAGGTGGTGGTTATACACAAGGCCCAAGCCCCAACTTGGAGGCCCATAGCTCGGCCAGGAGAGGTCCCAGGAGCCCCAGGCTTGGCAGGCTGATGCCTGGGACCCCTCCCCAGGGAACCAGCACGGGAAGGCCCGGGCAGCCCCCAGCCAGGGGCCGTTATTCCCCGTGGGGCTCCACACAGGTGGTGGTTATAGACAAGGCCCAAGCCCCAACTTGGAGGCCCCTAGCTCGGCCAGGGGAGGTCCCAGGACCCCCAGACTTGGCAGGCAGATGCCCCTGACCTCCACCCAGGGAACCAGCATGGGAAGCCCCCAGCCAGGGGACGCTATCCCCCGTGGGGCCCCACTCAGTTGGCTGTTTTATACAAGGCCTCAGCCAGACCATGGAGGCCCATAGCTCGGCCAGGGGAGGTCCCAGGAGCCCCAGACTTGGCAGGCTGATGCCTGGGACCTCTCCCCAGGGAACCAGCACGGGAAGGCCCGGGCAGCCCCCAGCCAGGGGCCGTTATTCCCCGTGGGGCTCCACTCAGGTGGTGGTTATACACAAGGCCCAAGCCCCAACTTGGAGGCCCCTAGCTCGGCCAGGGGACCTCCCAGGACCCCCAGACTTGGCAGGCAGATGCCCCTGACCTCCACCCAGGGAACCAGCATGGGAAGCCCCCAGCCAGGGGACGCTATCCCCCGTGGGGCCCCACTCAGTTGGCTGTTTTATACAAGGCCTGAGCCAGACCATGGAGGCCCATAACTCGGCCAGGGGAGGTCCCAGGAGCCCCAGACTTGGCAGGCTGATGCCTGGGACCTCTCCCCAGGGAACCAGCACGGGAAGGCCCGGGCAGCCCCCAGCCAGGGGCCGTTATTCCCCGTGGGGCTCCACTCAGGTGGTGGTTATACACAAGGCCCAAGCCCCAACTTGGAGGCCCCTAGCTCGGCCAGGGGAGGTCCCAGGACCCCCAGACTTGGCAGGCAGATGCCCCTGACCTCCACCCAGGGAACCAGCACGGGAAGCCCCCAGCCAGGGGACGCTATCCCCCGTGGGGCCCCACTCAGTTGGCTGTTTTATACAAGGCCTCAGCCAGACCATGGAGGCCCATAGCTCGGCCAGGGGAGGTCCCAGGAGCCCCAGACTCGGCAGGCTGATGCCTGGGACCTCTCCCCAGGGAACCAGCACCCGAAGGCCCGGGCAGCCCCCCGCCAGGGGCCGTTATTCCCCGTGGGGCTCCACACAGGTGGCGGTTATACACAAGGCCCGAGCCCCAACTTGGAGGCCCATAGCTCGGCCAGGGGAGGTCCCAGGAGCCCCAGACTTGGCAGGCAGATGCCTGGGACCTCTCCCCAGGGAACCAGCACCCGAAGGCCCGGGCAGCACCCCGCCAGGGGCCGTTATTCCCCGTGGGGCCCCACTCAGGTGGCGGTTATACACAAGGCCCGAGCCCGACTTTGGAGGCCCATATCTCGGCCAGGGGAGGTCCCAGGAGCCCCAGACTTGGCAGGCAGATGCCTGGGACCTCTCCCCAGGGAACCAGCACCCGAAGGCCCGGTCAGCCCCCCGACAGGGGCCGTTATTCCCCGTGGGGCTCCACTCAGGTGGCGGTTATACACAAGGCCCGAGCCCGACTTTGGAGGCCCATATCTCGGCCAGGGGAGGTCCCAGGAGCCCCAGACTTGGCAGGCAGATGCCCCTGACCTCTCCCCAGGGAACCAGCACCCGAAGGCCCGGGCAGCCCCCCGCCAGGGGCCGTTATTCCCCGTGGGGCTCCACTCAGGTGGCGGTTATACACAAGGCCCGAGCCCGACTTTGGAGGCCCATAGCTCGGCCAGGGGAGGTCCCAGGAGCCCCAGGCTTGGCAGGCAGATGCCCCTGACCTCCACCCAGGGAACCAGCACGGGCGGTCATGTCCGAGGCCCCAGCCCGACTTTGGAGGCCCATAGCTCGGCCAGGGGAGGTCCCAGGTGCCCCTGACTGCAGATTCCCCCCAGGATCCCAGGTATCAATTCCAAAAACATAGTCCCAATTCCAAAAGTCGAGTCTGGGCCACAGACCCTGCAGGGCGGCAGGGGAGACCAGTCTGCATGGCCCTGCAGTGGAATTTCCCCATTTTGGGCCAATTCCACAAATCAAGTCTGGGAAATAGCCACCTGGTGTCATGGAACGGTACTGCAGCTGAACTTGGGATAAGGGGGTTTATCGCGGTATAAAATCGTGGGGAGGTCCAAAATTAATTCCAAGGGTGTCATAAAATCTGTAATAACCCTCTGCAAAATCCCAAAAAGCGACCCAGCCCACAGGAAAACCGTTTAATGGCTTTTCGGAATTTCGGACTCGATTTGTGGAATCCAATTCCACCTTAAGAGTCTATTGTCCTATCTCCGCCTAATTAGGGTTAGGGTTAGGGTTAGGGTTAGGCGAATGGACTCGATTTGTGGAACGCTCCCCATTGACGGGACTGCAGATTTGGACGCAAACCGATGTGAGCGGTCACAACGGATTGCAACCGTTCATCCGTAATGGCAAGTTGGAATCCAAGAATCTAGTCCTGGGAATTTGGCTAGCTTAGCATAATCGGCTAGGATCTGGGTCTGTTGGACTCTAGGGGGTAGGCTGGGACAGGAGACATGACTTCTGGAACCCAGAATTGCCTTTTTCCCCAGGGACTCGATTCTTGGAATCCAGACTCGATTTTTGGAATTTGCCCAGAAAGTGACTCTGATGGGCCGGGGAAGGCCCCTGGAGCCCTGGGCCAGGCCCCAGGGACTTGACTTTTGGAACCCAGACTTGATTTTTGGAACTTGCCCCAAAAGTGACTCTGATGGGCTGGGGAAGGCCCCTGGAGCCCCAGGGACTTGATTTTTGGAACCCAGACTTGATTCTTGGAACTTGCCCAGAAAGTGACTCTGATGGGCTGGGGAAGGCCCCTGGAGCCCTGGGCCAGGCCCCAGGGACTTGATTTTTGGAACCCAGACTTGATTTTTGGAACTTGCCCAGAAAGTGACCCTGATGGGCTGGGGAAGGCCCCTGGAGCCCTGGGCCAGGCCCCAGGGACTTGGTTTTTGGACTGGGACCACTTTTTGGGAAATTGCCCCAAAAGTGACTCTGATGGGCTGGGGAAGACCGCTGGAGCCCTGGGCCAGCCTCCCCTGGAAGTCCCAGGCTGGGGGAGCTCCACTTGGGGCTGGGGCAGCCTCCCCTGGAAGTCCCAGGCTGGGGGAGCTCCACTCGGGGCTGGGGCAGCCTCCCCTGGAAGTCCCAGGCTGGGGGAGCAGCACTCGGGGCTGGGGCAGCCTCCCCTGGAAGTCCCGGGCAGCTAACCCTACTCCCAGGGCTGGGGAGCTCCACTTAGGGCTGGGGCAGCCTCCCCTGGAAGTCCCAGGCTGGGGGAGCTCCACTCGGGGCTGGGGCAGCCTCCCTGGAAGTCCCAGGCTGGGGGAGCTCCACTCGGGGCTGGGGCAGCCTCCCCTGGAAGTCCCAGGCTGGGGGAGCTCCACTCGGGGCTGGGGCAGCCTCCCTGGAAGTCCCAGGCTGGGGGAGCTCCACTCGGGGCTGGGGCAGCCTCCCTGGAAGTCCCGGGCAGCTAACCCTACTCACAGGGCTGGGGAGCTCCACTTAGGGCTGGGGCAGGCTCCCCTGGAAGTCCCGGGCAGCTAACCCTACTCCCAGGCCTGGGGAGCTCCACTTAGGGCTGGGGCAGGCTCCCCTGGAAGTCCCGGGCAGCTAACCCTACTCCCAGGGCTGGGGAGCTCCACTTAGGGCTGGGGCAGGCTCCCCTGGAAGTCCCGGGCAGCTAACCCTACTCCCAGGCCTGGGGAGCTCCACTTAGGGCTGGGGCAGGCTCCCCTGGAAGTCCCGGGCAGCTA
The DNA here is from genome assembly GCF_027579695.1 of Neoarius graeffei. Lineage (NCBI taxonomy): Eukaryota > Metazoa > Chordata > Actinopteri > Siluriformes > Ariidae > Neoarius > Neoarius graeffei. Next base: position 192,981 of record NC_083592.1, on the reverse strand, counting down.
ACCCTACTCCCAGGGCGGGGGAGCTCCACTTAGGGCTGGGGCAGGCTCCCCTGGAAGTCCCGGGCAGCTAACCCTACTCCCAGGGCTGGGGAGCTCCACTTAGGGCTGGGGCAGGCTCCCCTGGAAGTCCCGGGCAGCTAACCCTACTCCCAGGGCTGGGGAGCTCCACTTAGGGCTGGGGCAGGCTCCCCTGGAAGTCCCGGGCAGCTAACCCTACTCCCAGGGCTGGGGAGCTCCACTTAGGGCTGGGGCAGGCTCCCCTGGAAGTCCCGGGCAGCTAACCCTACTCCCAGGGCTGGGGAGCTCCACTTAGGGCTGGGGCAGGCTCCCCTGGAAGTCCCGGGCAGCTAACCCTACTCCCAGGGCGGGGGAGCTCCACTTAGGGCTGGGGCAGGCTCCCCTGGAAGTCCCGGGCAGCTAACCCTACTCCCAGGGCGGGCGAGCTCCACTTAGGGCTGGGGCAGGCTCCCCTGGAAGTCCCGGGCAGCTAACCCTACTCCCAGGGCTGGGGAGCTCCACTTAGGGCTGGGGCAGGCTCCCCTGGAAGTCCTGGGCAGCTAACCCTACTCCCAGGGCTGGGGAGCTCCACTTAGGGCTGGGGCAGGCTCCCCTGGAAGTCCCGGGCAGCTAACCCTACTCCCAGGGCTGGGGAGCTCCACTTAGGGCTGGGGCAGGCTCCCCTGGAAGTCCCGGGCAGCTAACCCTACTCCCAGGGCGGGGGAGCTCCACTTAGGGCTGGGGCAGGCTCCCCTGGAAGTCCCGGGCAGCTAACCCTAACCTGGCGCACCAGGCGGTCCTGGGCACCCACTCTTAAGCCCTCCTCACCGTGCATTAAGGACCTTCAGCCCCGCTGGCCAGTCGAGCTGGCCCATGGTAAACCTCAGCAGTAGCACTGGCCCATGGTATAACCGAGCAGCCCGACTTTGGAGGCGCCCTGGTCCGTCCACCACGCCTAGTGCACCAGGCGGTCCTGGGCACCCACACTTAAGCCCTCCTCACCCTGCATTAAGGTCCTTCAGCTCCGCTGGCCAGTCGAGCTGGCCCATGGTAAACCTCAGCAGTAGCACTGGCCCATGGTATAACCGAGCAGCCCGACTTTGGAGGCGCCCTGGTCCGTCCACCACGCCTAGTGCACCAGGCGGTCCTGGGCACCCACACTTAAGCCCTCCTCACCCTGCATTAAGGACCTTCAGCCCCGCTGGCCAGTCGAGCTGGCCCATGGTAAACCTCAGCAGTAGCACTGGCCCATGGTATAACCGAGCAGCCCGCCCCTGGAGGCCCATAGCTCGGCCAGGGTAGGTCCGAGGAGCCCCAGGCTTGGCAGGCTGATGCCTGGGACCTCCACCCAGGGAACCAGCACGGGGGGCAGCCCCCAGCCAGGGGACGTTAGCCCCAGGATTCCAGATATCGAGCCCGAATTTGGAGGCCCATAGCTCGGCCAGGGGAGCTCCCAGGAGCCCCAGACTTTACAGGCAGATGCCTCTCACCTCTCCCCATGGAATCAGCACGGGAAGGCCCGGGCAGCCCCCAGCCAGGGGACGTCAGCCCCAGGATTCCAGATATCGAGTCCGACTTTGGAGGCCCATAGCTCGGCCAGGGGACCTCCCAGGACCCCCAGACTTTACAGGCAGATGCCTCTCACCTCTCCCCAGGGAACCAGCACGGGAAGGCCCGGGCAGCCCCCAGCCAGGGGACGTCAGCCCCAGGATTCCAGATATCGAGTCCGACTTTGGAGGCCCATAGCTCGGCCAGGGGACCTCCCAGGACCCCCAGACTTGGCAGGCAGATGCCCCTGACCTCCACCCAGGGAACCAGCACAGGAAGGCCCGGGCAGCCCCCAGCCAGGGGACGCCAGCCCCAGGATTCCAGATATCAAGTCCGACATTGGAGGCCCATAGCTCGGCCAGGGGACCTCCCAGGACCCCCAGACTTGGCAGGCAGATGCCCCTGACCTCCACCCAGGGAACCAGCTCGGGAAGGCCCGGGCAGCCCCCAGCCAGGGGACGCCAGCCCCAGGATTCCAGATATCGAGTCCGACTTTGGAGGCCCATAGCTCGGCCAGGGGACCTCCCAGGACCCCCAGACTTGGCAGGCAGATGCCCCTGACCTCCACCCAGGGAACCAGCACAGGAAGGCCCGTGCAGCCCCCAGCCAGGGGACGCCAGCCCCAGGATTCCAGATATCGAGTCCGACTTTGGAGGCCCATAGCTCGGCCAGGGGACCTCCCAGGACCCCCAGACTTGGCAGGCAGATGCCCCTGACCTCCACCCAGGGAACCAGCACAGGAAGGCCCGGGCAGCCCCCAGCCAGGGGATGCCAGCCCCAGGATTCCAGATATCAAGTCCGACTTTGGAGGCCCATAGCTCGGCCAGGGGACCTCCCAGGACCCCCAGACTTTACAGGCAGATGCCTCTCACCTCTCCCCAGGGAACCAGCACGGGAAGGCCCGGGCAGCCCCCAGCCAGGGGACGTCAGCCCCAGGATTCCAGATATCGAGTCCGACTTTGGAGGCCCATAGCTCGGCCAGGGGACCTCCCAGGACCCCCAGACTTGGCAGGCAGATGCCCCTGACCTCCACCCAGGGAACCAGCACGGGAAGGCCCGGGCAGCCCCCAGCCAGGGGACGCCAGCCCCAGGATTCCAGATATCAAGTCCGACATTGGAGGCCCATAGCTCGGCCAGGGGACCTCCCAGGACCCCCAGACTTGGCAGGCAGATGCCCCTGACCTCCACCCAGGGAACCAGCACGGGAAGGCCCGGGCAGCCCCCAGCCAGGGGACGCCAGCCCCAGGATTCCAGATATCGAGTCCGACTTTGGAGGCCCATAGCTCGGCCAGGGGACCTCCCAGGACCCCCAGACTTGGCAGGCAGATGCCCCTGACCTCCACCCAGGGAACCAGCACAGGAAGGCCCGGGCAGCCCCCAGCCAGGGGACGCCAGCCCCAGGATTCCAGATATCGAGTCCGACTTTGGAGGCCCATAGCTCGGCCAGGGGATCTCCCAGGACCCCCAGACTTGGCAGGCAGATGCCCCTGACCTCCACCCAGGGAACCAGCACAGGAAGGCCCGGGCAGCCCCCAGCCAGGGGATGCCAGCCCCAGGATTCCAGATATCAAGTCCGACTTTGGAGGCCCATAGCTCGGCCAGGGGACCTCCCAGGACCCCCAGACTTGGCAGGCAGATGCCCCTGACCTCCACCCAGGGAACCAGCACAGGAAGGCCCGGGCAGCCCCCAGCCAGGGGATGCCAGCCCCAGGATTCCAGATATCAAGTCCGACTTTGGAGGCCCATAGCTCGGCCAGGGGACCTCCCAGGACCCCCAGACTTTACAGGCAGATGCCTCTCACCTCTCCCCAGGGAACCAGCATGGGAAGGCCCGGGCAGCCCCCAGCCAGGGGACGTCAGCCCCAGGATACCAGATATTAAGCCTCAGTGGGTTCCCCAAGCCCACTCATCACCTGTATCCTGATGGCACCTCTCAGCACCACCAGGTGCGCAACAGCACTTCCAGGGGGGGGATGCAGTCGCCCTCCTCCCAGGAGAGAGCTCTCCTCCTCGGGCACGGCCAGGGGGAAGAGTGCCCTGGTCCATCCACCATGTCTAAGATTTTGGCCATGTCTGAATTCCATGGTATAACTGCCCATGGTATAACTGAGCAGCCCGCCCTCGGAGGCCCATAGCTCGGCCAGGGGAGCTCCCAGGTGCCCCTGACTGCAGGTTCCCCCAGGATTCCAGATATCAAGTCCGATTTGGAGGCCCCTAGCTCGGCCAGGGGACCTCCCAGGACCCCCAGACCTCATAGGCAGATGCTCCTGACCTCCACCCAGGGAACCAGCACGGGAAGGCCCGGGCAGCCCCCAGCCAGGGGGACGGTAGACCCAGGATTCCATGAATCAAGTCTCAATGGGTTCCCAGGCCCACTCATCCCCTGTATCCCGATGGCACCTCTCAGCAGCACCAGGTGCGCAGCAGCACTTCCAGGGGGGGATGCAGTCTCCCTCCTCCCAGCAGAGAGCTCTCCTAATCGGGCATGGACAGGGGGAAGAGTCCCTGGTCCATCCACCCTGTCTAAGTTTTTGCCCTAGCCTGAATCCCATGGTATAACTGTCTATGGTATAACTGCCCATATTATATCTGCCCATGGTATAACTGAGCAGCCCCAGACTGCAGATTCCACCAGGATTCCAGATATCCAGTCCGATTTTGGAGGCCCCTAGCTCGGCCAGGGGACCTCCCAGGACCCCCAGACTTTACAGGCAGATGCCCCCGACCTCCACCCAGGGAACCAGCAGGGGAAGCCCCCAGCCAGGGGACGCTATCCCCCGTGGGGCCCCACTCAGTCGGAGGTTCGATACAAGGCCCGAGCCCCAACTTGGAGGCCCATAGCTCGGCCAGGGGAGGTCCCAGGAGCCCCAGGCTTTGCAGGCTGATGCCTGGGACCTCCACCCAGGGAACCAGCACGGGAAGGCCCGGGCAGCCCCCAGCCAGGGGCCGTTATTCCCCGTGGGGCTCCACTCAGGTGGTGGTTATACACAAGGCCCAAGCCCCAACTTGGTGGCCCATAGCTCGGCCAGGGGAGGTCCCAGGAGCCCCAGGCTTGGCAGGCAGATGCCCCTGACCTCCACCCAGGGAACCAGCACGGGAAGGCCCGGGCAGCCCCCAGCCAGGGGCCGTTATTCCCCGTGGGGCTCCACACAGGTGGTGGTTATACACAAGGCCCAAGCCCCAACTTGGAGGCCCATAGCTCGGCCAGGAGAGGTCCCAGGAGCCCCAGGCTTGGCAGGCTGATGCCTGGGACCCCTCCCCAGGGAACCAGCACGGGAAGGCCCGGGCAGCCCCCAGCCAGGGGCCGTTATTCCCCGTGGGGCTCCACACAGGTGGTGGTTATAGACAAGGCCCAAGCCCCAACTTGGAGGCCCCTAGCTCGGCCAGGGGAGGTCCCAGGACCCCCAGACTTGGCAGGCAGATGCCCCTGACCTCCACCCAGGGAACCAGCATGGGAAGCCCCCAGCCAGGGGACGCTATCCCCCGTGGGGCCCCACTCAGTTGGCTGTTTTATACAAGGCCTCAGCCAGACCATGGAGGCCCATAGCTCGGCCAGGGGAGGTCCCAGGAGCCCCAGACTTGGCAGGCTGATGCCTGGGACCTCTCCCCAGGGAACCAGCACGGGAAGGCCCGGGCAGCCCCCAGCCAGGGGCCGTTATTCCCCGTGGGGCTCCACTCAGGTGGTGGTTATACACAAGGCCCAAGCCCCAACTTGGAGGCCCCTAGCTCGGCCAGGGGACCTCCCAGGACCCCCAGACTTGGCAGGCAGATGCCCCTGACCTCCACCCAGGGAACCAGCATGGGAAGCCCCCAGCCAGGGGACGCTATCCCCCGTGGGGCCCCACTCAGTTGGCTGTTTTATACAAGGCCTGAGCCAGACCATGGAGGCCCATAACTCGGCCAGGGGAGGTCCCAGGAGCCCCAGACTTGGCAGGCTGATGCCTGGGACCTCTCCCCAGGGAACCAGCACGGGAAGGCCCGGGCAGCCCCCAGCCAGGGGCCGTTATTCCCCGTGGGGCTCCACTCAGGTGGTGGTTATACACAAGGCCCAAGCCCCAACTTGGAGGCCCCTAGCTCGGCCAGGGGAGGTCCCAGGACCCCCAGACTTGGCAGGCAGATGCCCCTGACCTCCACCCAGGGAACCAGCACGGGAAGCCCCCAGCCAGGGGACGCTATCCCCCGTGGGGCCCCACTCAGTTGGCTGTTTTATACAAGGCCTCAGCCAGACCATGGAGGCCCATAGCTCGGCCAGGGGAGGTCCCAGGAGCCCCAGACTCGGCAGGCTGATGCCTGGGACCTCTCCCCAGGGAACCAGCACCCGAAGGCCCGGGCAGCCCCCCGCCAGGGGCCGTTATTCCCCGTGGGGCTCCACACAGGTGGCGGTTATACACAAGGCCCGAGCCCCAACTTGGAGGCCCATAGCTCGGCCAGGGGAGGTCCCAGGAGCCCCAGACTTGGCAGGCAGATGCCTGGGACCTCTCCCCAGGGAACCAGCACCCGAAGGCCCGGGCAGCACCCCGCCAGGGGCCGTTATTCCCCGTGGGGCCCCACTCAGGTGGCGGTTATACACAAGGCCCGAGCCCGACTTTGGAGGCCCATATCTCGGCCAGGGGAGGTCCCAGGAGCCCCAGACTTGGCAGGCAGATGCCTGGGACCTCTCCCCAGGGAACCAGCACCCGAAGGCCCGGTCAGCCCCCCGACAGGGGCCGTTATTCCCCGTGGGGCTCCACTCAGGTGGCGGTTATACACAAGGCCCGAGCCCGACTTTGGAGGCCCATATCTCGGCCAGGGGAGGTCCCAGGAGCCCCAGACTTGGCAGGCAGATGCCCCTGACCTCTCCCCAGGGAACCAGCACCCGAAGGCCCGGGCAGCCCCCCGCCAGGGGCCGTTATTCCCCGTGGGGCTCCACTCAGGTGGCGGTTATACACAAGGCCCGAGCCCGACTTTGGAGGCCCATAGCTCGGCCAGGGGAGGTCCCAGGAGCCCCAGGCTTGGCAGGCAGATGCCCCTGACCTCCACCCAGGGAACCAGCACGGGCGGTCATGTCCGAGGCCCCAGCCCGACTTTGGAGGCCCATAGCTCGGCCAGGGGAGGTCCCAGGTGCCCCTGACTGCAGATTCCCCCCAGGATCCCAGGTATCAATTCCAAAAACATAGTCCCAATTCCAAAAGTCGAGTCTGGGCCACAGACCCTGCAGGGCGGCAGGGGAGACCAGTCTGCATGGCCCTGCAGTGGAATTTCCCCATTTTGGGCCAATTCCACAAATCAAGTCTGGGAAATAGCCACCTGGTGTCATGGAACGGTACTGCAGCTGAACTTGGGATAAGGGGGTTTATCGCGGTATAAAATCGTGGGGAGGTCCAAAATTAATTCCAAGGGTGTCATAAAATCTGTAATAACCCTCTGCAAAATCCCAAAAAGCGACCCAGCCCACAGGAAAACCGTTTAATGGCTTTTCGGAATTTCGGACTCGATTTGTGGAATCCAATTCCACCTTAAGAGTCTATTGTCCTATCTCCGCCTAATTAGGGTTAGGGTTAGGGTTAGGGTTAGGCGAATGGACTCGATTTGTGGAACGCTCCCCATTGACGGGACTGCAGATTTGGACGCAAACCGATGTGAGCGGTCACAACGGATTGCAACCGTTCATCCGTAATGGCAAGTTGGAATCCAAGAATCTAGTCCTGGGAATTTGGCTAGCTTAGCATAATCGGCTAGGATCTGGGTCTGTTGGACTCTAGGGGGTAGGCTGGGACAGGAGACATGACTTCTGGAACCCAGAATTGCCTTTTTCCCCAGGGACTCGATTCTTGGAATCCAGACTCGATTTTTGGAATTTGCCCAGAAAGTGACTCTGATGGGCCGGGGAAGGCCCCTGGAGCCCTGGGCCAGGCCCCAGGGACTTGACTTTTGGAACCCAGACTTGATTTTTGGAACTTGCCCCAAAAGTGACTCTGATGGGCTGGGGAAGGCCCCTGGAGCCCCAGGGACTTGATTTTTGGAACCCAGACTTGATTCTTGGAACTTGCCCAGAAAGTGACTCTGATGGGCTGGGGAAGGCCCCTGGAGCCCTGGGCCAGGCCCCAGGGACTTGATTTTTGGAACCCAGACTTGATTTTTGGAACTTGCCCAGAAAGTGACCCTGATGGGCTGGGGAAGGCCCCTGGAGCCCTGGGCCAGGCCCCAGGGACTTGGTTTTTGGACTGGGACCACTTTTTGGGAAATTGCCCCAAAAGTGACTCTGATGGGCTGGGGAAGACCGCTGGAGCCCTGGGCCAGCCTCCCCTGGAAGTCCCAGGCTGGGGGAGCTCCACTTGGGGCTGGGGCAGCCTCCCCTGGAAGTCCCAGGCTGGGGGAGCTCCACTCGGGGCTGGGGCAGCCTCCCCTGGAAGTCCCAGGCTGGGGGAGCAGCACTCGGGGCTGGGGCAGCCTCCCCTGGAAGTCCCGGGCAGCTAACCCTACTCCCAGGGCTGGGGAGCTCCACTTAGGGCTGGGGCAGCCTCCCCTGGAAGTCCCAGGCTGGGGGAGCTCCACTCGGGGCTGGGGCAGCCTCCCTGGAAGTCCCAGGCTGGGGGAGCTCCACTCGGGGCTGGGGCAGCCTCCCCTGGAAGTCCCAGGCTGGGGGAGCTCCACTCGGGGCTGGGGCAGCCTCCCTGGAAGTCCCAGGCTGGGGGAGCTCCACTCGGGGCTGGGGCAGCCTCCCTGGAAGTCCCGGGCAGCTAACCCTACTCACAGGGCTGGGGAGCTCCACTTAGGGCTGGGGCAGGCTCCCCTGGAAGTCCCGGGCAGCTAACCCTACTCCCAGGCCTGGGGAGCTCCACTTAGGGCTGGGGCAGGCTCCCCTGGAAGTCCCGGGCAGCTAACCCTACTCCCAGGGCTGGGGAGCTCCACTTAGGGCTGGGGCAGGCTCCCCTGGAAGTCCCGGGCAGCTAACCCTACTCCCAGGCCTGGGGAGCTCCACTTAGGGCTGGGGCAGGCTCCCCTGGAAGTCCCGGGCAGCTAACCCTACTCCCAGGGCGGGGGAGCTCCACTTAGGGCTGGGGCAGGCTCCCCTGGAAGTCCCGGGCAGCTAACCCTACTCCCAGGGCTGGGGAGCTCCACTTAGGGCTGGGGCAGGCTCCCCTGGAAGTCCCGGGCAGCTAACCCTACTCCCAGGGCTGGGGAGCTCCACTTAGGGCTGGGGCAGGCTCCCCTGGAAGTCCCGGGCAGCTAACCCTACTCCCAGGGCTGGGGAGCTCCACTTAGGGCTGGGGCAGGCTCCCCTGGAAGTCCCGGGCAGCTAACCCTACTCCCAGGGCTGGGGAGCTCCACTTAGGGCTGGGGCAGGCTCCCCTGGAAGTCCCGGGCAGCTAACCCTACTCCCAGGGCGGGGGAGCTCCACTTAGGGCTGGGGCAGGCTCCCCTGGAAGTCCCGGGCAGCTAACCCTACTCCCAGGGCGGGCGAGCTCCACTTAGGGCTGGGGCAGGCTCCCCTGGAAGTCCCGGGCAGCTAACCCTACTCCCAGGGCTGGGGAGCTCCACTTAGGGCTGGGGCAGGCTCCCCTGGAAGTCCTGGGCAGCTAACCCTACTCCCAGGGCTGGGGAGCTCCACTTAGGGCTGGGGCAGGCTCCCCTGGAAGTCCCGGGCAGCTAACCCTACTCCCAGGGCTGGGGAGCTCCACTTAGGGCTGGGGCAGGCTCCCCTGGAAGTCCCGGGCAGCTAACCCTACTCCCAGGGCGGGGGAGCTCCACTTAGGGCTGGGGCAGGCTCCCCTGGAAGTCCCGGGCAGCTAACCCTAACCTGGCGCACCAGGCGGTCCTGGGCACCCACTCTTAAGCCCTCCTCACCGTGCATTAAGGACCTTCAGCCCCGCTGGCCAGTCGAGCTGGCCCATGGTAAACCTCAGCAGTAGCACTGGCCCATGGTATAACCGAGCAGCCCGACTTTGGAGGCGCCCTGGTCCGTCCACCACGCCTAGTGCACCAGGCGGTCCTGGGCACCCACACTTAAGCCCTCCTCACCCTGCATTAAGGTCCTTCAGCTCCGCTGGCCAGTCGAGCTGGCCCATGGTAAACCTCAGCAGTAGCACTGGCCCATGGTATAACCGAGCAGCCCGACTTTGGAGGCGCCCTGGTCCGTCCACCACGCCTAGTGCACCAGGCGGTCCTGGGCACCCACACTTAAGCCCTCCTCACCCTGCATTAAGGACCTTCAGCCCCGCTGGCCAGTCGAGCTGGCCCATGGTAAACCTCAGCAGTAGCACTGGCCCATGGTATAACCGAGCAGCCCGCCCCTGGAGGCCCATAGCTCGGCCAGGGTAGGTCCGAGGAGCCCCAGGCTTGGCAGGCTGATGCCTGGGACCTCCACCCAGGGAACCAGCACGGGGGGCAGCCCCCAGCCAGGGGACGTTAGCCCCAGGATTCCAGATATCGAGCCCGAATTTGGAGGCCCATAGCTCGGCCAGGGGAGCTCCCAGGAGCCCCAGACTTTACAGGCAGATGCCTCTCACCTCTCCCCATGGAATCAGCACGGGAAGGCCCGGGCAGCCCCCAGCCAGGGGACGTCAGCCCCAGGATTCCAGATATCGAGTCCGACTTTGGAGGCCCATAGCTCGGCCAGGGGACCTCCCAGGACCCCCAGACTTGGCAGGAAGATGCCCCTGACCTCCACCCAGGGAACCAGCACAGGAAGGCCCGGGCAGCCCCCAGCCAGGGGACGCCAGCCCCAGGATTCCAGATATCAAGTCCGACTTTGGAGGCCCATAGCTCGGCCAGGGGACCTCCCAGGACCCCCAGACTTTACAGGCAGATTCCTCTCACCTCTCCCCATGGAACCAGCACGGGAAGGCCCGGGCAGCCCCCAGCCAGGGGACGTCAGCCCCAGGATTCCAGATATCGAGTCCGACTTTGGAGGCCCATAGCTCGGCCAGGGGACCTCCCAGGACCCCCAGACTTGGCAGGCAGATGCCCCTGACCTCCACCCAGGGAACCAGCACAGGAAGGCCCGGGCAGCCCCCAGCCAGGGGACGTCAGCCCCAGGATTCCAGATATCAAGTCCGACTTTGGAGGCCCATAGCTCGGCCAGGGGACCTCCCAAGACCCCCAGACTTGGCAGGCAGATGCCCCTGACCTCCACCCAGGGAACCAGCACGGGAAGGCCCGGGCAGCCCCCAGCCAGGGGACGCCAGCCCCAGGATTCCAGATATCGAGTCCGACTTTGGAGGCCCATAGCTCGGCCAGGGGACCTCCCAGGACCCCCAGACTTGGCAGGCAGATGCCCCTGACCTCCACCCAGGGAACCAGCACAGGAAGGCCCGGGCAGCCCCCAGCCAGGGGACGCCAGCCCCAGGATTCCAGATATCAAGTCCGACTTTGGAGGCCCATAGCTCGGCCAGGGGACCTCCCAGGACCCCCAGACTTTACAGGCAGATGCCTCTCACCTCTCCCCAGGGAACCAGCACGGGAAGGCCCGGGCAGCCCCCAGCCAGGGGACGTCAGCCCCAGGATTCCAGATATCGAGTCCGACTTTGGAGGCCCATAGCTCGGCCAGGGGACCTCCCAGGACCCCCAGACTTGGCAGGCAGATGCCCCTGACCTCCACCCAGGGAACCAGCACAGGAAGGCCCGGGCAGCCCCCAGCCAGGGGACGCCAGCCCCAGGATTCCAGATATCAAGTCCAACATTGGAGGCCCATAGCTCGGCCAGGGGACCTCCCAGGACCCCCAGACTTGGCAGGCAGATGCCCCTGACCTCCACCCAGGGAACCAGCACAGGAAGGCCCGGGCAGCCCCCAGCCAGGGGACGCCAGCCCCAGGATTCCAGATATCAAGTCCGACTTTGGAGGCCCATAGCTCGGCCAGGGGACCTCCCAGGACCCCCAGACTTTACAGGCAGATGCCTCTCACCTCTCCCCAGGGAACCAGCACGGGAAGGCCCGGGCAGCCCCCAGCCAGGGGACGTCAGCCCCAGGATTCCAGATATCGAGTCCGACTTTGGAGGCCCATAGCTCGGCCAGGGGACCTCCCAGGACCCCCAGACTTGGCAGGCAGATGCCCCTGACCTCCACCCAGGGAACCAGCACAGGAAGGCCCGGGCAGCCCCCAGCCAGGGGACGCCAGCCCCAGGATTCCAGATATCAAGTCCGACATTGGAGGCCCATAGCTCGGCCAGGGGACCTCCCAGGACCCCCAGACTTGGCAGGCAGATGCCCCTGACCTCCACCCAGGGAACCAGCATGGGAAGGCCCGGGCAGCCCCCAGCCAGGGGACGCCAGCCCCAGGATTCCAGATATCGAGTCCGACTTTGGAGGCCCATAGCTCGGCCAGGGGACCTCCCAGGACCCCCAGACTTGGCAGGCAGATGCCCCTGACCTCCACCCAGGGAACCAGCACAGGAAGGCCCGGGCAGCCCCCAGCCAGGGGACGCCAGCCCCAGGATTCCAGATATCAAGTCCGACTTTGGAGGCCCATAGCTCGGCCAGGGGACCTCCCAGGACCCCCAGACTTGGCAGGCAGATGCCCCTGACCTCCACCCAGGGAACCAGCACAGGAAGGCCCGGGCAGCCCCCAGCCAGGGGACGCCAGCCCCAGGATTCCAGATATCAAGTCCGACTTTGGAGGCCCATAGCTCGGCCAGGGGACCTCCCAGGACCCCCAGACTTTACAGGCAGATGCCTCTCACCTCTCCCCAGGGAACCAGCACGGGAAGGCCCGGGCAGCCCCCAGCCAGGGGACGTCAGCCCCAGGATTCCAGATATCGAGTCCGACTTTGGAGGGCCATAGCTCGGCCAGGGGACCTCCCAGGACCCCCAGACTTGGCAGGCAGATGCCCCTGACCTCCACCCAGGGAACCAGCACAGGAAGGCCCGGGCAGCCCCCAGCCAGGGGACGCCAGCCCCAGGATTCCAGATATCAAGTCCGACATTGGAGGCCCATAGCTCGGCCAGGGGACCTCCCAGGACCCCCAGACTTGGCAGGCAGATGCCCCTGACCTCCACCCAGGGAACCAGCACGGGAAGGCCCGGGCAGCCCCCAGCCAGGGGACGCCAGCCCCAGGATTCCAGATATCGAGTCCGACTTTGGAGGCCCATAGCTCGGCCAGGGGACCTCCCAGGACCCCCAGACTTGGCAGGCAGATGCCCCTGACCTCCACCCAGGGAACCAGCACAGGAAGGCCCGGGCAGCCCCCAGCCAGGGGACGCCAGCCCCAGGATTCCAGATATCAAGTCCGACTTTGGAGGCCCATAGCTCGGCCAGGGGACCTCCCAGGACCCCCAGACTTGGCAGGCAGATGCCCCTGACCTCCACCCAGGGAACCAGCACAGGAAGGCCCGGGCAGCCCCCAGCCAGGGGATGCCAGCCCCAGGATTCCAGATATCAAGTCCGACTTTGGAGGCCCATAGCTCGGCCAGGGGACCTCCCAGGACCCCCAGACTTGGCAGGCAGATGCCCCTGACCTCCACCCAGGGAACCAGCACAGGAAGGCCCGGGCAGCCCCCAGCCAGGGGATGCCAGCCCCAGGATTCCAGATATCAAGTCCGACTTTGGAGGCCCATAGCTCGGCCAGGGGACCTCCCAGGACCCCCAGACTTTACAGGCAGATGCCTCTCACCTCTCCCCAGGGAACCAGCATGGGAAGGCCCGGGCAGCCCCCAGCCAGGGGACGTCAGCCCCAGGATACCAGATATTAAGCCTCAGTGGGTTCCCCAAGCCCACTCATCACCTGTATCCTGATGGCACCTCTCAGCACCACCAGGTGCGCAACAGCACTTCCAGGGGGGGGATGCAGTCGCCCTCCTCCCAGGAGAGAGCTCTCCTCCTCGGGCACGGCCAGGGGGAAGAGTGCCCTGGTCCATCCACCATGTCTAAGATTTTGGCCATGTCTGAATTCCATGGTATAACTGCCCATGGTATAACTGAGCAGCCCGCCCTCGGAGGCCCATAGCTCGGCCAGGGGAGCTCCCAGGTGCCCCTGACTGCAGGTTCCCCCAGGATTCCAGATATCAAGTCCGATTTGGAGGCCCCTAGCTCGGCCAGGGGACCTCCCAGGACCCCCAGACCTCATAGGCAGATGCCCCTGACCTCCACCCAGGGAACCAGCACGGGAAGGCCCGGGCAGCCCCCAGCCAGGGGGACGGTAGACCCAGGATTCCATGAATCAAGTCTCAATGGGTTCCCAGGCCCACTCATCCCCTGTATCCCGATGGCACCTCTCAGCAGCACCAGGTGCGCAGCAGCACTTCCAGGGGGGGATGCAGTCTCCCTCCTCCCAGCAGAGAGCTCTCCTAATCGGGCATGGACAGGGGGAAGAGTCCCTGGTCCATCCACCCTGTCTAAGTTTTTGCCCTAGCCTGAATCCCATGGTATAACTGTCTATGGTATAACTGCCCATATTATATCTGCCCATGGTATAACTGAGCAGCCCCAGACTGCAGATTCCACCAGGATTCCAGATATCCAGTCCGATTTTGGAGGCCCCTAGCTCGGCCAGGGGACCTCCCAGGACCCCCAGACTTTACAGGCAGATGCCCCCGACCTCCACCCAGGGAACCAGCAGGGGAAGCCCCCAGCCAGGGGACGCTATCCCCCGTGGGGCCCCACTCAGTCGGAGGTTCGATACAAGGCCCGAGCCCCAACTTGGAGGCCCATAGCTCGGCCAGGGGAGGTCCCAGGAGCCCCAGGCTTGGCAGGCTGATGCCTGGGACCTCCACCCAGGGAACCAGCACGGGAAGGCCCGGGCAGCCCCCAGCCAGGGGCCGTTATTCCCCGTGGGGCTCCACTCAGGTGGTGGTTATACACAAGGCCCAAGCCCCAACTTGGTGGCCCATAGCTCGGCCAGGGGAGGTCCCAGGAGCCCCAGGCTTGGCAGGCAGATGCCCCTGACCTCCACCCAGGGAACCAGCACGGGAAGGCCCGGGCAGCCCCCAGCCAGGGGCCGTTATTCCCCGTGGGGCTCCACACAGGTGGTGGTTATACACAAGGCCCAAGCCCCAACTTGGAGGCCCATAGCTCGGCCAGGAGAGGTCCCAGGAGCCCCAGGCTTGGCAGGCTGATGCCTGGGACCCCTCCCCAGGGAACCAGCACGGGAAGGCCCGGGCAGCCCCCAGCCAGGGGCCGTTATTCCCCGTGGGGCTCCACACAGGTGGTGGTTATAGACAAGGCCCAAGCCCCAACTTGGAGGCCCCTAGCTCGGCCAGGGGAGGTCCCAGGACCCCCAGACTTGGCAGGCAGATGCCCCTGACCTCCACCCAGGGAACCAGCATGGGAAGCCCCCAGCCAGGGGACGCTATCCCCCGTGGGGCCCCACTCAGTTGGCTGTTTTATACAAGGCCTCAGCCAGACCATGGAGGCCCATAGCTCGGCCAGGGGAGGTCCCAGGAGCCCCAGACTTGGCAGGCTGATGCCTGGGACCTCTCCCCAGGGAACCAGCACGGGAAGGCCCGGGCAGCCCCCAGCCAGGGGCCGTTATTCCCCGTGGGGCTCCACTCAGGTGGTGGTTATACACAAGGCCCAAGCCCCAACTTGGAGGCCCCTAGCTCGGCCAGGGGACCTCCCAGGACCCCCAGACTTGGCAGGCAGATGCCCCTGACCTCCACCCAGGGAACCAGCATGGGAAGCCCCCAGCCAGGGGACGCTATCCCCCGTGGGGCCCCACTCAGTTGGCTGTTTTATACAAGGCCTGAGCCAGACCATGGAGGCCCATAACTCGGCCAGGGGAGGTCCCAGGAGCCCCAGACTTGGCAGGCTGATGCCTGGGACCTCTCCCCAGGGAACCAGCACGGGAAGGCCCGGGCAGCCCCCAGCCAGGGGCCGTTATTCCCCGTGGGGCTCCACTCAGGTGGTGGTTATACACAAGGCCCAAGCCCCAACTTGGAGGCCCCTAGCTCGGCCAGGGGAGGTCCCAGGACCCCCAGACTTGGCAGGCAGATGCCCCTGACCTCCACCCAGGGAACCAGCACGGGAAGCCCCCAGCCAGGGGACGCTATCCCCCGTGGGGCCCCACTCAGTTGGCTGTTTTATACAAGGCCTCAGCCAGACCATGGAGGCCCATAGCTCGGCCAGGGGAGGTCCCAGGAGCCCCAGACTCGGCAGGCTGATGCCTGGGACCTCTCCCCAGGGAACCAGCACCCGAAGGCCCGGGCAGCCCCCCGCCAGGGGCCGTTATTCCCCGTGGGGCTCCACACAGGTGGCGGTTATACACAAGGCCCGAGCCCCAACTTGGAGGCCCATAGCTCGGCCAGGGGAGGTCCCAGGAGCCCCAGACTTGGCAGGCAGATGCCTGGGACCTCTCCCCAGGGAACCAGCACCCGAAGGCCCGGGCAGCACCCCGCCAGGGGCCGTTATTCCCCGTGGGGCCCCACTCAGGTGGCGGTTATACACAAGGCCCGAGCCCGACTTTGGAGGCCCATATCTCGGCCAGGGGAGGTCCCAGGAGCCCCAGACTTGGCAGGCAGATGCCCCTGACCTCTCCACAGGGAACCAGCACCCGAAGGCCCGGGCAGCCCCCCGCCAGGGGCCGTTATTCCCCGTGGGGCTCCACTCAGGTGGCGGTTATACACAAGGCCCGAGCCCGACTTTGGAGGCCCATAGCTCGGCCAGGGGAGGTCCCAGGAGCCCCAGGCTTGGCAGGCAGATGCCCCTGACCTCCACCCAGGGAACCAGCACGGGCGGTCATGTCCGAGGCCCCAGCCCGACTTTGGAGGCCCATAGCTCGGCCAGGGGAGGTCCCAGGTGCCCCTGACTGCAGATTCCCCCCAGGATCCCAGGTATCAATTCCAAAAACATAGTCCCAATTCCAAAAGTCGAGTCTGGGCCACAGACCCTGCAGGGCGGCAGGGGAGACCAGTCTGCATGGCCCTGCAGTGGAATTTCCCCATTTTGGGCCAATTCCACAAATCAAGTCTGGGAAATAGCCACCTGGTGTCATGGAACGGTACTGCAGCTGAACTTGGGATAAGGGGGTTTATCGCGGTATAAAATCGTGGGGAGGTCCAAAATTAATTCCAAGGGTGTCATAAAATCTGTAATAACCCTCTGCAAAATCCCAAAAAGCGACCCAGCCCACAGGAAAACCGTTTAATGGCTTTTCGGAATTTCGGACTCGATTTGTGGAATCCAATTCCACCTTAAGAGTCTATTGTCCTATCTCCGCCTAATTAGGGTTAGGGTTAGGGTTAGGGTTAGGCGAATGGACTCGATTTGTGGAACGCTCCCCATTGACGGGACTGCAGATTTGGACGCAAACCGATGTGAGCGGTCACAACGGATTGCAACCGTTCATCCGTAATGGCAAGTTGGAATCCAAGAATCTAGTCCTGGGAATTTGGCTAGCTTAGCATAATCGGCTAGGATCTGGGTCTGTTGGACTCTAGGGGGTAGGCTGGGACAGGAGACATGACTTCTGGAACCCAGAATTGCCTTTTTCCCCAGGGACTCGATTCTTGGAATCCAGACTCGATTTTTGGAATTTGCCCAGAAAGTGACTCTGATGGGCCGGGGAAGGCCCCTGGAGCCCTGGGCCAGGCCCCAGGGACTTGACTTTTGGAACCCAGACATGATTTTTGGAACTTGCCCCAAAAGTGACTCTGATGGGCTGGGGAAGGCCCCTGGAGCCCCAGGGACTTGATTTTTGGAACCCAGACTTGATTCTTGGAACTTGCCCAGAAAGTGACTCTGATGGGCTGGGGAAGGCCCCTGGAGCCCTGGGCCAGGCCCCAGGGACTTGATTTTTGGAACCCAGACTTGATTTTTGGAACTTGCCCAGAAAGTGACCCTGATGGGCTGGGGAAGGCCCCTGGAGCCCTGGGCCAGGCCCCAGGGACTTGGTTTTTGGACTGGGACCACTTTTTGGGAAATTGCCCCAAAAGTGACTCTGATGGGCTGGGGAAGACCGCTGGAGCCCTGGGCCAGCCTCCCCTGGAAGTCCCAGGCTGGGGGAGCTCCACTTGGGGCTGGGGCAGCCTCCCCTGGAAGTCCCAGGCTGGGGGAGCTCCACTCGGGGCTGGGGCAGCCTCCCCTGGAAGTCCCAGGCTGGGGGAGCAGCACTCGGGGCTGGGGCAGCCTCCCCTGGAAGTCCCGGGCAGCTAACCCTACTCCCAGGGCTGGGGAGCTCCACTTAGGGCTGGGGCAGCCTCCCCTGGAAGTCCCAGGCTGGGGGAGCTCCACTCGGGGCTGGGGCAGCCTCCCTGGAAGTCCCGGGCAGCTAACCCTACTCACAGGGCTGGGGAGCTCCACTTAGGGCTGGGGCAGGCTCCCCTGGAAGTCCCGGGCAGCTAACCCTACTCCCAGGCCTGGGGAGCTCCACTTAGGGCTGGGGCAGGCTCCCCTGGAAGTCCCGGGCAGCTAACCCTACTCCCAGGGCTGGGGAGCTCCACTTAGGGCTGGGGCAGGCTCCCCTGGAAGTCCCGGGCAGCTAACCCTACTCCCAGGCCTGGGGAGCTCCACTTAGGGCTGGGGCAGGCTCCCCTGGAAGTCCCGGGCAGCTAACCCTACTCCCAGGGCGGGGGAGCTCCACTTAGGGCTGGGGCAGGCTTCCCTGGAAGTCCCGGGCAGCTAACCCTACTCCCAGGGCTGGGGAGCTCCACTTAGGGCTGGGGCAGGCTCCCCTGGAAGTCCCGGGCAGCTAACCCTACTCCCAGGGCTGGGGAGCTCCACTTAGGGCTGGGGCAGGCTCCCCTGGAAGTCCCGGGCAGCTAACCCTACTCCCAGGGCTGGGGAGCTCCACTTAGGGCTGGGGCAGGCTCCCCTGGAAGTCCCGGGCAGCTAACCCTACTCCCAGGGCTGGGGAGCTCCACTTAGGGCTTGGGCAGGCTCCCCTGGAAGTCCCGGGCAGCTAACCCTACTCCCAGGGCGGGGGAGCTCCACTTAGGGCTGGGGCAGGCTCCCCTGGAAGTCCCGGGCAGCTAACCCTACTCCCAGGGCGGGGGAGCTCCACTTAGGGCTGGGGCAGGCTCCCCTGGAAGTCCCGGGCAGCTAACCCTACTCCCAGGGCTGGGGAGCTCCACTTAGGGCTGGGGCAGGCTCCCCTGGAAGTCCCGGGCAGCTAACCCTACTCCCAGGGCTGGGGAGCTCCACTTAGGGCTGGGGCAGGCTCCCCTGGAAGTCCCGGGCAGCTAACCCTACTCCCAGGGCTGGGGAGCTCCACTTAGGGCTGGGGCAGGCTCCCCTGGAAGTCCCGGGCAGCTAACCCTACTCCCAGGGCGGGGGAGCTCCACTTAGGGCTGGGGCAGGCTCCCCTGGAAGTCCCGGGCAGCTAACCCTAACCTGGCGCACCAGGCGGTCCTGGGCACCCACTCTTAAGCCCTCCTCACCGTGCATTAAGGACCTTCAGCCCCGCTGGCCAGTCGAGCTGGCCCATGGTAAACCTCAGCAGTAGCACTGGCCCATGGTATAACCGAGCAGCCCGACTTTGGAGGCGCCCTGGTCCGTCCACCATGCCTAGTGCACCAGGCGGTCCTGGGCACCCACACTTAAGCCCTCCTCACCCTGCATTAAGGACCTTCAGCCCCGCTGGCCAGTCGAGCTGGCCCATGGTAAACCTCAGCAGTAGCACTGGCCCATGGTATAACCGAGCAGCCCGACTTTGGAGGCGCCCTGGTCCGTCCACCACGCCTAGTGCACCAGGCGGTCCTGGGCACCCACACTTAAGCCCTCCTCACCCTGCATTAAGGACCTTCAGCCCCGCTGGCCAGTCGAGCTGGCCCATGGTAAACCTCAGCAGTAGCACTGGCCCATGGTATAACCGAGCAGCCCGCCCCTGGAGGCCCATAGCTCGGCCAGGGTAGGTCCGAGGAGCCCCAGGCTTGGCAGGCTGATGCCTGGGACCTCCACCCAGGGAACCAGCACGGGGGGCAGCCCCCAGCCAGGGGACGTTAGCCCCAGGATTCCAGATATCGAGCCCGAATTTGGAGGCCCATAGCTCGGCCAGGGGAGCTCCCAGGAGCCCCAGACTTGGCAGGCAGATGCCTCTCACCTCTCCCCAGGGAACCAGCACAGGAAGGCCCGGGCAGCCCCCAGCCAGGGGACGCCAGCCCCAGGATTCCAGATATCGAGTCCGACTTTGGAGGCCCCTAGCTCGGCCAGGGGACCTCCCAGGACCCCCAGACTTGGCAGGCAGATGCCCCTGACCTCCACCCAGGGAACCAGCACGGGAAGGCCCGGGCAGCCCCCAGCCAGGGGACGCCAGCCCCAGGATTCCAGATATCAAGTCCGACTTTGGAGGCCCATAGCTCGGCCAGGGGACCTCCCAGGACCCCCAGACTTGGCAGGCAGATGCCTCTCACCTCTCCCCAGGGAACCAGCACAGGAAGGCCCGGGCAGCCCCCAGCCAGGGGACGCCAGCCTCAGGATTCCAGATATCAAGTCCGACTTTGGAGGCCCATAGCTCGGCCAGGGGACCTCCCAGGACCCCCAGACTTTACAGGCAGATGCCTCTCACCTCTCCCCAGGGAACCAGCATGGGAAGGCCCGGGCAGCCCCCAGCCAGGGGACGTCAGCCCCAGGATTCCAGATATCGAGTCCGACTTTGGAGGCCCATAGCTCGGCCAGGGGACCTCCCAGGACCCCCAGACTTGGCAGGCAGATGCCCCTGACCTCCACCCAGGGAACCAGCACAGGAAGGCCCGGGCAGCCCCCAGCCAGGGGACGCCAGCCCCAGGATTCCAGATATCAAGTCCGACTTTGGAGGCCCATAGCTCGGCCAGGGGACCTCCCAGGACCCCCAGACTTTACAGGCAGATGCCTCTCACCTCTCCCCAGGGAACCAGCATGGGAAGGCCCGGGCAGCCCCCAGCCAGGGGACGTCAGCCCCAGGATTCCAGATATCGAGTCCGACTTTGGAGGCCCATAGCTCGGCCAGGGGACCTCCCAGGACCCCCAGACTTGGCAGGCAGATGCCCCTGACCTCCACCCAGGGAACCAGCACGGGAAGGCCCGGGCAGCCCCCAGCCAGGGGACGCCAGCCCCAGGATTCCAGATATCAAGTCCGACATTGGAGGCCCATAGCTCGGCCAGGGGACCTCCCAGGACCCCCAGACTTGGCAGGCAGATGCCCCTGACCTCCACCCAGGGAACCAGCACAGGAAGGCCCGGGCAGCCCCCAGCCAGGGGACGCCAGCCCCAGGATTCCAGATATCAAGTCCGACTTTGGAGGCCCATAGCTCGGCCAGGGGACCTCCCAGGACCCCCAGACTTTACAGGCAGATGCCTCTCACCTCTCCCCAGGGAACCAGCACGGGAAGGCCCGGGCAGCCCCCAGCCAGGGGACGTCAGCCCCAGGATTCCAGATATCGAGTCCGACTTTGGAGGCCCATAGCTCGGCCAGGGGACCTCCCAGGACCCCCAGACTTGGCAGGCAGATGCCCCTGACCTCCACCCAGGGAACCAGCACAGGAAGGCCCGGGCAGCCCCCAGCCAGGGGACGCCAGCCCCAGGATTCCAGATATCAAGTCCGACATTGGAGGCCCATAGCTCGGCCAGGGGACCTCCCAGGACCCCCAGACTTGGCAGGCAGATGCCCCTGACCTCCACCCAGGGAACCAGCTCGGGAAGGCCCGGGCAGCCCCCAGCCAGGGGACGCCAGCCCCAGGATTCCAGATATCGAGTCCGACTTTGGAGGCCCATAGCTCGGCCAGGGGACCTCCCAGGACCCCCAGACTTGGCAGGCAGATGCCCCTGACCTCCACCCAGGGAACCAGCACAGGAAGGCCCGGGCAGCCCCCAGCCAGGGGACGCCAGCCCCAGGATTCCAGATATCAAGTCCGACTTTGGAGGCCCATAGCTCGGCCAGGGGACCTCCCAGGACCCCCAGACTTGGCAGGCAGATGCCCCTGACCTCCACCCAGGGAACCAGCACAGGAAGGCCCGGGCAGCCCCCAGCCAGGGGATGCCAGCCCCAGGATTCCAGATATCAAGTCCGACTTTGGAGGCCCATAGCTCGGCCAGGGGACCTCCCAGGACCCCCAGACTTTACAGGCAGATGCCTCTCACCTCTCCCCAGGGAACCAGCACGGGAAGGCCCGGGCAGCCCCCAGCCAGGGGACGTCAGCCCCAGGATTCCAGATATCGAGTCCGACTTTGGAGGCCCATAGCTCGGCCAGGGGACCTCCCAGGACCCCCAGACTTGGCAGGCAGATGCCCCTGACCTCCACCCAGGGAACCAGCACAGGAAGGCCCGGGCAGCCCCCAGCCAGGGGACGCCAGCCCCAGGATTCCAGATATCAAGTCCGACATTGGAGGCCCATAGCTCGGCCAGGGGACCTCCCAGGACCCCCAGACTTGGCAGGCAGATGCCCCTGACCTCCACCCAGGGAACCAGCACGGGAAGGCCCGGGCAGCCCCCAGCCAGGGGACGCCAGCCCCAGGATTCCAGATATCGAGTCCGACTTTGGAGGCCCATAGCTCGGCCAGGGGACCTCCCAGGACCCCCAGACTTGGCAGGCAGATGCCCCTGACCTCCACCCAGGGAACCAGCACAGGAAGGCCCGGGCAGCCCCCAGCCAGGGGACGCCAGCCCCAGGATTCCAGATATCAAGTCCGACTTTGGAGGCCCATAGCTCGGCCAGGGGACCTCCCAGGACCCCCAGACTTGGCAGGCAGATGCCCCTGACCTCCACCCAGGGAACCAGCACAGGAAGGCCCGGGCAGCCCCCAGCCAGGGGATGCCAGCCCCAGGATTCCAGATATCAAGTCCGACTTTGGAGGCCCATAGCTCGGCCAGGGGACCTCCCAGGACCCCCAGACTTGGCAGGCAGATGCCCCTGACCTCCACCCAGGGAACCAGCACAGGAAGGCCCGGGCAGCCCCCAGCCAGGGGATGCCAGCCCCAGGATTCCAGATATCAAGTCCGACTTTGGAGGCCCATAGCTCGGCCAGGGGACCTCCCAGGACCCCCAGACTTTACAGGCAGATGCCTCTCACCTCTCCCCAGGGAACCAGCATGGGAAGGCCCGGGCAGCCCCCAGCCAGGGGACGTCAGCCCCAGGATACCAGATATTAAGCCTCAGTGGGTTCCCCAAGCCCACTCATCACCTGTATCCTGATGGCACCTCTCAGCACCACCAGGTGCGCAACAGCACTTCCAGGGGGGGGATGCAGTCGCCCTCCTCCCAGGAGAGAGCTCTCCTCCTCGGGCACGGCCAGGGGGAAGAGTGCCCTGGTCCATCCACCATGTCTAAGATTTTGGCCATGTCTGAATTCCATGGTATAACTGCCCATGGTATAACTGAGCAGCCCGCCCTCGGAGGCCCATAGCTCGGCCAGGGGAGCTCCCAGGTGCCCCTGACTGCAGGTTCCCCCAGGATTCCAGATATCAAGTCCGATTTGGAGGCCCCTAGCTCGGCCAGGGGACCTCCCAGGACCCCCAGACCTCATAGGCAGATGCCCCTGACCTCCACCCAGGGAACCAGCACGGGAAGGCCCGGGCAGCCCCCAGCCAGGGGGACGGTAGACCCAGGATTCCATGAATCAAGTCTCAATGGGTTCCCAGGCCCACTCATCCCCTGTATCCCGATGGCACCTCTCAGCAGCACCAGGTGCGCAGCAGCACTTCCAGGGGGGGATGCAGTCTCCCTCCTCCCAGCAGAGAGCTCTCCTAATCGGGCATGGACAGGGGGAAGAGTCCCTGGTCCATCCACCCTGTCTAAGTTTTTGCCCTAGCCTGAATCCCATGGTATAACTGTCTATGGTATAACTGCCCATATTATATCTGCCCATGGTATAACTGAGCAGCCCCAGACTGCAGATTCCACCAGGATTCCAGATATCCAGTCCGATTTTGGAGGCCCCTAGCTCGGCCAGGGGACCTCCCAGGACCCCCAGACTTTACAGGCAGATGCCCCCGACCTCCACCCAGGGAACCAGCAGGGGAAGCCCCCAGCCAGGGGACGCTATCCCCCGTGGGGCCCCACTCAGTCGGAGGTTCGATACAAGGCCCGAGCCCCAACTTGGAGGCCCATAGCTCGGCCAGGGGAGGTCCCAGGAGCCCCAGGCTTGGCAGGCTGATGCCTGGGACCTCCACCCAGGGAACCAGCACGGGAAGGCCCGGGCAGCCCCCAGCCAGGGGCCGTTATTCCCCGTGGGGCTC
This sequence comes from Neoarius graeffei, assembly GCF_027579695.1. Taxonomy (NCBI): domain Eukaryota; kingdom Metazoa; phylum Chordata; class Actinopteri; order Siluriformes; family Ariidae; genus Neoarius; species Neoarius graeffei. The sequence goes on along the minus strand of NC_083592.1, from coordinate 169,377 downwards.
CACTCAGGTGGTGGTTATACACAAGGCCCAAGCCCCAACTTGGTGGCCCATAGCTCGGCCAGGGGAGGTCCCAGGAGCCCCAGGCTTGGCAGGCAGATGCCCCTGACCTCCACCCAGGGAACCAGCACGGGAAGGCCCGGGCAGCCCCCAGCCAGGGGCCGTTATTCCCCGTGGGGCTCCACACAGGTGGTGGTTATACACAAGGCCCAAGCCCCAACTTGGAGGCCCATAGCTCGGCCAGGAGAGGTCCCAGGAGCCCCAGGCTTGGCAGGCTGATGCCTGGGACCCCTCCCCAGGGAACCAGCACGGGAAGGCCCGGGCAGCCCCCAGCCAGGGGCCGTTATTCCCCGTGGGGCTCCACACAGGTGGTGGTTATAGACAAGGCCCAAGCCCCAACTTGGAGGCCCCTAGCTCGGCCAGGGGAGGTCCCAGGACCCCCAGACTTGGCAGGCAGATGCCCCTGACCTCCACCCAGGGAACCAGCATGGGAAGCCCCCAGCCAGGGGACGCTATCCCCCGTGGGGCCCCACTCAGTTGGCTGTTTTATACAAGGCCTCAGCCAGACCATGGAGGCCCATAGCTCGGCCAGGGGAGGTCCCAGGAGCCCCAGACTTGGCAGGCTGATGCCTGGGACCTCTCCCCAGGGAACCAGCACGGGAAGGCCCGGGCAGCCCCCAGCCAGGGGCCGTTATTCCCCGTGGGGCTCCACTCAGGTGGTGGTTATACACAAGGCCCAAGCCCCAACTTGGAGGCCCCTAGCTCGGCCAGGGGACCTCCCAGGACCCCCAGACTTGGCAGGCAGATGCCCCTGACCTCCACCCAGGGAACCAGCATGGGAAGCCCCCAGCCAGGGGACGCTATCCCCCGTGGGGCCCCACTCAGTTGGCTGTTTTATACAAGGCCTGAGCCAGACCATGGAGGCCCATAACTCGGCCAGGGGAGGTCCCAGGAGCCCCAGACTTGGCAGGCTGATGCCTGGGACCTCTCCCCAGGGAACCAGCACGGGAAGGCCCGGGCAGCCCCCAGCCAGGGGCCGTTATTCCCCGTGGGGCTCCACTCAGGTGGTGGTTATACACAAGGCCCAAGCCCCAACTTGGAGGCCCCTAGCTCGGCCAGGGGAGGTCCCAGGACCCCCAGACTTGGCAGGCAGATGCCCCTGACCTCCACCCAGGGAACCAGCACGGGAAGCCCCCAGCCAGGGGACGCTATCCCCCGTGGGGCCCCACTCAGTTGGCTGTTTTATACAAGGCCTCAGCCAGACCATGGAGGCCCATAGCTCGGCCAGGGGAGGTCCCAGGAGCCCCAGACTCGGCAGGCTGATGCCTGGGACCTCTCCCCAGGGAACCAGCACCCGAAGGCCCGGGCAGCCCCCCGCCAGGGGCCGTTATTCCCCGTGGGGCTCCACACAGGTGGCGGTTATACACAAGGCCCGAGCCCCAACTTGGAGGCCCATAGCTCGGCCAGGGGAGGTCCCAGGAGCCCCAGACTTGGCAGGCAGATGCCTGGGACCTCTCCCCAGGGAACCAGCACCCGAAGGCCCGGGCAGCACCCCGCCAGGGGCCGTTATTCCCCGTGGGGCCCCACTCAGGTGGCGGTTATACACAAGGCCCGAGCCCGACTTTGGAGGCCCATATCTCGGCCAGGGGAGGTCCCAGGAGCCCCAGACTTGGCAGGCAGATGCCTGGGACCTCTCCCCAGGGAACCAGCACCCGAAGGCCCGGTCAGCCCCCCGACAGGGGCCGTTATTCCCCGTGGGGCTCCACTCAGGTGGCGGTTATACACAAGGCCCGAGCCCGACTTTGGAGGCCCATATCTCGGCCAGGGGAGGTCCCAGGAGCCCCAGACTTGGCAGGCAGATGCCCCTGACCTCTCCCCAGGGAACCAGCACCCGAAGGCCCGGGCAGCCCCCCGCCAGGGGCCGTTATTCCCCGTGGGGCTCCACTCAGGTGGCGGTTATACACAAGGCCCGAGCCCGACTTTGGAGGCCCATAGCTCGGCCAGGGGAGGTCCCAGGAGCCCCAGGCTTGGCAGGCAGATGCCCCTGACCTCCACCCAGGGAACCAGCACGGGCGGTCATGTCCGAGGCCCCAGCCCGACTTTGGAGGCCCATAGCTCGGCCAGGGGAGGTCCCAGGTGCCCCTGACTGCAGATTCCCCCCAGGATCCCAGGTATCAATTCCAAAAACATAGTCCCAATTCCAAAAGTCGAGTCTGGGCCACAGACCCCGCAGGGCGGCAGGGGAGACCAGTCTGCATGGCCCTGCAGTGGAATTTCCCCATTTTGGGCCAATTCCACAAATCAAGTCTGGGAAATAGCCACCTGGTGTCATGGAACGGTACTGCAGCTGAACTTGGGATAAGGGGGTTTATCGCGGTATAAAATCGTGGGGAGGTCCAAAATTAATTCCAAGGGTGTCATAAAATCTGTAATAACCCTCTGCAAAATCCCAAAAAGCGACCCAGCCCACAGGAAAACCGTTTAATGGCTTTTCGGAATTTCGGACTCGATTTGTGGAATCCAATTCCACCTTAAGAGTCTATTGTCCTATCTCCGCCTAATTAGGGTTAGGGTTAGGGTTAGGGTTAGGTTAGGGTTAGGGTTAGGGTTAGGGTTAGGTTAGGGTTAGGTTAGGGTTAGGTTAGGGTTAGGGTTAGGGTTAGGCGAATGGACTCGATTTGTGGAACGCTCCCCATTGACGGGACTGCAGATTTGGACGCAAACCGATGTGAGCGGTCACAACGGATTGCAACCGTTCATCCGTAATGGCAAGTTGGAATCCAAGAATCTAGTCCTGGGAATTTGGCTAGCTTAGCATAATCGGCTAGGATCTGGGTCTGTTGGACTCTAGGGGGTAGGCTGGGACAGGAGACATGACTTCTGGAACCCAGAATTGCCTTTTTCCCCAGGGACTCGATTCTTGGAATCCAGACTCGATTTTTGGAATTTGCCCAGAAAGTGACTCTGATGGGCCGGGGAAGGCCCCTGGAGCCCTGGGCCAGGCCCCAGGGACTTGACTTTTGGAACCCAGACTTGATTTTTGGAACTTGCCCCAAAAGTGACTCTGATGGGCTGGGGAAGGCCCCTGGAGCCCCAGGGACTTGATTTTTGGAACCCAGACTTGATTCTTGGAACTTGCCCAGAAAGTGACTCTGATGGGCTGGGGAAGGCCCCTGGAGCCCTGGGCCAGGCCCCAGGGACTTGATTTTTGGAACCCAGACTTGATTTTTGGAACTTGCCCAGAAAGTGACCCTGAAGGGCTGGGGAAGGCCCCTGGAGCCCTGGGCCAGGCCCCAGGGACTTGGTTTTTGGACTGGGACCACTTTTTGGGAAATTGCCCCAAAAGTGACTCTGATGGGCTGGGGAAGACCGCTGGAGCCCTGGGCCAGCCTCCCCTGGAAGTCCCAGGCTGGGGGAGCTCCACTTGGGGCTGGGGCAGCCTCCCCTGGAAGTCCCAGGCTGGGGGAGCTCCACTCGGGGCTGGGGCAGCCTCCCCTGGAAGTCCCAGGCTGGGGGAGCAGCACTCGGGGCTGGGGCAGCCTCCCCTGGAAGTCCCGGGCAGCTAACCCTACTCCCAGGGCTGGGGAGCTCCACTTAGGGCTGGGGCAGCCTCCCCTGGAAGTCCCAGGCTGGGGGAGCTCCACTCGGGGCTGGGGCAGCCTCCCTGGAAGTCCCAGGCTGGGGGAGCTCCACTCGGGGCTGGGGCAGCCTCCCCTGGAAGTCCCAGGCTGGGGGAGCTCCACTCGGGGCTGGGGCAGCCTCCCTGGAAGTCCCAGGCTGGGGGAGCTCCACTCGGGGCTGGGGCAGCCTCCCCTGGAAGTCCCGGGCAGGTAACCCTACTCCCAGGGCGGGGGAGCTCCACTTAGGGCTGGGGCAGGCTCCCCTGGAAGTCCCGGGCAGCTAACCCTACTCCCAGGGCTGGGGAGCTCCACTTAGGGCTGGGGCAGGCTCCCCTGGAAGTCCCGGGCAGCTAACCCTACTCCCAGGGCTGGGGAGCTCCACTTAGGGCTGGGGCAGGCTCCCCTGGAAGTCCCGGGCAGCTAACCCTACTCCCAGGGCTGGGGAGCTCCACTTAGGGCTGGGGCAGGCTCCCCTGGAAGTCCCGGGCAGCTAACCCTACTCCCAGGGCTGGGGAGCTCCACTTAGGGCTGGGGCAGGCTCCCCTGGAAGTCCCGGGCAGCTAACCCTACTCCCAGGGCTGGGGAGCTCCACTTAGGGCTGGGGCAGGCTCCCCTGGAAGTCCCGGGCAGCTAACCCTACTCCCAGGGCTGGGGAGCTCCACTTAGGGCTGGGGCAGGCTCCCCTGGAAGTCCCGGGCAGCTAACCCTACTCCCAGGGCTGGGGAGCTCCACTTAGGGCTGGGGCAGGCTCCCCTGGAAGTCCCGGGCAGCTAACCCTACTCCCAGGGCGGGGGAGCTCCACTTAGGGCTGGGGCAGGCTCCCCTGGAAGTCCCGGGCAGCTAACCCTACTCCCAGGGCTGGGGAGCTCCACTTAGGGCTGGGGCAGGCTCCCCTGGAAGTCCCGGGCAGCTAACCCTACTCCCAGGGCTGGGGAGCTCCACTTAGGGCTGGGGCAGGCTCCCCTGGAAGTCCCGGGCAGCTAACCCTACTCCCAGGGCTGGGGAGCTCCACTTAGGGCTGGGGCAGGCTCCCCTGGAAGTCCCGGGCAGCTAACCCTACTCCCAGGGCTGGGGAGCTCCACTTAGGGCTGGGGCAGGCTCCCCTGGAAGTCCCGGGCAGCTAACCCTACTCCCAGGGCTGGGGAGCTCCACTTAGGGCTGGGGCAGGCTCCCCTGGAAGTCCCGGGCAGCTAACCCTACTCCCAGGGCTGGGGAGCTCCACTTAGGGCTGGGGCAGGCTCCCCTGGAAGTCCCGGGCAGCTAACCCTACTCCCAGGGCTGGGGAGCTCCACTTAGGGCTGGGGCAGGCTCCCCTGGAAGTCCCGGGCAGCTAACCCTACTCCCAGGGCGGGGGAGCTCCACTTAGGGCTGGGGCAGGCTCCCCTGGAAGTCCCGGGCAGCTAACCCTAACCTGGCGCACCAGGCGGTCCTGGGCACCCACTCTTAAGCCCTCCTCACCGTGCATTAAGGACCTTCAGCCCCGCTGGCCAGTCGAGCTGGCCCATGGTAAACCTCAGCAGTAGCACTGGCCCATGGTATAACCGAGCAGCCCGACTTTGGAGGCGCCCTGGTCCGTCCACCACGCCTAGTGCACCAGGCGGTCCTGGGCACCCACACTTAAGCCCTCCTCACCCTGCATTAAGGACCTTCAGCCCCGCTGGCCAGTCGAGCTGGCCCATGGTAAACCTCAGCAGTAGCACTGGCCCATGGTATAACCGAGCAGCCCGACTTTGGAGGCGCCCTGGTCCGTCCACCACGCCTAGTGCACCAGGCGGTCCTGGGCACCCACACTTAAGCTCTCCTCACCCTGCATTAAGGACCTTCAGCCCCGCTGGCCAGTCGAGCTGGCCCATGGTAAACCTCAGCAGTAGCACTGGCCCATGGTATAACCGAGCAGCCCGCCCCTGGAGGCCCATAGCTCGGCCAGGGTAGGTCCGAGGAGCCCCAGGCTTGGCAGGCTGATGCCTGGGACCTCCACCCAGGGAACCAGCACGGGGGGCAGCCCCCAGCCAGGGGACGTTAGCCCCAGGATTCCAGATATCGAGCCCGAATTTGGAGGCCCATAGCTCGGCCAGGGGAGCTCCCAGGAGCCCCAGACTTGGCAGGCAGATGCCTCTCACCTCTCCCCAGGGAACCAGCACAGGAAGGCCCGGGCAGCCCCCAGCCAGGGGACGCCAGCCCCAGGATTCCAGATATCGAGTCCGACTTTGGAGGCCCCTAGCTCGGCCAGGGGTCCTCCCAGGACCCCCAGACTTGGCAGGCAGATGCCCCTGACCTCCACCCAGGGAACCAGCACGGGAAGGCCCGGGCAGCCCCCAGCCAGGGGACGCCAGCCCCAGGATTCCAGATATCAAGTCCGACTTTGGAGGCCCATAGCTCGGCCAGGGGACCTCCCAGGACCCCCAGACTTTACAGGCAGATGCCTCTCACCTCTCCCCAGGGAACCAGCATGGGAAGGCCCGGGCAGCCCCCAGCCAGGGGACGCCAGCCCCAGGATTCCAGATATCAAGTCCGACTTTGGAGGCCCATAGCTCGGCCAGGGGACCTCCCAGGACCCCCAGACTTGGCAGGCAGATGCCCCTGACCTCCACCCAGGGAACCAGCACGGGAAGGCCCGGGCAGCCACCAGCCAGGGGACGCCAGCCCCAGGATTCCAGATATCGAGTCCGAATTTGGAGGCCCATAGCTCGGCCAGGGGACCTCCCAGGACCCCCAGACTTTACAGGCAGATGCCTCTCACCTCTCCCCAGGGAACCAGCACGGGAAGGCCCGGGCAGCCCCCAGCCAGGGGACGCCAGCCCCAGGATTCCAGATATCGAGTCCGACTTTGGAGGCCCATAGCTCGGCCAGGGGACCTCCCAGGACCCCCAGACTTTACAGGCAGATGCCTCTCACCTCTCCCCAGGGAACCAGAATGGGAAGGCCCGGGCAGCCCCCAGCCAGGGGACGCCAGCCCCAGGATTCCAGATATCAAGTCCGACTTTGGAGGCCCATAGCTCGGCCAGGGGACCTCCCAGGACCCCCAGACTTGGCAGGCAGATGCCCCTGACCTCCACCCAGGGAACCAGCACGGGAAGGCCCGGGCAGCCACCAGCCAGGGGACGCCAGCCCCAGGATTCCAGATATCGAGTCCGAATTTGGAGGCCCATAGCTCGGCCAGGGGACCTCCCAGGACCCCCAGACTTTACAGGCAGATGCCTCTCACCTCTCCCCAGGGAACCAGCACGGGAAGGCCCGGGCAGCCCCCAGCCAGGGGACGCCAGCCCCAGGATTCCAGATATCGAGTCCGACTTTGGAGGCCCATAGCTCGGCCAGGGGACCTCCCAGGACCCCCAGACTTTACAGGCAGATGCCTCTCACCTCTCCCCAGGGAACCAGAATGGGAAGGCCCGGGCAGCCCCCAGCCAGGGGACGTCAGCCCCAGGATTCCAGATATCGAGTCCGACTTTGGAGGCCCATAGCTCGGCCAGGGGACCTCCCAGGACCCCCAGACTTGGCAGGCAGATGCCCCTGACCTCCACCCAGGGAACCAGCACAGGAAGGCCCGGGCAGCCCCCAGCCAGGGGACGCCAGCCCCAGGATTCCAGATATCAAGTCCGACTTTGGAGGCCCATAGCTCGGCCAGGGGACCTCCCAGGACCCCCAGACTTTACAGGCAGATGCCTCTCACCTCTCCCCAGGGAACCAGCATGGGAAGGCCCGGGCAGCCCCCAGCCAGGGGACGTCAGCCCCAGGATTCCAGATATCGAGTCCGACTTTGGAGGCCCATAGCTCGGCCAGGGGACCTCCCAGGACCCCCAGACTTGGCAGGCAGATGCCCCTGACCTCCACCCAGGGAACCAGCACGGGAAGGCCCGGGCAGCCCCCAGCCAGGGGACGCCAGCCCCAGGATTCCAGATATCAAGTCCGACATTGGAGGCCCATAGCTCGGCCAGGGGACCTCCCAGGACCCCCAGACTTGGCAGGCAGATGCCCCTGACCTCCACCCAGGGAACCAGCACAGGAAGGCCCGGGCAGCCCCCAGCCAGGGGACGCCAGCCCCAGGATTCCAGATATCAAGTCCGACTTTGGAGGCCCATAGCTCGGCCAGGGGACCTCCCAGGACCCCCAGACTTTACAGGCAGATGCCTCTCACCTCTCCCCAGGGAACCAGCACGGGAAGGCCCGGGCAGCCCCCAGCCAGGGGACGTCAGCCCCAGGATTCCAGATATCGAGTCCGACTTTGGAGGCCCATAGCTCGGCCAGGGGACCTCCCAGGACCCCCAGACTTGGCAGGCAGATGCCCCTGACCTCCACCCAGGGAACCAGCACAGGAAGGCCCGGGCAGCCCCCAGCCAGGGGACGCCAGCCCCAGGATTCCAGATATCAAGTCCGACATTGGAGGCCCATAGCTCGGCCAGGGGACCTCCCAGGACCCCCAGACTTGGCAGGCAGATGCCCCTGACCTCCACCCAGGGAACCAGCTCGGGAAGGCCCGGGCAGCCCCCAGCCAGGGGACGCCAGCCCCAGGATTCCAGATATCGAGTCCGACTTTGGAGGCCCATAGCTCGGCCAGGGGACCTCCCAGGACCCCCAGACTTGGCAGGCAGATGCCCCTGACCTCCACCCAGGGAACCAGCACAGGAAGGCCCGGGCAGCCCCCAGCCAGGGGACGCCAGCCCCAGGATTCCAGATATCAAGTCCGACTTTGGAGGCCCATAGCTCGGCCAGGGGACCTCCCAGGACCCCCAGACTTGGCAGGCAGATGCCCCTGACCTCCACCCAGGGAACCAGCACAGGAAGGCCCGGGCAGCCCCCAGCCAGGGGCTGCCAGCCCCAGGATTCCAGATATCAAGTCCGACTTTGGAGGCCCATAGCTCGGCCAGGGGACCTCCCAGGACCCCCAGACTTTACAGGCAGATGCCTCTCACCTCTCCCCAGGGAACCAGCACGGGAAGGCCCGGGCAGCCCCCAGCCAGGGGACGTCAGCCCCAGGATTCCAGATATCGAGTCCGACTTTGGAGGCCCATAGCTCGGCCAGGGGACCTCCCAGGACCCCCAGACTTGGCAGGCAGATGCCCCTGACCTCCACCCAGGGAACCAGCACGGGAAGGCCCGGGCAGCCCCCAGCCAGGGGACGCCAGCCCCAGGATTCCAGATATCGAGTCCGACTTTGGAGGCCCATAGCTCGGCCAGGGGACCTCCCAGGACCCCCAGACTTGGCAGGCAGATGCCCCTGACCTCCACCCAGGGAACCAGCACAGGAAGGCCCGGGCAGCCCCCAGCCAGGGGATGCCAGCCCCAGGATTCCAGATATCAAGTCCGACTTTGGAGGCCCATAGCTCGGCCAGGGGACCTCCCAGGACCCCCAGACTTGGCAGGCAGATGCCCCTGACCTCCACCCAGGGAACCAGCACAGGAAGGCCCGGGCAGCCCCCAGCCAGGGGATGCCAGCCCCAGGATTCCAGATATCAAGTCCGACTTTGGAGGCCCATAGCTCGGCCAGGGGACCTCCCAGGACCCCCAGACTTTACAGGCAGATGCCTCTCACCTCTCCCCAGGGAACCAGCATGGGAAGGCCCGGGCAGCCCCCAGCCAGGGGACGTCAGCCCCAGGATACCAGATATTAAGCCTCAGTGGGTTCCCCAAGCCCACTCATCACCTGTATCCTGATGGCACCTCTCAGCACCACCAGGTGCGCAACAGCACTTCCAGGGGGGGGATGCAGTCGCCCTCCTCCCAGGAGAGAGCTCTCCTCCTCGGGCACGGCCAGGGGGAAGAGTGCCCTGGTCCATCCACCATGTCTAAGATTTTGGCCATGTCTGAATTCCATGGTATAACTGCCCATGGTATAACTGAGCAGCCCGCCCTCGGAGGCCCATAGCTCGGCCAGGGGAGCTCCCAGGTGCCCCTGACTGCAGGTTCCCCCAGGATTCCAGATATCAAGTCCGATTTGGAGGCCCCTAGCTCGGCCAGGGGACCTCCCAGGACCCCCAGACCTCATAGGCAGATGCCCCTGACCTCCACCCAGGGAACCAGCACGGGAAGGCCCGGGCAGCCCCCAGCCAGGGGGACGGTAGACCCAGGATTCCATGAATCAAGTCTCAATGGGTTCCCAGGCCCACTCATCCCCTGTATCCCGATGGCACCTCTCAGCAGCACCAGGTGCGCAGCAGCACTTCCAGGGGGGGATGCAGTCTCCCTCCTCCCAGCAGAGAGCTCTCCTAATCGGGCATGGACAGGGGGAAGAGTCCCTGGTCCATCCACCCTGTCTAAGTTTTTGCCCTAGCCTGAATCCCATGGTATAACTGTCTATGGTATAACTGCCCATATTATATCTGCCCATGGTATAACTGAGCAGCCCCAGACTGCAGATTCCACCAGGATTCCAGATATCCAGTCCGATTTTGGAGGCCCCTAGCTCGGCCAGGGGACCTCCCAGGACCCCCAGACTTTACAGGCAGATGCCCCCGACCTCCACCCAGGGAACCAGCAGGGGAAGCCCCCAGCCAGGGGACGCTATCCCCCGTGGGGCCCCACTCAGTCGGAGGTTCGATACAAGGCCCGAGCCCCAACTTGGAGGCCCATAGCTCGGCCAGGGGAGGTCCCAGGAGCCCCAGGCTTGGCAGGCTGATGCCTGGGACCTCCACCCAGGGAACCAGCACGGGAAGGCCCGGGCAGCCCCCAGCCAGGGGCCGTTATTCCCCGTGGGGCTCCACTCAGGTGGTGGTTATACACAAGGCCCAAGCCCCAACTTGGTGGCCCATAGCTCGGCCAGGGGAGGTCCCAGGAGCCCCAGGCTTGGCAGGCAGATGCCCCTGACCTCCACCCAGGGAACCAGCACGGGAAGGCCCGGGCAGCCCCCAGCCAGGGGCCGTTATTCCCCGTGGGGCTCCACACAGGTGGTGGTTATACACAAGGCCCAAGCCCCAACTTGGAGGCCCATAGCTCGGCCAGGAGAGGTCCCAGGAGCCCCAGGCTTGGCAGGCTGATGCCTGGGACCCCTCCCCAGGGAACCAGCACGGGAAGGCCCGGGCAGCCCCCAGCCAGGGGCCGTTATTCCCCGTGGGGCTCCACACAGGTGGTGGTTATAGACAAGGCCCAAGCCCCAACTTGGAGGCCCCTAGCTCGGCCAGGGGAGGTCCCAGGACCCCCAGACTTGGCAGGCAGATGCCCCTGACCTCCACCCAGGGAACCAGCATGGGAAGCCCCCAGCCAGGGGACGCTATCCCCCGTGGGGCCCCACTCAGTTGGCTGTTTTATACAAGGCCTCAGCCAGACCATGGAGGCCCATAGCTCGGCCAGGGGAGGTCCCAGGAGCCCCAGACTTGGCAGGCTGATGCCTGGGACCTCTCCCCAGGGAACCAGCACGGGAAGGCCCGGGCAGCCCCCAGCCAGGGGCCGTTATTCCCCGTGGGGCTCCACTCAGGTGGTGGTTATACACAAGGCCCAAGCCCCAACTTGGAGGCCCCTAGCTCGGCCAGGGGACCTCCCAGGACCCCCAGACTTGGCAGGCAGATGCCCCTGACCTCCACCCAGGGAACCAGCATGGGAAGCCCCCAGCCAGGGGACGCTATCCCCCGTGGGGCCCCACTCAGTTGGCTGTTTTATACAAGGCCTGAGCCAGACCATGGAGGCCCATAACTCGGCCAGGGGAGGTCCCAGGAGCCCCAGACTTGGCAGGCTGATGCCTGGGACCTCTCCCCAGGGAACCAGCACGGGAAGGCCCGGGCAGCCCCCAGCCAGGGGCCGTTATTCCCCGTGGGGCTCCACTCAGGTGGTGGTTATACACAAGGCCCAAGCCCCAACTTGGAGGCCCCTAGCTCGGCCAGGGGAGGTCCCAGGACCCCCAGACTTGGCAGGCAGATGCCCCTGACCTCCACCCAGGGAACCAGCACGGGAAGCCCCCAGCCAGGGGACGCTATCCCCCGTGGGGCCCCACTCAGTTGGCTGTTTTATACAAGGCCTCAGCCAGACCATGGAGGCCCATAGCTCGGCCAGGGGAGGTCCCAGGAGCCCCAGACTCGGCAGGCTGATGCCTGGGACCTCTCCCCAGGGAACCAGCACCCGAAGGCCCGGGCAGCCCCCCGCCAGGGGCCGTTATTCCCCGTGGGGCTCCACACAGGTGGCGGTTATACACAAGGCCCGAGCCCCAACTTGGAGGCCCATAGCTCGGCCAGGGGAGGTCCCAGGAGCCCCAGACTTGGCAGGCAGATGCCTGGGACCTCTCCCCAGGGAACCAGCACCCGAAGGCCCGGGCAGCACCCCGCCAGGGGCCGTTATTCCCCGTGGGGCCCCACTCAGGTGGCGGTTATACACAAGGCCCGAGCCCGACTTTGGAGGCCCATATCTCGGCCAGGGGAGGTCCCAGGAGCCCCAGACTTGGCAGGCAGATGCCTGGGACCTCTCCCCAGGGAACCAGCACCCGAAGGCCCGGTCAGCCCCCCGACAGGGGCCGTTATTCCCCGTGGGGCTCCACTCAGGTGGCGGTTATACACAAGGCCCGAGCCCGACTTTGGAGGCCCATATCTCGGCCAGGGGAGGTCCCAGGAGCCCCAGACTTGGCAGGCAGATGCCCCTGACCTCTCCCCAGGGAACCAGCACCCGAAGGCCCGGGCAGCCCCCCGCCAGGGGCCGTTATTCCCCGTGGGGCTCCACTCAGGTGGCGGTTATACACAAGGCCCGAGCCCGACTTTGGAGGCCCATAGCTCGGCCAGGGGAGGTCCCAGGAGCCCCAGGCTTGGCAGGCAGATGCCCCTGACCTCCACCCAGGGAACCAGCACGGGCGGTCATGTCCGAGGCCCCAGCCCGACTTTGGAGGCCCATAGCTCGGCCAGGGGAGGTCCCAGGTGCCCCTGACTGCAGATTCCCCCCAGGATCCCAGGTATCAATTCCAAAAACATAGTCCCAATTCCAAAAGTCGAGTCTGGGCCACAGACCCCGCAGGGCGGCAGGGGAGACCAGTCTGCATGGCCCTGCAGTGGAATTTCCCCATTTTGGGCCAATTCCACAAATCAAGTCTGGGAAATAGCCACCTGGTGTCATGGAACGGTACTGCAGCTGAACTTGGGATAAGGGGGTTTATCGCGGTATAAAATCGTGGGGAGGTCCAAAATTAATTCCAAGGGTGTCATAAAATCTGTAATAACCCTCTGCAAAATCCCAAAAAGCGACCCAGCCCACAGGAAAACCGTTTAATGGCTTTTCGGAATTTCGGACTCGATTTGTGGAATCCAATTCCACCTTAAGAGTCTATTGTCCTATCTCCGCCTAATTAGGGTTAGGGTTAGGGTTAGGGTTAGGGTTAGGGTTAGGTTAGGGTTAGGGTTAGGTTAGGGTTAGGGTTAGGGTTAGGGTTAGGCGAATGGACTCGATTTGTGGAACGCTCCCCATTGACGGGACTGCAGATTTGGACGCAAACCGATGTGAGCGGTCACAACGGATTGCAACCGTTCATCCGTAATGGCAAGTTGGAATCCAAGAATCTAGTCCTGGGAATTTGGCTAGCTTAGCATAATCGGCTAGGATCTGGGTCTGTTGGACTCTAGGGGGTAGGCTGGGACAGGAGACATGACTTCTGGAACCCAGAATTGCCTTTTTCCCCAGGGACTCGATTCTTGGAATCCAGACTCGATTTTTGGAATTTGCCCAGAAAGTGACTCTGATGGGCCGGGGAAGGCCCCTGGAGCCCTGGGCCAGGCCCCAGGGACTTGACTTTTGGAACCCAGACTTGATTTTTGGAACTTGCCCCAAAAGTGACTCTGATGGGCTGGGGAAGGCCCCTGGAGCCCCAGGGACTTGATTTTTGGAACCCAGACTTGATTCTTGGAACTTGCCCAGAAAGTGACTCTGATGGGCTGGGGAAGGCCCCTGGAGCCCTGGGCCAGGCCCCAGGGACTTGATTTTTGGAACCCAGACTTGATTTTTGGAACTTGCCCAGAAAGTGACCCTGATGGGCTGGGGAAGGCCCCTGGAGCCCTGGGCCAGGCCCCAGGGACTTGGTTTTTGGACTGGGACCACTTTTTGGGAAATTGCCCCAAAAGTGACTCTGATGGGCTGGGGAAGACCGCTGGAGCCCTGGGCCAGCCTCCCCTGGAAGTCCCAGGCTGGGGGAGCTCCACTCGGGGCTGGGGCAGCCTCCCCTGGAAGTCCCAGGCTGGGGGAGCTCCACTCGGGGCTGGGGCAGCCTCCCCTGGAAGTCCCAGGCTGGGGGAGCAGCACTCGGGGCTGGGGCAGCCTCCCATGGAAGTCCCGGGCAGCTAACCCTACTCCCAGGGCTGGGGAGCTCCACTTAGGGCTGGGGCAGCCTCCCCTGGAAGTCCCAGGCTGGGGGAGCTCCACTCGGGGCTGGGGCAGCCTCCCTGGAAGTCCCAGGCTGGGGGAGCTCCACTCGGGGCTGGGGCAGCCTCCCCTGGAAGTCCCAGGCTGGGGGAGCTCCACTCGGGGCTGGGGCAGCCTCCCTGGAAGTCCCAGGCTGGGGGAGCTCCACTCGGGGCTGGGGCAGCCTCCCCTGGAAGTCCCGGGCAGGTAACCCTACTCCCAGGGCGGGGGAGCTCCACTTAGGGCTGGGGCAGGCTCCCCTGGAAGTCCCGGGCAGCTAACCCTACTCCCAGGGCTGGGGAGCTCCACTTAGGGCTGGGGCAGGCTCCCCTGGAAGTCCCGGGCAGCTAACCCTACTCCCAGGGCTGGGGAGCTCCACTTAGGGCTGGGGCAGGCTCCCCTGGAAGTCCCGGGCAGCTAACCCTACTCCCAGGGCTGGGGAGCTCCACTTAGGGCTGGGGCAGGCTCCCCTGGAAGTCCCGGGCAGCTAACCCTACTCCCAGGGCGGGGGAGCTCCACTTAGGGCTGGGGCAGGCTCCCCTGGAAGTCCCGGGCAGCTAACCCTACTCCCAGGGCTGGGGAGCTCCACTTAGGGCTGGGGCAGGCTCCCCTGGAAGTCCCGGGCAGCTAACCCTACTCCCAGGGCTGGGGAGCTCCACTTAGGGCTGGGGCAGGCTCCCCTGGAAGTCCCGGGCAGCTAACCCTACTCCCAGGGCTGGGGAGCTCCACTTAGGGCTGGGGCAGGCTCCCCTGGAAGTCCCGGGCAGCTAACCCTACTCCCAGGGCGGGGGAGCTCCACTTAGGGCTGGGGCAGGCTCCCCTGGAAGTCCCGGGCAGCTAACCCTACTCCCAGGGCTGGGGAGCTCCACTTAGGGCTGGGGCAGGCTCCCCTGGAAGTCCCGGGCAGCTAACCCTACTCCCAGGGCTGGGGAGCTCCACTTAGGGCTGGGGCAGGCTCCCCTGGAAGTCCCGGGCAGCTAACCCTACTCCCAGGGCGGGGGAGCTCCACTTAGGGCTGGGGCAGGCTCCCCTGGAAGTCCCGGGCAGCTAACCCTACTCCCAGGGCGGGGGAGCTCCACTTAGGGCTGGGGCAGGCTCCCCTGGAAGTCCCGGGCAGCTAACCCTACTCCCAGGGCTGGGGAGCTCCACTTAGGGCTGGGGCAGGCTCCCCTGGAAGTCCCGGGCAGCTAACCCTACTCCCAGGGCTGGGGAGCTCCACTTAGGGCTGGGGCAGGCTCCCCTGGAAGTCCCGGGCAGCTAACCCTACTCCCAGGGCGGGGGAGCTCCACTTAGGGCTGGGGCAGGCTCCCCTGGAAGTCCCGGGCAGCTAACCCTAACCTGGCGCACCAGGCGGTCCTGGGCACCCACTCTTAAGCCCTCCTCACCGTGCATTAAGGACCTTCAGCCCCGCTGGCCAGTCGAGCTGGCCCATGGTAAACCTCAGCAGTAGCACTGGCCCATGGTATAACCGAGCAGCCCGACTTTGGAGGCGCCCTGGTCCGTCCACCATGCCTAGTGCACCAGGCGGTCCTGGGCACCCACACTTAAGCCCTCCTCACCCTGCATTAAGGTCCTTCAGCCCCGCTGGCCAGTCGAGCTGGCCCATGGTAAACCTCAGCAGTAGCACTGGCCCATGGTATAACCGAGCAGCCCGACTTTGGAGGCGCCCTGGTCCGTCCACCACGCCTAGTGCACCAGGCGGTCCTGGGCACCCACACTTAAGCCCTCCTCACCCTGCATTAAGGACCTTCAGCCCCGCTGGCCAGTCGAGCTGGCCCATGGTAAACCTCAGCAGTAGCACTGGCCCATGGTATAACCGAGCAGCCCGCCCCTGGAGGCCCATAGCTCGGCCAGGGTAGGTCCGAGGACCCCCAGACTTGGCAGGCAGATGCCCCTGACCTCCACCCAGGGAACCAGCACGGGAAGGCCCGGGCAGCCCCCAGCCAGGGGACGTCAGCCCCAGGATTCCAGATATCGAGTCCGACTTTGGAGGCCCATAGCTCGGCCAGGGGACCTCCCAGGACCCCCAGACTTGGCAGGCAGATGCCCCTGACCTCCACCCAGGGAACCAGCACGGGAAGGCCCGGGCAGCCCCCAGCCAGGGGACGCCAGCCCCAGGATTCCAGATATCAAGTCCGACTTTGGAGGCCCATAGCTCGGCCAGGGGACCTCCCAGGACCCCCAGACTTTACAGGCAGATGCCTCTCACCTCTCCCCAGGGAACCAGCACGGGAAGGCCCGGGCAGCCCCCAGCCAGGGGACGTCAGCCCCAGGATTCCAGATATCGAGTCCGACTTTGGAGGCCCATAGCTCGGCCAGGGGACCTCCCAGGACCCCCAGACTTGGCAGGCAGATGCCCCTGACCTCCACCCAGGGAACCAGCACAGGAAGGCCCGGGCAGCCCCCAGCCAGGGGACGTCAGCCCCAGGATTCCAGATATCAAGTCCGACTTTGGAGGCCCATAGCTCGGCCAGGGGACCTCCCAGGACCCCCAGACTTGGCAGGCAGATGCCCCTGACCTCCACCCAGGGAACCAGCACGGGAAGGCCCGGGCAGCCCCCAGCCAGGGGATGCCAGCCCCAGGATTCCAGATATCAAGTCCGACTTTGGAGGCCCATAGCTCGGCCAGGGGACCTCCCAGGACCCCCAGACTTGGCAGGCAGATGCCCCTGACCTCCACCCAGGGAACCAGCACAGGAAGGCCCGGGCAGCCCCCAGCCAGGGGACGCCAGCCCCAGGATTCCAGATATCAAGTCCGACTTTGGAGGCCCATAGCTCGGCCAGGGGACCTCCCAGGACCCCCAGACTTTACAGGCAGATGCCTCTCACCTCTCCCCAGGGAACCAGCACGGGAAGGCCCGGGCAGCCCCCAGCCAGGGGACGTCAGCCCCAGGATTCCAGATATCGAGTCCGACTTTGGAGGCCCATAGCTCGGCCAGGGGACCTCCCAGGACCCCCAGACTTGGCAGGCAGATGCCCCTGACCTCCACCCAGGGAACCAGCACAGGAAGGCCCGGGCAGCCCCCAGCCAGGGGACGCCAGCCCCAGGATTCCAGATATCAAGTCCGACTTTCGAGGCCCATAGCTCGGCCAGGGGACCTCCCAGGACCCCCAGACTTGGCAGGCAGATGCCCCTGACCTCCACCCAGGGAACCAGCTCGGGAAGGCCCGGGCAGCCCCCAGCCAGGGGACGCCAGCCCCAGGATTCCAGATATCGAGTCCGACTTTGGAGGCCCATAGCTCGGCCAGGGGACCTCCCAGGACCCCCAGACTTGGCAGGCAGATGCCCCTGACCTCCACCCAGGGAACCAGCACAGGAAGGCCCAGGCAGCCCCCAGCCAGGGGACGCCAGCCCCAGGATTCCAGATATCAAGTCCGACTTTGGAGGCCCATAGCTCGGCCAGGGGACCTCCCAGGACCCCCAGACTTTACAGGCAGATGCCTCTCACCTCTCCCCATGGAACCAGCATGGGAAGGCCCGGGCAGCCCCCAGCCAGGGGACGTCAGCCCCAGGATTCCAGATATCGAGTCCGACTTTGGAGGCCCATAGCTCGGCCAGGGGACCTCCCAGGACCCCCAGACTTGGCAGGCAGATGCCCCTGACCTCCACCCAGGGAACCAGCACAGGAAGGCCCGGGCAGCCCCCAGCCAGGGGACGCCAGCCCCAGGATTCCAGATATCAAGTCCGACTTTGGAGGCCCATAGCTCGGCCAGGGGACCTCCCAGGACCCCCAGACTTGGCAGGCAGATGCCCCTGACCTCCACCCAGGGAACCAGCTCGGGAAGGCCCGGGCAGCCCCCAGCCAGGGGACGCCAGCCCCAGGATTCCAGATATCGAGTCCGACTTTGGAGGCCCATAGCTCGGCCAGGGGACCTCCCAGGACCCCCAGACTTGGCAGGCAGATGCCCCTGACCTCCACCCAGGGAACCAGCACAGGAAGGCCCAGGCAGCCCCCAGCCAGGGGACGCCAGCCCCAGGATTCCAGATATCAAGTCCGACTTTGGAGGCCCATAGCTCGGCCAGGGGACCTCCCAGGACCCCCAGACTTTACAGGCAGATGCCTCTCACCTCTCCCCATGGAACCAGCATGGGAAGGCCCGGGCAGCCCCCAGCCAGGGGACGTCAGCCCCAGGATTCCAGATATCGAGTCCGACTTTGGAGGCCCATAGCTCGGCCAGGGGACCTCCCAGGACCCCCAGACTTGGCAGGCAGATGCCCCTGACCTCCACCCAGGGAACCAGCACAGGAAGGCCCGGGCAGCCCCCAGCCAGGGGACGCCAGCCCCAGGATTCCAGATATCAAGTCCGACTTTGGAGGCCCATAGCTCGGCCAGGGGACCTCCCAGGACCCCCAGACTTGGCAGGCAGATGCCCCTGACCTCCACCCAGGGAACCAGCACAGGAAGGCCCGGGCAGCCCCCAGCCAGGGGATGCCAGCCCCAGGATTCCAGATATCAAGTCCGACTTTGGAGGCCCATAGCTCGGCCAGGGGACCTCCCAGGACCCCCAGACTTGGCAGGCAGATGCCCCTGACCTCCACCCAGGGAACCAGCACAGGAAGGCCCGGGCAGCCCCCAGCCAGGGGACGCCAGCCCCAGGATTCCAGATATCAAGTCCGACATTGGAGGCCCATAGCTCGGCCAGGGGACCTCCCAGGACCCCCAGACTTGGCAGGCAGATGCCCCTGACCTCCACCCAGGGAACCAGCACAGGAAGGCCCGGGCAGCCCCCAGCCAGGGGACGCCAGCCCCAGGATTCCAGATATCAAGTCCGACTTTGGAGGCCCATAGCTCGGCCAGGGGACCTCCCAGGACCCCCAGACTTTACAGGCAGATGCCTCTCACCTCTCCCCAGGGAACCAGCACGGGAAGGCCCGGGCAGCCCCCAGCCAGGGGACGTCAGCCCCAGGATTCCAGATATCGAGTCCGACTTTGGAGGCCCATAGCTCGGCCAGGGGACCTCCCAGGACCCCCAGACTTGGCAGGCAGATGCCCCTGACCTCCACCCAGGGAACCAGCACAGGAAGGCCCGGGCAGCCCCCAGCCAGGGGACGCCAGCCCCAGGATTCCAGATATCAAGTCCGACATTGGAGGCCCATAGCTCGGCCAGGGGACCTCCCAGGACCCCCAGACTTGGCAGGCAGATGCCCCTGACCTCCACCCAGGGAACCAGCACGGGAAGGCCCGGGCAGCCCCCAGCCAGGGGACGCCAGCCCCAGGATTCCAGATATCGAGTCCGACTTTGGAGGCCCATAGCTCGGCCAGGGGACCTCCCAGGACCCCCAGACTTGGCAGGCAGATGCCCCTGACCTCCACCCAGGGAACCAGCACAGGAAGGCCCGGGCAGCCCCCAGCCAGGGGACGCCAGCCCCAGGATTCCAGATATCAAGTCCGACTTTGGAGGCCCATAGCTCGGCCAGGGGACCTCCCAGGACCCCCAGACTTGGCAGGCAGATGCCCCTGACCTCCACCCAGGGAACCAGCACAGGAAGGCCCGGGCAGCCCCCAGCCAGGGGATGCCAGCCCCAGGATTCCAGATATCAAGTCCGACTTTGGAGGCCCATAGCTCGGCCAGGGGACCTCCCAGGACCCCCAGACTTGGCAGGCAGATGCCCCTGACCTCCACCCAGGGAACCAGCACAGGAAGGCCCGGGCAGCCCCCAGCCAGGGGATGCCAGCCCCAGGATTCCAGATATCAAGTCCGACTTTGGAGGCCCATAGCTCGGCCAGGGGACCTCCCAGGACCCCCAGACTTTACAGGCAGATGCCTCTCACCTCTCCCCAGGGAACCAGCATGGGAAGGCCCGGGCAGCCCCCAGCCAGGGGACGTCAGCCCCAGGATACCAGATATTAAGCCTCAGTGGGTTCCCCAAGCCCACTCATCACCTGTATCCTGATGGCACCTCTCAGCACCACCAGGTGCGCAACAGCACTTCCAGGGGGGGGATGCAGTCGCCCTCCTCCCAGGAGAGAGCTCTCCTCCTCGGGCACGGCCAGGGGGAAGAGTGCCCTGGTCCATCCACCATGTCTAAGATTTTGGCCATGTCTGAATCCCATGGTATAACTGCCCATGGTATAACTGAGCAGCCCGCCCTCGGAGGCCCATAGCTCGGCCAGGGGAGCTCCCAGGTGCCCCTGACTGCAGGTTCCCCCAGGATTCCAGATATCAAGTCCGATTTGGAGGCCCCTAGCTCGGCCAGGGGACCTCCCAGGACCCCCAGACCTCATAGGCAGATGCCCCTGACCTCCACCCAGGGAACCAGCACGGGAAGGCCCGGGCAGCCCCCAGCCAGGGGGACGGTAGACCCAGGATTCCATGAATCAAGTCTCAATGGGTTCCCAGGCCCACTCATCCCCTGTATCCCGATGGCACCTCTCAGCAGCACCAGGTGCGCAGCAGCACTTCCAGGGGGGGATGCAGTCTCCCTCCTCCCAGCAGAGAGCTCTCCTAATCGGGCATGGACAGGGGGAAGAGTCCCTGGTCCATCCACCCTGTCTAAGTTTTTGCCCTAGCCTGAATCCCATGGTATAACTGTCTATGGTATAACTGCCCATATTATATCTGCCCATGGTATAACTGAGCAGCCCCAGACTGCAGATTCCACCAGGATTCCAGATATCCAGTCCGATTTTGGAGGCCCCTAGCTCGGCCAGGGGACCTCCCAGGACCCCCAGACTTTACAGGCAGATGCCCCCGACCTCCACCCAGGGAACCAGCAGGGGAAGCCCCCAGCCAGGGGACGCTATCCCCCGTGGGGCCCCACTCAGTCGGAGGTTCGATACAAGGCCCGAGCCCCAACTTGGAGGCCCATAGCTCGGCCAGGGGAGGTCCCAGGAGCCCCAGGCTTGGCAGGCTGATGCCTGGGACCTCCCCCCAGGGAACCAGCACGGGAAGGCCCGGGCAGCCCCCAGCCAGGGGCCGTTATTCCCCGTGGGGCTCCACTCAGGTGGTGGTTATACACAAGGCCCAAGCCCCAACTTGGTGGCCCATAGCTCGGCCAGGGGAGGTCCCAGGAGCCCCAGGCTTGGCAGGCAGATGCCCCTGACCTCCACCCAGGGAACCAGCACGGGAAGGCCCGGGCAGCCCCCAGCCAGGGGCCGTTATTCCCCGTGGGGCTCCACACAGGTGGTGGTTATACACAAGGCCCAAGCCCCAACTTGGAGGCCCATAGCTCGGCCAGGAGAGGTCCCAGGAGCCCCAGGCTTGGCAGGCTGATGCCTGGGACCCCTCCCCAGGGAACCAGCACGGGAAGGCCCGGGCAGCCCCCAGCCAGGGGCCGTTATTCCCCGTGGGGCTCCACACAGGTGGTGGTTATAGACAAGGCCCAAGCCCCAACTTGGAGGCCCCTAGCTCGGCCAGGGGAGGTCCCAGGACCCCCAGACTTGGCAGGCAGATGCCCCTGACCTCCAGCCAGGGAACCAGCACGGGAAGCCCCCAGCCAGGGGACGCTATCCCCCGTGGGGCCCCACTCAGTTGGCTGTTTTATACAAGGCCTCAGCCAGACCATGGAGGCCCATAGCTCGGCCAGGGGAGGTCCCAGGAGCCCCAGACTTGGCAGGCTGATGCGTGGGACCTCTCCCCAGGGAACCAGCACGGGAAGGCCCGGGCAGCCCCCAGCCAGGGGCCGTTATTCCCCGTGGGGCTCCACTCAGGTGGTGGTTATACACAAGGCCCAAGCCCCAACTTGGAGGCCCCTAGCTCGGCCAGGGGACCTCCCAGGACCCCCAGACTTGGCAGGCAGATGCCCCTGACCTCCACCCAGGGAACCAGCATGGGAAGCCCCCAGCCAGGGGACGCTATCCCCCGTGGGGCCCCACTCAGTTGGCTGTTTTATACAAGGCCTGAGCCAGACCATGGAGGCCCATAACTCGGCCAGGGGAGGTCCCAGGAGCCCCAGACTTGGCAGGCTGATGCCTGGGACCTCTCCCCAGGGAACCAGCACGGGAAGGCCCGGGCAGCCCCCAGCCAGGGGCCGTTATTCCCCGTGGGGCTCCACTCAGGTGGTGGTTATACACAAGGCCCAAGCCCCAACTTGGAGGCCCCTAGCTCGGCCAGGGGAGGTCCCAGGACCCCCAGACTTGGCAGGCAGATGCCCCTGACCTCCACCCAGGGAACCAGCACGGGAAGCCCCCAGCCAGGGGACGCTATCCCCCGTGGGGCCCCACTCAGTTGGCTGTTTTATACAAGGCCTCAGCCAGACCATGGAGGCCCATAGCTCGGCCAGGGGAGGTCCCAGGAGCCCCAGACTCGGCAGGCTGATGCCTGGGACCTCTCCCCAGGGAACCAGCACCCGAAGGCCCGGGCAGCCCCCCGCCAGGGGCCGTTATTCCCCGTGGGGCTCCACACAGGTGGCGGTTATACACAAGGCCCGAGCCCCAACTTGGAGGCCCATAGCTCGGCCAGGGGAGGTCCCAGGAGCCCCAGACTTGGCAGGCAGATGCCTGGGACCTCTGGCCAGGGAACCAGCACCCGAAGGCCCGGGCAGCACCCCGCCAGGGGCCGTTATTCCCCGTGGGGCCCCACTCAGGTGGCGGTTATACACAAGGCCCGAGCCCGACTTTGGAGGCCCATATCTCGGCCAGGGGAGGTCCCAGGAGCCCCAGACTTGGCAGGCAGATGCCTGGGACCTCTCCCCAGGGAACCAGCACCCGAAGGCCCGGTCAGCCCCCCGACAGGGGCCGTTATTCCCCGTGGGGCTCCACTCAGGTGGCGGTTATACACAAGGCCCGAGCCCGACTTTGGAGGCCCATATCTCGGCCAGGGGAGGTCCCAGGAGCCCCAGACTTGGCAGGCAGATGCCCCTGACCTCTCCCCAGGGAACCAGCACCCGAAGGCCCGGGCAGCCCCCCGCCAGGGGCCGTTATTCCCCGTGGGGCTCCACTCAGGTGGCGGTTATACACAAGGCCCGAGCCCGACTTTGGAGGCCCATAGCTCGGCCAGGGGAGGTCCCAGGAGCCCCAGGCTTGGCAGGCAGATGCCCCTGACCTCCACCCAGGGAACCAGCACGGGCGGTCATGTCCGAGGCCCCAGCCCGACTTTGGAGGCCCATAGCTCGGCCAGGGGAGGTCCCAGGTGCCCCTGACTGCAGATTCCCCCCAGGATCCCAGGTATCAATTCCAAAAACATAGTCCCAATTCCAAAAGTCGAGTCTGGGCCACAGACCCTGCAGGGCGGCAGGGGAGACCAGTCTGCATGGCCCTGCAGTGGAATTTCCCCATTTTGGGCCAATTCCACAAATCAAGTCTGGGAAATAGCCACCTGGTGTCATGGAACGGTACTGCAGCTGAACTTGGGATAAGGGGGTTTATCGCGG
Organism: Neoarius graeffei; assembly: GCF_027579695.1. Taxonomy (NCBI): domain Eukaryota; kingdom Metazoa; phylum Chordata; class Actinopteri; order Siluriformes; family Ariidae; genus Neoarius; species Neoarius graeffei. Next base: position 146,148 of record NC_083592.1, on the reverse strand, counting down.
TATAAAATCGTGGGGAGGTCCAAAATTAATTCCAAGGGTGTCATAAAATCTGTAATAACCCTCTGCAAAATCCCAAAAAGCGACCCAGCCCACAGGAAAACCGTTTAATGGCTTTTCGGAATTTCGGACTCGATTTGTGGAATCCAATTCCACCTTAAGAGTCTATTGTCCTATCTCCGCCTAATTAGGGTTAGGGTTAGGGTTAGGGTTAGGGTTAGGTTAGGGTTAGGGTTAGGTTAGGGTTAGGGTTAGGGTTAGGGTTAGGGTTAGGCGAATGGACTCGATTTGTGGAACGCTCCCCATTGACGGGACTGCAGATTTGGACGCAAACCGATGTGAGCGGTCACAACGGATTGCAACCGTTCATCCGTAATGGCAAGTTGGAATCCAAGAATCTAGTCCTGGGAATTTGGCTAGCTTAGCATAATCGGCTAGGATCTGGGTCTGTTGGACTCTAGGGGGTAGGCTGGGACAGGAGACATGACTTCTGGAACCCAGAATTGCCTTTTTCCCCAGGGACTCGATTCTTGGAATCCAGACTCGATTTTTGGAATTTGCCCAGAAAGTGACTCTGATGGGCCGGGGAAGGCCCCTGGAGCCCTGGGCCAGGCCCCAGGGACTTGACTTTTGGAACCCAGACTTGATTTTTGGAACTTGCCCCAAAAGTGACTCTGATGGGCTGGGGAAGGCCCCTGGAGCCCCAGGGACTTGATTTTTGGAACCCAGACTTGATTCTTGGAACTTGCCCAGAAAGTGACTCTGATGGGCTGGGGAAGGCCCCTGGAGCCCTGGGCCAGGCCCCAGGGACTTGATTTTTGGAACCCAGACTTGATTTTTGGAACTTGCCCAGAAAGTGACCCTGATGGGCTGGGGAAGGCCCCTGGAGCCCTGGGCCAGGCCCCAGGGACTTGGTTTTTGGACTGGGACCACTTTTTGGGAAATTGCCCCAAAAGTGACTCTGATGGGCTGGGGAAGACCGCTGGAGCCCTGGGCCAGCCTCCCCTGGAAGTCCCAGGCTGGGGGAGCTCCACTCGGGGCTGGGGCAGCCTCCCCTGGAAGTCCCAGGCTGGGGGAGCTCCACTCGGGGCTGGGGCAGCCTCCCCTGGAAGTCCCAGGCTGGGGGAGCAGCACTCGGGGCTGGGGCAGCCTCCCATGGAAGTCCCGGGCAGCTAACCCTACTCCCAGGGCTGGGGAGCTCCACTTAGGGCTGGGGCAGCCTCCCCTGGAAGTCCCAGGCTGGGGGAGCTCCACTCGGGGCTGGGGCAGCCTCCCTGGAAGTCCCAGGCTGGGGGAGCTCCACTCGGGGCTGGGGCAGCCTCCCCTGGAAGTCCCAGGCTGGGGGAGCTCCACTCGGGGCTGGGGCAGCCTCCCTGGAAGTCCCAGGCTGGGGGAGCTCCACTCGGGGCTGGGGCAGCCTCCCCTGGAAGTCCCGGGCAGGTAACCCTACTCCCAGGGCGGGGGAGCTCCACTTAGGGCTGGGGCAGGCTCCCCTGGAAGTCCCGGGCAGCTAACCCTACTCCCAGGGCTGGGGAGCTCCACTTAGGGCTGGGGCAGGCTCCCCTGGAAGTCCCGGGCAGCTAACCCTACTCCCAGGGCTGGGGAGCTCCACTTAGGGCTGGGGCAGGCTCCCCTGGAAGTCCCGGGCAGCTAACCCTACTCCCAGGGCTGGGGAGCTCCACTTAGGGCTGGGGCAGGCTCCCCTGGAAGTCCCGGGCAGCTAACCCTACTCCCAGGGCGGGGGAGCTCCACTTAGGGCTGGGGCAGGCTCCCCTGGAAGTCCCGGGCAGCTAACCCTACTCCCAGGGCTGGGGAGCTCCACTTAGGGCTGGGGCAGGCTCCCCTGGAAGTCCCGGGCAGCTAACCCTACTCCCAGGGCTGGGGAGCTCCACTTAGGGCTGGGGCAGGCTCCCCTGGAAGTCCCGGGCAGCTAACCCTACTCCCAGGGCTGGGGAGCTCCACTTAGGGCTGGGGCAGGCTCCCCTGGAAGTCCCGGGCAGCTAACCCTACTCCCAGGGCGGGGGAGCTCCACTTAGGGCTGGGGCAGGCTCCCCTGGAAGTCCCGGGCAGCTAACCCTACTCCCAGGGCTGGGGAGCTCCACTTAGGGCTGGGGCAGGCTCCCCTGGAAGTCCCGGGCAGCTAACCCTACTCCCAGGGCTGGGGAGCTCCACTTAGGGCTGGGGCAGGCTCCCCTGGAAGTCCCGGGCAGCTAACCCTACTCCCAGGGCGGGGGAGCTCCACTTAGGGCTGGGGCAGGCTCCCCTGGAAGTCCCGGGCAGCTAACCCTACTCCCAGGGCGGGGGAGCTCCACTTAGGGCTGGGGCAGGCTCCCCTGGAAGTCCCGGGCAGCTAACCCTACTCCCAGGGCTGGGGAGCTCCACTTAGGGCTGGGGCAGGCTCCCCTGGAAGTCCCGGGCAGCTAACCCTACTCCCAGGGCTGGGGAGCTCCACTTAGGGCTGGGGCAGGCTCCCCTGGAAGTCCCGGGCAGCTAACCCTACTCCCAGGGCGGGGGAGCTCCACTTAGGGCTGGGGCAGGCTCCCCTGGAAGTCCCGGGCAGCTAACCCTAACCTGGCGCACCAGGCGGTCCTGGGCACCCACTCTTAAGCCCTCCTCACCGTGCATTAAGGACCTTCAGCCCCGCTGGCCAGTCGAGCTGGCCCATGGTAAACCTCAGCAGTAGCACTGGCCCATGGTATAACCGAGCAGCCCGACTTTGGAGGCGCCCTGGTCCGTCCACCATGCCTAGTGCACCAGGCGGTCCTGGGCACCCACACTTAAGCCCTCCTCACCCTGCATTAAGGTCCTTCAGCCCCGCTGGCCAGTCGAGCTGGCCCATGGTAAACCTCAGCAGTAGCACTGGCCCATGGTATAACCGAGCAGCCCGACTTTGGAGGCGCCCTGGTCCGTCCACCACGCCTAGTGCACCAGGCGGTCCTGGGCACCCACACTTAAGCCCTCCTCACCCTGCATTAAGGACCTTCAGCCCCGCTGGCCAGTCGAGCTGGCCCATGGTAAACCTCAGCAGTAGCACTGGCCCATGGTATAACCGAGCAGCCCGCCCCTGGAGGCCCATAGCTCGGCCAGGGTAGGTCCGAGGACCCCCAGACTTGGCAGGCAGATGCCCCTGACCTCCACCCAGGGAACCAGCACGGGAAGGCCCGGGCAGCCCCCAGCCAGGGGACGTCAGCCCCAGGATTCCAGATATCGAGTCCGACTTTGGAGGCCCATAGCTCGGCCAGGGGACCTCCCAGGACCCCCAGACTTGGCAGGCAGATGCCCCTGACCTCCACCCAGGGAACCAGCACGGGAAGGCCCGGGCAGCCCCCAGCCAGGGGACGCCAGCCCCAGGATTCCAGATATCAAGTCCGACTTTGGAGGCCCATAGCTCGGCCAGGGGACCTCCCAGGACCCCCAGACTTTACAGGCAGATGCCTCTCACCTCTCCCCAGGGAACCAGCACGGGAAGGCCCGGGCAGCCCCCAGCCAGGGGACGTCAGCCCCAGGATTCCAGATATCGAGTCCGACTTTGGAGGCCCATAGCTCGGCCAGGGGACCTCCCAGGACCCCCAGACTTGGCAGGCAGATGCCCCTGACCTCCACCCAGGGAACCAGCACAGGAAGGCCCGGGCAGCCCCCAGCCAGGGGACGTCAGCCCCAGGATTCCAGATATCAAGTCCGACTTTGGAGGCCCATAGCTCGGCCAGGGGACCTCCCAGGACCCCCAGACTTGGCAGGCAGATGCCCCTGACCTCCACCCAGGGAACCAGCACGGGAAGGCCCGGGCAGCCCCCAGCCAGGGGATGCCAGCCCCAGGATTCCAGATATCAAGTCCGACTTTGGAGGCCCATAGCTCGGCCAGGGGACCTCCCAGGACCCCCAGACTTGGCAGGCAGATGCCCCTGACCTCCACCCAGGGAACCAGCACAGGAAGGCCCGGGCAGCCCCCAGCCAGGGGACGCCAGCCCCAGGATTCCAGATATCAAGTCCGACTTTGGAGGCCCATAGCTCGGCCAGGGGACCTCCCAGGACCCCCAGACTTTACAGGCAGATGCCTCTCACCTCTCCCCAGGGAACCAGCACGGGAAGGCCCGGGCAGCCCCCAGCCAGGGGACGTCAGCCCCAGGATTCCAGATATCGAGTCCGACTTTGGAGGCCCATAGCTCGGCCAGGGGACCTCCCAGGACCCCCAGACTTGGCAGGCAGATGCCCCTGACCTCCACCCAGGGAACCAGCACAGGAAGGCCCGGGCAGCCCCCAGCCAGGGGACGCCAGCCCCAGGATTCCAGATATCAAGTCCGACTTTCGAGGCCCATAGCTCGGCCAGGGGACCTCCCAGGACCCCCAGACTTGGCAGGCAGATGCCCCTGACCTCCACCCAGGGAACCAGCTCGGGAAGGCCCGGGCAGCCCCCAGCCAGGGGACGCCAGCCCCAGGATTCCAGATATCGAGTCCGACTTTGGAGGCCCATAGCTCGGCCAGGGGACCTCCCAGGACCCCCAGACTTGGCAGGCAGATGCCCCTGACCTCCACCCAGGGAACCAGCACAGGAAGGCCCAGGCAGCCCCCAGCCAGGGGACGCCAGCCCCAGGATTCCAGATATCAAGTCCGACTTTGGAGGCCCATAGCTCGGCCAGGGGACCTCCCAGGACCCCCAGACTTTACAGGCAGATGCCTCTCACCTCTCCCCATGGAACCAGCATGGGAAGGCCCGGGCAGCCCCCAGCCAGGGGACGTCAGCCCCAGGATTCCAGATATCGAGTCCGACTTTGGAGGCCCATAGCTCGGCCAGGGGACCTCCCAGGACCCCCAGACTTGGCAGGCAGATGCCCCTGACCTCCACCCAGGGAACCAGCACAGGAAGGCCCGGGCAGCCCCCAGCCAGGGGACGCCAGCCCCAGGATTCCAGATATCAAGTCCGACTTTGGAGGCCCATAGCTCGGCCAGGGGACCTCCCAGGACCCCCAGACTTGGCAGGCAGATGCCCCTGACCTCCACCCAGGGAACCAGCTCGGGAAGGCCCGGGCAGCCCCCAGCCAGGGGACGCCAGCCCCAGGATTCCAGATATCGAGTCCGACTTTGGAGGCCCATAGCTCGGCCAGGGGACCTCCCAGGACCCCCAGACTTGGCAGGCAGATGCCCCTGACCTCCACCCAGGGAACCAGCACAGGAAGGCCCAGGCAGCCCCCAGCCAGGGGACGCCAGCCCCAGGATTCCAGATATCAAGTCCGACTTTGGAGGCCCATAGCTCGGCCAGGGGACCTCCCAGGACCCCCAGACTTTACAGGCAGATGCCTCTCACCTCTCCCCATGGAACCAGCATGGGAAGGCCCGGGCAGCCCCCAGCCAGGGGACGTCAGCCCCAGGATTCCAGATATCGAGTCCGACTTTGGAGGCCCATAGCTCGGCCAGGGGACCTCCCAGGACCCCCAGACTTGGCAGGCAGATGCCCCTGACCTCCACCCAGGGAACCAGCACAGGAAGGCCCGGGCAGCCCCCAGCCAGGGGACGCCAGCCCCAGGATTCCAGATATCAAGTCCGACTTTGGAGGCCCATAGCTCGGCCAGGGGACCTCCCAGGACCCCCAGACTTGGCAGGCAGATGCCCCTGACCTCCACCCAGGGAACCAGCACAGGAAGGCCCGGGCAGCCCCCAGCCAGGGGATGCCAGCCCCAGGATTCCAGATATCAAGTCCGACTTTGGAGGCCCATAGCTCGGCCAGGGGACCTCCCAGGACCCCCAGACTTGGCAGGCAGATGCCCCTGACCTCCACCCAGGGAACCAGCACAGGAAGGCCCGGGCAGCCCCCAGCCAGGGGACGCCAGCCCCAGGATTCCAGATATCAAGTCCGACATTGGAGGCCCATAGCTCGGCCAGGGGACCTCCCAGGACCCCCAGACTTGGCAGGCAGATGCCCCTGACCTCCACCCAGGGAACCAGCACAGGAAGGCCCGGGCAGCCCCCAGCCAGGGGACGCCAGCCCCAGGATTCCAGATATCAAGTCCGACTTTGGAGGCCCATAGCTCGGCCAGGGGACCTCCCAGGACCCCCAGACTTTACAGGCAGATGCCTCTCACCTCTCCCCAGGGAACCAGCACGGGAAGGCCCGGGCAGCCCCCAGCCAGGGGACGTCAGCCCCAGGATTCCAGATATCGAGTCCGACTTTGGAGGCCCATAGCTCGGCCAGGGGACCTCCCAGGACCCCCAGACTTGGCAGGCAGATGCCCCTGACCTCCACCCAGGGAACCAGCACAGGAAGGCCCGGGCAGCCCCCAGCCAGGGGACGCCAGCCCCAGGATTCCAGATATCAAGTCCGACATTGGAGGCCCATAGCTCGGCCAGGGGACCTCCCAGGACCCCCAGACTTGGCAGGCAGATGCCCCTGACCTCCACCCAGGGAACCAGCACGGGAAGGCCCGGGCAGCCCCCAGCCAGGGGACGCCAGCCCCAGGATTCCAGATATCGAGTCCGACTTTGGAGGCCCATAGCTCGGCCAGGGGACCTCCCAGGACCCCCAGACTTGGCAGGCAGATGCCCCTGACCTCCACCCAGGGAACCAGCACAGGAAGGCCCGGGCAGCCCCCAGCCAGGGGACGCCAGCCCCAGGATTCCAGATATCAAGTCCGACTTTGGAGGCCCATAGCTCGGCCAGGGGACCTCCCAGGACCCCCAGACTTGGCAGGCAGATGCCCCTGACCTCCACCCAGGGAACCAGCACAGGAAGGCCCGGGCAGCCCCCAGCCAGGGGATGCCAGCCCCAGGATTCCAGATATCAAGTCCGACTTTGGAGGCCCATAGCTCGGCCAGGGGACCTCCCAGGACCCCCAGACTTGGCAGGCAGATGCCCCTGACCTCCACCCAGGGAACCAGCACAGGAAGGCCCGGGCAGCCCCCAGCCAGGGGATGCCAGCCCCAGGATTCCAGATATCAAGTCCGACTTTGGAGGCCCATAGCTCGGCCAGGGGACCTCCCAGGACCCCCAGACTTTACAGGCAGATGCCTCTCACCTCTCCCCAGGGAACCAGCATGGGAAGGCCCGGGCAGCCCCCAGCCAGGGGACGTCAGCCCCAGGATACCAGATATTAAGCCTCAGTGGGTTCCCCAAGCCCACTCATCACCTGTATCCTGATGGCACCTCTCAGCACCACCAGGTGCGCAACAGCACTTCCAGGGGGGGGATGCAGTCGCCCTCCTCCCAGGAGAGAGCTCTCCTCCTCGGGCACGGCCAGGGGGAAGAGTGCCCTGGTCCATCCACCATGTCTAAGATTTTGGCCATGTCTGAATCCCATGGTATAACTGCCCATGGTATAACTGAGCAGCCCGCCCTCGGAGGCCCATAGCTCGGCCAGGGGAGCTCCCAGGTGCCCCTGACTGCAGGTTCCCCCAGGATTCCAGATATCAAGTCCGATTTGGAGGCCCCTAGCTCGGCCAGGGGACCTCCCAGGACCCCCAGACCTCATAGGCAGATGCCCCTGACCTCCACCCAGGGAACCAGCACGGGAAGGCCCGGGCAGCCCCCAGCCAGGGGGACGGTAGACCCAGGATTCCATGAATCAAGTCTCAATGGGTTCCCAGGCCCACTCATCCCCTGTATCCCGATGGCACCTCTCAGCAGCACCAGGTGCGCAGCAGCACTTCCAGGGGGGGATGCAGTCTCCCTCCTCCCAGCAGAGAGCTCTCCTAATCGGGCATGGACAGGGGGAAGAGTCCCTGGTCCATCCACCCTGTCTAAGTTTTTGCCCTAGCCTGAATCCCATGGTATAACTGTCTATGGTATAACTGCCCATATTATATCTGCCCATGGTATAACTGAGCAGCCCCAGACTGCAGATTCCACCAGGATTCCAGATATCCAGTCCGATTTTGGAGGCCCCTAGCTCGGCCAGGGGACCTCCCAGGACCCCCAGACTTTACAGGCAGATGCCCCCGACCTCCACCCAGGGAACCAGCAGGGGAAGCCCCCAGCCAGGGGACGCTATCCCCCGTGGGGCCCCACTCAGTCGGAGGTTCGATACAAGGCCCGAGCCCCAACTTGGAGGCCCATAGCTCGGCCAGGGGAGGTCCCAGGAGCCCCAGGCTTGGCAGGCTGATGCCTGGGACCTCCCCCCAGGGAACCAGCACGGGAAGGCCCGGGCAGCCCCCAGCCAGGGGCCGTTATTCCCCGTGGGGCTCCACTCAGGTGGTGGTTATACACAAGGCCCAAGCCCCAACTTGGTGGCCCATAGCTCGGCCAGGGGAGGTCCCAGGAGCCCCAGGCTTGGCAGGCAGATGCCCCTGACCTCCACCCAGGGAACCAGCACGGGAAGGCCCGGGCAGCCCCCAGCCAGGGGCCGTTATTCCCCGTGGGGCTCCACACAGGTGGTGGTTATACACAAGGCCCAAGCCCCAACTTGGAGGCCCATAGCTCGGCCAGGAGAGGTCCCAGGAGCCCCAGGCTTGGCAGGCTGATGCCTGGGACCCCTCCCCAGGGAACCAGCACGGGAAGGCCCGGGCAGCCCCCAGCCAGGGGCCGTTATTCCCCGTGGGGCTCCACACAGGTGGTGGTTATAGACAAGGCCCAAGCCCCAACTTGGAGGCCCCTAGCTCGGCCAGGGGAGGTCCCAGGACCCCCAGACTTGGCAGGCAGATGCCCCTGACCTCCAGCCAGGGAACCAGCACGGGAAGCCCCCAGCCAGGGGACGCTATCCCCCGTGGGGCCCCACTCAGTTGGCTGTTTTATACAAGGCCTCAGCCAGACCATGGAGGCCCATAGCTCGGCCAGGGGAGGTCCCAGGAGCCCCAGACTTGGCAGGCTGATGCGTGGGACCTCTCCCCAGGGAACCAGCACGGGAAGGCCCGGGCAGCCCCCAGCCAGGGGCCGTTATTCCCCGTGGGGCTCCACTCAGGTGGTGGTTATACACAAGGCCCAAGCCCCAACTTGGAGGCCCCTAGCTCGGCCAGGGGACCTCCCAGGACCCCCAGACTTGGCAGGCAGATGCCCCTGACCTCCACCCAGGGAACCAGCATGGGAAGCCCCCAGCCAGGGGACGCTATCCCCCGTGGGGCCCCACTCAGTTGGCTGTTTTATACAAGGCCTGAGCCAGACCATGGAGGCCCATAACTCGGCCAGGGGAGGTCCCAGGAGCCCCAGACTTGGCAGGCTGATGCCTGGGACCTCTCCCCAGGGAACCAGCACGGGAAGGCCCGGGCAGCCCCCAGCCAGGGGCCGTTATTCCCCGTGGGGCTCCACTCAGGTGGTGGTTATACACAAGGCCCAAGCCCCAACTTGGAGGCCCCTAGCTCGGCCAGGGGAGGTCCCAGGACCCCCAGACTTGGCAGGCAGATGCCCCTGACCTCCACCCAGGGAACCAGCACGGGAAGCCCCCAGCCAGGGGACGCTATCCCCCGTGGGGCCCCACTCAGTTGGCTGTTTTATACAAGGCCTCAGCCAGACCATGGAGGCCCATAGCTCGGCCAGGGGAGGTCCCAGGAGCCCCAGACTCGGCAGGCTGATGCCTGGGACCTCTCCCCAGGGAACCAGCACCCGAAGGCCCGGGCAGCCCCCCGCCAGGGGCCGTTATTCCCCGTGGGGCTCCACACAGGTGGCGGTTATACACAAGGCCCGAGCCCCAACTTGGAGGCCCATAGCTCGGCCAGGGGAGGTCCCAGGAGCCCCAGACTTGGCAGGCAGATGCCTGGGACCTCTGGCCAGGGAACCAGCACCCGAAGGCCCGGGCAGCACCCCGCCAGGGGCCGTTATTCCCCGTGGGGCCCCACTCAGGTGGCGGTTATACACAAGGCCCGAGCCCGACTTTGGAGGCCCATATCTCGGCCAGGGGAGGTCCCAGGAGCCCCAGACTTGGCAGGCAGATGCCTGGGACCTCTCCCCAGGGAACCAGCACCCGAAGGCCCGGTCAGCCCCCCGACAGGGGCCGTTATTCCCCGTGGGGCTCCACTCAGGTGGCGGTTATACACAAGGCCCGAGCCCGACTTTGGAGGCCCATATCTCGGCCAGGGGAGGTCCCAGGAGCCCCAGACTTGGCAGGCAGATGCCCCTGACCTCTCCCCAGGGAACCAGCACCCGAAGGCCCGGGCAGCCCCCCGCCAGGGGCCGTTATTCCCCGTGGGGCTCCACTCAGGTGGCGGTTATACACAAGGCCCGAGCCCGACTTTGGAGGCCCATAGCTCGGCCAGGGGAGGTCCCAGGAGCCCCAGGCTTGGCAGGCAGATGCCCCTGACCTCCACCCAGGGAACCAGCACGGGCGGTCATGTCCGAGGCCCCAGCCCGACTTTGGAGGCCCATAGCTCGGCCAGGGGAGGTCCCAGGTGCCCCTGACTGCAGATTCCCCCCAGGATCCCAGGTATCAATTCCAAAAACATAGTCCCAATTCCAAAAGTCGAGTCTGGGCCACAGACCCTGCAGGGCGGCAGGGGAGACCAGTCTGCATGGCCCTGCAGTGGAATTTCCCCATTTTGGGCCAATTCCACAAATCAAGTCTGGGAAATAGCCACCTGGTGTCATGGAACGGTACTGCAGCTGAACTTGGGATAAGGGGGTTTATCGCGGTATAAAATCGTGGGGAGGTCCAAAATTAATTCCAAGGGTGTCATAAAATCTGTAATAACCCTCTGCAAAATCCCAAAAAGCGACCCAGCCCACAGGAAAACCGTTTAATGGCTTTTCGGAATTTCGGACTCGATTTGTGGAATCCAATTCCACCTTAAGAGTCTATTGTCCTATCTCCGCCTAATTAGGGTTAGGGTTAGGGTTAGGGTTAGGGTTAGGTTAGGGTTAGGGTTAGGTTAGGGTTAGGGTTAGGGTTAGGGTTAGGGTTAGGCGAATGGACTCGATTTGTGGAACGCTCCCCATTGACGGGACTGCAGATTTGGACGCAAACCGATGTGAGCGGTCACAACGGATTGCAACCGTTCATCCGTAATGGCAAGTTGGAATCCAAGAATCTAGTCCTGGGAATTTGGCTAGCTTAGCATAATCGGCTAGGATCTGGGTCTGTTGGACTCTAGGGGGTAGGCTGGGACAGGAGACATGACTTCTGGAACCCAGAATTGCCTTTTTCCCCAGGGACTCGATTCTTGGAATCCAGACTCGATTTTTGGAATTTGCCCAGAAAGTGACTCTGATGGGCCGGGGAAGGCCCCTGGAGCCCTGGGCCAGGCCCCAGGGACTTGACTTTTGGAACCCAGACTTGATTTTTGGAACTTGCCCCAAAAGTGACTCTGATGGGCTGGGGAAGGCCCCTGGAGCCCCAGGGACTTGATTTTTGGAACCCAGACTTGATTCTTGGAACTTGCCCAGAAAGTGACTCTGATGGGCTGGGGAAGGCCCCTGGAGCCCTGGGCCAGGCCCCAGGGACTTGATTTTTGGAACCCAGACTTGATTTTTGGAACTTGCCCAGAAAGTGACCCTGATGGGCTGGGGAAGGCCCCTGGAGCCCTGGGCCAGGCCCCAGGGACTTGGTTTTTGGACTGGGACCACTTTTTGGGAAATTGCCCCAAAAGTGACTCTGATGGGCTGGGGAAGACCGCTGGAGCCCTGGGCCAGCCTCCCCTGGAAGTCCCAGGCTGGGGGAGCTCCACTCGGGGCTGGGGCAGCCTCCCCTGGAAGTCCCAGGCTGGGGGAGCTCCACTCGGGGCTGGGGCAGCCTCCCCTGGAAGTCCCAGGCTGGGGGAGCAGCACTCGGGGCTGGGGCAGCCTCCCATGGAAGTCCCGGGCAGCTAACCCTACTCCCAGGGCTGGGGAGCTCCACTTAGGGCTGGGGCAGCCTCCCCTGGAAGTCCCAGGCTGGGGGAGCTCCACTCGGGGCTGGGGCAGCCTCCCTGGAAGTCCCAGGCTGGGGGAGCTCCACTCGGGGCTGGGGCAGCCTCCCCTGGAAGTCCCAGGCTGGGGGAGCTCCACTCGGGGCTGGGGCAGCCTCCCTGGAAGTCCCAGGCTGGGGGAGCTCCACTCGGGGCTGGGGCAGCCTCCCCTGGAAGTCCCGGGCAGGTAACCCTACTCCCAGGGCGGGGGAGCTCCACTTAGGGCTGGGGCAGGCTCCCCTGGAAGTCCCGGGCAGCTAACCCTACTCCCAGGGCTGGGGAGCTCCACTTAGGGCTGGGGCAGGCTCCCCTGGAAGTCCCGGGCAGCTAACCCTACTCCCAGGGCTGGGGAGCTCCACTTAGGGCTGGGGCAGGCTCCCCTGGAAGTCCCGGGCAGCTAACCCTACTCCCAGGGCTGGGGAGCTCCACTTAGGGCTGGGGCAGGCTCCCCTGGAAGTCCCGGGCAGCTAACCCTACTCCCAGGGCGGGGGAGCTCCACTTAGGGCTGGGGCAGGCTCCCCTGGAAGTCCCGGGCAGCTAACCCTACTCCCAGGGCTGGGGAGCTCCACTTAGGGCTGGGGCAGGCTCCCCTGGAAGTCCCGGGCAGCTAACCCTACTCCCAGGGCTGGGGAGCTCCACTTAGGGCTGGGGCAGGCTCCCCTGGAAGTCCCGGGCAGCTAACCCTACTCCCAGGGCTGGGGAGCTCCACTTAGGGCTGGGGCAGGCTCCCCTGGAAGTCCCGGGCAGCTAACCCTACTCCCAGGGCGGGGGAGCTCCACTTAGGGCTGGGGCAGGCTCCCCTGGAAGTCCCGGGCAGCTAACCCTACTCCCAGGGCTGGGGAGCTCCACTTAGGGCTGGGGCAGGCTCCCCTGGAAGTCCCGGGCAGCTAACCCTACTCCCAGGGCTGGGGAGCTCCACTTAGGGCTGGGGCAGGCTCCCCTGGAAGTCCCGGGCAGCTAACCCTACTCCCAGGGCGGGGGAGCTCCACTTAGGGCTGGGGCAGGCTCCCCTGGAAGTCCCGGGCAGCTAACCCTACTCCCAGGGCGGGGGAGCTCCACTTAGGGCTGGGGCAGGCTCCCCTGGAAGTCCCGGGCAGCTAACCCTACTCCCAGGGCTGGGGAGCTCCACTTAGGGCTGGGGCAGGCTCCCCTGGAAGTCCCGGGCAGCTAACCCTACTCCCAGGGCTGGGGAGCTCCACTTAGGGCTGGGGCAGGCTCCCCTGGAAGTCCCGGGCAGCTAACCCTACTCCCAGGGCGGGGGAGCTCCACTTAGGGCTGGGGCAGGCTCCCCTGGAAGTCCCGGGCAGCTAACCCTAACCTGGCGCACCAGGCGGTCCTGGGCACCCACTCTTAAGCCCTCCTCACCGTGCATTAAGGACCTTCAGCCCCGCTGGCCAGTCGAGCTGGCCCATGGTAAACCTCAGCAGTAGCACTGGCCCATGGTATAACCGAGCAGCCCGACTTTGGAGGCGCCCTGGTCCGTCCACCATGCCTAGTGCACCAGGCGGTCCTGGGCACCCACACTTAAGCCCTCCTCACCCTGCATTAAGGTCCTTCAGCCCCGCTGGCCAGTCGAGCTGGCCCATGGTAAACCTCAGCAGTAGCACTGGCCCATGGTATAACCGAGCAGCCCGACTTTGGAGGCGCCCTGGTCCGTCCACCACGCCTAGTGCACCAGGCGGTCCTGGGCACCCACACTTAAGCCCTCCTCACCCTGCATTAAGGACCTTCAGCCCCGCTGGCCAGTCGAGCTGGCCCATGGTAAACCTCAGCAGTAGCACTGGCCCATGGTATAACCGAGCAGCCCGCCCCTGGAGGCCCATAGCTCGGCCAGGGTAGGTCCGAGGACCCCCAGACTTGGCAGGCAGATGCCCCTGACCTCCACCCAGGGAACCAGCACGGGAAGGCCCGGGCAGCCCCCAGCCAGGGGACGTCAGCCCCAGGATTCCAGATATCGAGTCCGACTTTGGAGGCCCATAGCTCGGCCAGGGGACCTCCCAGGACCCCCAGACTTGGCAGGCAGATGCCCCTGACCTCCACCCAGGGAACCAGCACGGGAAGGCCCGGGCAGCCCCCAGCCAGGGGACGCCAGCCCCAGGATTCCAGATATCAAGTCCGACTTTGGAGGCCCATAGCTCGGCCAGGGGACCTCCCAGGACCCCCAGACTTTACAGGCAGATGCCTCTCACCTCTCCCCAGGGAACCAGCACGGGAAGGCCCGGGCAGCCCCCAGCCAGGGGACGTCAGCCCCAGGATTCCAGATATCGAGTCCGACTTTGGAGGCCCATAGCTCGGCCAGGGGACCTCCCAGGACCCCCAGACTTGGCAGGCAGATGCCCCTGACCTCCACCCAGGGAACCAGCACAGGAACGCCCGGGCAGCCCCCAGCCAGGGGACGTCAGCCCCAGGATTCCAGATATCAAGTCCGACTTTGGAGGCCCATAGCTCGGCCAGGGGACCTCCCAGGACCCCCAGACTTGGCAGGCAGATGCCCCTGACCTCCACCCAGGGAACCAGCACGGGAAGGCCCGGGCAGCCCCCAGCCAGGGGATGCCAGCCCCAGGATTCCAGATATCAAGTCCGACTTTGGAGGCCCATAGCTCGGCCAGGGGACCTCCCAGGACCCCCAGACTTGGCAGGCAGATGCCCCTGACCTCCACCCAGGGAACCAGCACAGGAAGGCCCGGGCAGCCCCCAGCCAGGGGACGCCAGCCCCAGGATTCCAGATATCAAGTCCGACTTTGGAGGCCCATAGCTCGGCCAGGGGACCTCCCAGGACCCCCAGACTTTACAGGCAGATGCCTCTCACCTCTCCCCAGGGAACCAGCACGGGAAGGCCCGGGCAGCCCCCAGCCAGGGGACGTCAGCCCCAGGATTCCAGATATCGAGTCCGACTTTGGAGGCCCATAGCTCGGCCAGGGGACCTCCCAGGACCCCCAGACTTGGCAGGCAGATGCCCCTGACCTCCACCCAGGGAACCAGCACAGGAAGGCCCGGGCAGCCCCCAGCCAGGGGACGCCAGCCCCAGGATTCCAGATATCAAGTCCGACTTTCGAGGCCCATAGCTCGGCCAGGGGACCTCCCAGGACCCCCAGACTTGGCAGGCAGATGCCCCTGACCTCCACCCAGGGAACCAGCTCGGGAAGGCCCGGGCAGCCCCCAGCCAGGGGACGCCAGCCCCAGGATTCCAGATATCGAGTCCGACTTTGGAGGCCCATAGCTCGGCCAGGGGACCTCCCAGGACCCCCAGACTTGGCAGGCAGATGCCCCTGACCTCCACCCAGGGAACCAGCACAGGAAGGCCCAGGCAGCCCCCAGCCAGGGGACGCCAGCCCCAGGATTCCAGATATCAAGTCCGACTTTGGAGGCCCATAGCTCGGCCAGGGGACCTCCCAGGACCCCCAGACTTTACAGGCAGATGCCTCTCACCTCTCCCCATGGAACCAGCATGGGAAGGCCCGGGCAGCCCCCAGCCAGGGGACGTCAGCCCCAGGATTCCAGATATCGAGTCCGACTTTGGAGGCCCATAGCTCGGCCAGGGGACCTCCCAGGACCCCCAGACTTGGCAGGCAGATGCCCCTGACCTCCACCCAGGGAACCAGCACAGGAAGGCCCGGGCAGCCCCCAGCCAGGGGACGCCAGCCCCAGGATTCCAGATATCAAGTCCGACTTTGGAGGCCCATAGCTCGGCCAGGGGACCTCCCAGGACCCCCAGACTTGGCAGGCAGATGCCCCTGACCTCCACCCAGGGAACCAGCTCGGGAAGGCCCGGGCAGCCCCCAGCCAGGGGACGCCAGCCCCAGGATTCCAGATATCGAGTCCGACTTTGGAGGCCCATAGCTCGGCCAGGGGACCTCCCAGGACCCCCAGACTTGGCAGGCAGATGCCCCTGACCTCCACCCAGGGAACCAGCACAGGAAGGCCCAGGCAGCCCCCAGCCAGGGGACGCCAGCCCCAGGATTCCAGATATCAAGTCCGACTTTGGAGGCCCATAGCTCGGCCAGGGGACCTCCCAGGACCCCCAGACTTTACAGGCAGATGCCTCTCACCTCTCCCCATGGAACCAGCATGGGAAGGCCCGGGCAGCCCCCAGCCAGGGGACGTCAGCCCCAGGATTCCAGATATCGAGTCCGACTTTGGAGGCCCATAGCTCGGCCAGGGGACCTCCCAGGACCCCCAGACTTGGCAGGCAGATGCCCCTGACCTCCACCCAGGGAACCAGCACAGGAAGGCCCGGGCAGCCCCCAGCCAGGGGACGCCAGCCCCAGGATTCCAGATATCAAGTCCGACTTTGGAGGCCCATAGCTCGGCCAGGGGACCTCCCAGGACCCCCAGACTTGGCAGGCAGATGCCCCTGACCTCCACCCAGGGAACCAGCACAGGAAGGCCCGGGCAGCCCCCAGCCAGGGGATGCCAGCCCCAGGATTCCAGATATCAAGTCCGACTTTGGAGGCCCATAGCTCGGCCAGGGGACCTCCCAGGACCCCCAGACTTGGCAGGCAGATGCCCCTGACCTCCACCCAGGGAACCAGCACAGGAAGGCCCGGGCAGCCCCCAGCCAGGGGACGCCAGCCCCAGGATTCCAGATATCAAGTCCGACATTGGAGGCCCATAGCTCGGCCAGGGGACCTCCCAGGACCCCCAGACTTGGCAGGCAGATGCCCCTGACCTCCACCCAGGGAACCAGCACAGGAAGGCCCGGGCAGCCCCCAGCCAGGGGACGCCAGCCCCAGGATTCCAGATATCAAGTCCGACTTTGGAGGCCCATAGCTCGGCCAGGGGACCTCCCAGGACCCCCAGACTTTACAGGCAGATGCCTCTCACCTCTCCCCAGGGAACCAGCACGGGAAGGCCCGGGCAGCCCCCAGCCAGGGGACGTCAGCCCCAGGATTCCAGATATCGAGTCCGACTTTGGAGGCCCATAGCTCGGCCAGGGGACCTCCCAGGACCCCCAGACTTGGCAGGCAGATGCCCCTGACCTCCACCCAGGGAACCAGCACAGGAAGGCCCGGGCAGCCCCCAGCCAGGGGACGCCAGCCCCAGGATTCCAGATATCAAGTCCGACATTGGAGGCCCATAGCTCGGCCAGGGGACCTCCCAGGACCCCCAGACTTGGCAGGCAGATGCCCCTGACCTCCACCCAGGGAACCAGCATGGGAAGGCCCGGGCAGCCCCCAGCCAGGGGACGCCAGCCCCAGGATTCCAGATATCGAGTCCGACTTTGGAGGCCCATAGCTCGGCCAGGGGACCTCCCAGGACCCCCAGACTTGGCAGGCAGATGCCCCTGACCTCCACCCAGGGAACCAGCACAGGAAGGCCCGGGCAGCCCCCAGCCAGGGGACGCCAGCCCCAGGATTCCAGATATCAAGTCCGACTTTGGAGGCCCATAGCTCGGCCAGGGGACCTCCCAGGACCCCCAGACTTGGCAGGCAGATGCCCCTGACCTCCACCCAGGGAACCAGCACAGGAAGGCCCGGGCAGCCCCCAGCCAGGGGATGCCAGCCCCAGGATTCCAGATATCAAGTCCGACTTTGGAGGCCCATAGCTCGGCCAGGGGACCTCCCAGGACCCCCAGACTTGGCAGGCAGATGCCCCTGACCTCCACCCAGGGAACCAGCACAGGAAGGCCCGGGCAGCCCCCAGCCAGGGGATGCCAGCCCCAGGATTCCAGATATCAAGTCCGACTTTGGAGGCCCATAGCTCGGCCAGGGGACCTCCCAGGACCCCCAGACTTTACAGGCAGATGCCTCTCACCTCTCCCCAGGGAACCAGCATGGGAAGGCCCGGGCAGCCCCCAGCCAGGGGACGTCAGCCCCAGGATACCAGATATTAAGCCTCAGTGGGTTCCCCAAGCCCACTCATCACCTGTATCCTGATGGCACCTCTCAGCACCACCAGGTGCGCAACAGCACTTCCAGGGGGGGGATGCAGTCGCCCTCCTCCCAGGAGAGAGCTCTCCTCCTCGGGCACGGCCAGGGGGAAGAGTGCCCTGGTCCATCCACCATGTCTAAGATTTTGGCCATGTCTGAATCCCATGGTATAACTGCCCATGGTATAACTGAGCAGCCCGCCCTCGGAGGCCCATAGCTCGGCCAGGGGAGCTCCCAGGTGCCCCTGACTGCAGGTTCCCCCAGGATTCCAGATATCAAGTCCGATTTGGAGGCCCCTAGCTCGGCCAGGGGACCTCCCAGGACCCCCAGACCTCATAGGCAGATGCCCCTGACCTCCACCCAGGGAACCAGCACGGGAAGGCCCGGGCAGCCCCCAGCCAGGGGGACGGTAGACCCAGGATTCCATGAATCAAGTCTCAATGGGTTCCCAGGCCCACTCATCCCCTGTATCCCGATGGCACCTCTCAGCAGCACCAGGTGCGCAGCAGCACTTCCAGGGGGGGATGCAGTCTCCCTCCTCCCAGCAGAGAGCTCTCCTAATCGGGCATGGACAGGGGGAAGAGTCCCTGGTCCATCCACCCTGTCTAAGTTTTTGCCCTAGCCTGAATCCCATGGTATAACTGTCTATGGTATAACTGCCCATATTATATCTGCCCATGGTATAACTGAGCAGCCCCAGACTGCAGATTCCACCAGGATTCCAGATATCCAGTCCGATTTTGGAGGCCCCTAGCTCGGCCAGGGGACCTCCCAGGACCCCCAGACTTTACAGGCAGATGCCCCCGACCTCCACCCAGGGAACCAGCAGGGGAAGCCCCCAGCCAGGGGACGCTATCCCCCGTGGGGCCCCACTCAGTCGGAGGTTCGATACAAGGCCCGAGCCCCAACTTGGAGGCCCATAGCTCGGCCAGGGGAGGTCCCAGGAGCCCCAGGCTTGGCAGGCTGATGCCTGGGACCTCCCCCCAGGGAACCAGCACGGGAAGGCCCGGGCAGCCCCCAGCCAGGGGCCGTTATTCCCCGTGGGGCTCCACTCAGGTGGTGGTTATACACAAGGCCCAAGCCCCAACTTGGTGGCCCATAGCTCGGCCAGGGGAGGTCCCAGGAGCCCCAGGCTTGGCAGGCAGATGCCCCTGACCTCCACCCAGGGAACCAGCACGGGAAGGCCCGGGCAGCCCCCAGCCAGGGGCCGTTATTCCCCGTGGGGCTCCACACAGGTGGTGGTTATACACAAGGCCCAAGCCCCAACTTGGAGGCCCATAGCTCGGCCAGGAGAGGTCCCAGGAGCCCCAGGCTTGGCAGGCTGATGCCTGGGACCCCTCCCCAGGGAACCAGCACGGGAAGGCCCGGGCAGCCCCCAGCCAGGGGCCGTTATTCCCCGTGGGGCTCCACACAGGTGGTGGTTATAGACAAGGCCCAAGCCCCAACTTGGAGGCCCCTAGCTCGGCCAGGGGAGGTCCCAGGACCCCCAGACTTGGCAGGCAGATGCCCCTGACCTCCAGCCAGGGAACCAGCACGGGAAGCCCCCAGCCAGGGGACGCTATCCCCCGTGGGGCCCCACTCAGTTGGCTGTTTTATACAAGGCCTCAGCCAGACCATGGAGGCCCATAGCTCGGCCAGGGGAGGTCCCAGGAGCCCCAGACTTGGCAGGCTGATGCGTGGGACCTCTCCCCAGGGAACCAGCACGGGAAGGCCCGGGCAGCCCCCAGCCAGGGGCCGTTATTCCCCGTGGGGCTCCACTCAGGTGGTGGTTATACACAAGGCCCAAGCCCCAACTTGGAGGCCCCTAGCTCGGCCAGGGGACCTCCCAGGACCCCCAGACTTGGCAGGCAGATGCCCCTGACCTCCACCCAGGGAACCAGCATGGGAAGCCCCCAGCCAGGGGACGCTATCCCCCGTGGGGCCCCACTCAGTTGGCTGTTTTATACAAGGCCTGAGCCAGACCATGGAGGCCCATAACTCGGCCAGGGGAGGTCCCAGGAGCCCCAGACTTGGCAGGCTGATGCCTGGGACCTCTCCCCAGGGAACCAGCACGGGAAGGCCCGGGCAGCCCCCAGCCAGGGGCCGTTATTCCCCGTGGGGCTCCACTCAGGTGGTGGTTATACACAAGGCCCAAGCCCCAACTTGGAGGCCCCTAGCTCGGCCAGGGGAGGTCCCAGGACCCCCAGACTTGGCAGGCAGATGCCCCTGACCTCCACCCAGGGAACCAGCACGGGAAGCCCCCAGCCAGGGGACGCTATCCCCCGTGGGGCCCCACTCAGTTGGCTGTTTTATACAAGGCCTCAGCCAGACCATGGAGGCCCATAGCTCGGCCAGGGGAGGTCCCAGGAGCCCCAGACTCGGCAGGCTGATGCCTGGGACCTCTCCCCAGGGAACCAGCACCCGAAGGCCCGGGCAGCCCCCCGCCAGGGGCCGTTATTCCCCGTGGGGCTCCACACAGGTGGCGGTTATACACAAGGCCCGAGCCCCAACTTGGAGGCCCATAGCTCGGCCAGGGGAGGTCCCAGGAGCCCCAGACTTGGCAGGCAGATGCCTGGGACCTCTGGCCAGGGAACCAGCACCCGAAGGCCCGGGCAGCACCCCGCCAGGGGCCGTTATTCCCCGTGGGGCCCCACTCAGGTGGCGGTTATACACAAGGCCCGAGCCCGACTTTGGAGGCCCATATCTCGGCCAGGGGAGGTCCCAGGAGCCCCAGACTTGGCAGGCAGATGCCTGGGACCTCTCCCCAGGGAACCAGCACCCGAAGGCCCGGTCAGCCCCCCGACAGGGGCCGTTATTCCCCGTGGGGCTCCACTCAGGTGGCGGTTATACACAAGGCCCGAGCCCGACTTTGGAGGCCCATATCTCGGCCAGGGGAGGTCCCAGGAGCCCCAGACTTGGCAGGCAGATGCCCCTGACCTCTCCCCAGGGAACCAGCACCCGAAGGCCCGGGCAGCCCCCCGCCAGGGGCCGTTATTCCCCGTGGGGCTCCACTCAGGTGGCGGTTATACACAAGGCCCGAGCCCGACTTTGGAGGCCCATAGCTCGGCCAGGGGAGGTCCCAGGAGCCCCAGGCTTGGCAGGCAGATGCCCCTGACCTCCACCCAGGGAACCAGCACGGGCGGTCATGTCCGAGGCCCCAGCCCGACTTTGGAGGCCCATAGCTCGGCCAGGGGAGGTCCCAGGTGCCCCTGACTGCAGATTCCCCCCAGGATCCCAGGTATCAATTCCAAAAACATAGTCCCAATTCCAAAAGTCGAGTCTGGGCCACAGACCCTGCAGGGCGGCAGGGGAGACCAGTCTGCATGGCCCTGCAGTGGAATTTCCCCATTTTGGGCCAATTCCACAAATCAAGTCTGGGAAATAGCCACCTGGTGTCATGGAACGGTACTGCAGCTGAACTTGGGATAAGGGGGTTTATCGCGGTATAAAATCGTGGGGAGGTCCAAAATTAATTCCAAGGGTGTCATAAAATCTGTAATAACCCTCTGCAAAATCCCAAAAAGCGACCCAGCCCACAGGAAAACCGTTTAATGGCTTTTCGGAATTTCGGACTCGATTTGTGGAATCCAATTCCACCTTAAGAGTCTATTGTCCTATCTCCGCCTAATTAGGGTTAGGGTTAGGGTTAGGTTAGGGTTAGGGTTAGGTTAGGGTTAGGGTTAGGGTTAGGGTTAGGGTTAGGGTTAGGCGAATGGACTCGATTTGTGGAACGCTCCCCATTGACGGGACTGCAGATTTGGACGCAAACCGATGTGAGCGGTCACAACGGATTGCAACCGTTCATCCGTAATGGCAAGTTGGAATCCAAGAATCTAGTCCTGGGAATTTGGCTAGCTTAGCATAATCGGCTAGGATCTGGGTCTGTTGGACTCTAGGGGGTAGGCTGGGACAGGAGACATGACTTCTGGAACCCAGAATTGCCTTTTTCCCCAGGGACTCGATTCTTGGAATCCAGACTCGATTTTTGGAATTTGCCCAGAAAGTGACTCTGATGGGCCGGGGAAGGCCCCTGGAGCCCTGGGCCAGGCCCCAGGGACTTGACTTTTGGAACCCAGACTTGATTTTTGGAACTTGCCCCAAAAGTGACTCTGATGGGCTGGGGAAGGCCCCTGGAGCCCCAGGGACTTGATTTTTGGAACCCAGACTTGATTCTTGGAACTTGCCCAGAAAGTGACTCTGATGGGCTGGGGAAGGCCCCTGGAGCCCTGGGCCAGGCCCCAGGGACTTGATTTTTGGAACCCAGACTTGATTTTTGGAACTTGCCCAGAAAGTGACCCTGATGGGCTGGGGAAGGCCCCTGGAGCCCTGGGCCAGGCCCCAGGGACTTGGTTTTTGGACTGGGACCACTTTTTGGGAAATTGCCCCAAAAGTGACTCTGATGGGCTGGGGAAGACCGCTGGAGCCCTGGGCCAGCCTCCCCTGGAAGTCCCAGGCTGGGGGAGCTCCACTCGGGGCTGGGGCAGCCTCCCCTGGAAGTCCCAGGCTGGGGGAGCTCCACTCGGGGCTGGGGCAGCCTCCCCTGGAAGTCCCAGGCTGGGGGAGCAGCACTCGGGGCTGGGGCAGCCTCCCATGGAAGTCCCGGGCAGCTAACCCTACTCCCAGGGCTGGGGAGCTCCACTTAGGGCTGGGGCAGCCTCCCCTGGAAGTCCCAGGCTGGGGGAGCTCCACTCGGGGCTGGGGCAGCCTCCCTGGAAGTCCCAGGCTGGGGGAGCTCCACTCGGGGCTGGGGCAGCCTCCCCTGGAAGTCCCAGGCTGGGGGAGCTCCACTCGGGGCTGGGGCAGCCTCCCTGGAAGTCCCAGGCTGGGGGAGCTCCACTCGGGGCTGGGGCAGCCTCCCCTGGAAGTCCCGGGCAGGTAACCCTACTCCCAGGGCGGGGGAGCTCCACTTAGGGCTGGGGCAGGCTCCCCTGGAAGTCCCGGGCAGCTAACCCTACTCCCAGGGCTGGGGAGCTCCACTTAGGGCTGGGGCAGGCTCCCCTGGAAGTCCCGGGCAGCTAACCCTACTCCCAGGGCTGGGGAGCTCCACTTAGGGCTGGGGCAGGCTCCCCTGGAAGTCCCGGGCAGCTAACCCTACTCCCAGGGCTGGGGAGCTCCACTTAGGGCTGGGGCAGGCTCCCCTGGAAGTCCCGGGCAGCTAACCCTACTCCCAGGGCGGGGGAGCTCCACTTAGGGCTGGGGCAGGCTCCCCTGGAAGTCCCGGGCAGCTAACCCTACTCCCAGGGCTGGGGAGCTCCACTTAGGGCTGGGGCAGGCTCCCCTGGAAGTCCCGGGCAGCTAACCCTACTCCCAGGGCTGGGGAGCTCCACTTAGGGCTGGGGCAGGCTCCCCTGGAAGTCCCGGGCAGCTAACCCTACTCCCAGGGCTGGGGAGCTCCACTTAGGGCTGGGGCAGGCTCCCCTGGAAGTCCCGGGCAGCTAACCCTACTCCCAGGGCGGGGGAGCTCCACTTAGGGCTGGGGCAGGCTCCCCTGGAAGTCCCGGGCAGCTAACCCTACTCCCAGGGCTGGGGAGCTCCACTTAGGGCTGGGGCAGGCTCCCCTGGAAGTCCCGGGCAGCTAACCCTACTCCCAGGGCTGGGGAGCTCCACTTAGGGCTGGGGCAGGCTCCCCTGGAAGTCCCGGGCAGCTAACCCTACTCCCAGGGCGGGGGAGCTCCACTTAGGGCTGGGGCAGGCTCCCCTGGAAGTCCCGGGCAGCTAACCCTACTCCCAGGGCGGGGGAGCTCCACTTAGGGCTGGGGCAGGCTCCCCTGGAAGTCCCGGGCAGCTAACCCTACTCCCAGGGCTGGGGAGCTCCACTTAGGGCTGGGGCAGGCTCCCCTGGAAGTCCCGGGCAGCTAACCCTACTCCCAGGGCTGGGGAGCTCCACTTAGGGCTGGGGCAGGCTCCCCTGGAAGTCCCGGGCAGCTAACCCTACTCCCAGGGCGGGGGAGCTCCACTTAGGGTTAGGGTTAGGGTTAGGTTAGGGTTAGGGTTAGGTTAGGGTTAGGGTTAGGGTTAGGGTTAGGGTTAGGGTTAGGCGAATGGACTCGATTTGTGGAACGCTCCCCATTGACGGGACTGCAGATTTGGACGCAAACCGATGTGAGCGGTCACAACGGATTGCAACCGTTCATCCGTAATGGCAAGTTGGAATCCAAGAATCTAGTCCTGGGAATTTGGCTAGCTTAGCATAATCGGCTAGGATCTGGGTCTGTTGGACTCTAGGGGGTAGGCTGGGACAGGAGACATGACTTCTGGAACCCAGAATTGCCTTTTTCCCCAGGGACTCGATTCTTGGAATCCAGACTCGATTTTTGGAATTTGCCCAGAAAGTGACTCTGATGGGCCGGGGAAGGCCCCTGGAGCCCTGGGCCAGGCCCCAGGGACTTGACTTTTGGAACCCAGACTTGATTTTTGGAACTTGCCCCAAAAGTGACTCTGATGGGCTGGGGAAGGCCCCTGGAGCCCCAGGGACTTGATTTTTGGAACCCAGACTTGATTCTTGGAACTTGCCCAGAAAGTGACTCTGATGGGCTGGGGAAGGCCCCTGGAGCCCTGGGCCAGGCCCCAGGGACTTGATTTTTGGAACCCAGACTTGATTTTTGGAACTTGCCCAGAAAGTGACCCTGATGGGCTGGGGAAGGCCCCTGGAGCCCTGGGCCAGGCCCCAGGGACTTGGTTTTTGGACTGGGACCACTTTTTGGGAAATTGCCCCAAAAGTGACTCTGATGGGCTGGGGAAGACCGCTGGAGCCCTGGGCCAGCCTCCCCTGGAAGTCCCAGGCTGGGGGAGCTCCACTCGGGGCTGGGGCAGCCTCCCCTGGAAGTCCCAGGCTGGGGGAGCTCCACTCGGGGCTGGGGCAGCCTCCCCTGGAAGTCCCAGGCTGGGGGAGCAGCACTCGGGGCTGGGGCAGCCTCCCATGGAAGTCCCGGGCAGCTAACCCTACTCCCAGGGCTGGGGAGCTCCACTTAGGGCTGGGGCAGCCTCCCCTGGAAGTCCCAGGCTGGGGGAGCTCCACTCGGGGCTGGGGCAGCCTCCCTGGAAGTCCCAGGCTGGGGGAGCTCCACTCGGGGCTGGGGCAGCCTCCCCTGGAAGTCCCAGGCTGGGGGAGCTCCACTCGGGGCTGGGGCAGCCTCCCTGGAAGTCCCAGGCTGGGGGAGCTCCACTCGGGGCTGGGGCAGCCTCCCCTGGAAGTCCCGGGCAGGTAACCCTACTCCCAGGGCGGGGGAGCTCCACTTAGGGCTGGGGCAGGCTCCCCTGGAAGTCCCGGGCAGCTAACCCTACTCCCAGGGCTGGGGAGCTCCACTTAGGGCTGGGGCAGGCTCCCCTGGAAGTCCCGGGCAGCTAACCCTACTCCCAGGGCTGGGGAGCTCCACTTAGGGCTGGGGCAGGCTCCCCTGGAAGTCCCGGGCAGCTAACCCTACTCCCAGGGCTGGGGAGCTCCACTTAGGGCTGGGGCAGGCTCCCCTGGAAGTCCCGGGCAGCTAACCCTACTCCCAGGGCGGGGGAGCTCCACTTAGGGCTGGGGCAGGCTCCCCTGGAAGTCCCGGGCAGCTAACCCTACTCCCAGGGCTGGGGAGCTCCACTTAGGGCTGGGGCAGGCTCCCCTGGAAGTCCCGGGCAGCTAACCCTACTCCCAGGGCTGGGGAGCTCCACTTAGGGCTGGGGCAGGCTCCCCTGGAAGTCCCGGGCAGCTAACCCTACTCCCAGGGCTGGGGAGCTCCACTTAGGGCTGGGGCAGGCTCCCCTGGAAGTCCCGGGCAGCTAACCCTACTCCCAGGGCGGGGGAGCTCCACTTAGGGCTGGGGCAGGCTCCCCTGGAAGTCCCGGGCAGCTAACCCTACTCCCAGGGCTGGGGAGCTCCACTTAGGGCTGGGGCAGGCTCCCCTGGAAGTCCCGGGCAGCTAACCCTACTCCCAGGGCTGGGGAGCTCCACTTAGGGCTGGGGCAGGCTCCCCTGGAAGTCCCGGGCAGCTAACCCTACTCCCAGGGCGGGGGAGCTCCACTTAGGGCTGGGGCAGGCTCCCCTGGAAGTCCCGGGCAGCTAACCCTACTCCCAGGGCGGGGGAGCTCCACTTAGGGCTGGGGCAGGCTCCCCTGGAAGTCCCGGGCAGCTAACCCTACTCCCAGGGCTGGGGAGCTCCACTTAGGGCTGGGGCAGGCTCCCCTGGAAGTCCCGGGCAGCTAACCCTACTCCCAGGGCTGGGGAGCTCCACTTAGGGCTGGGGCAGGCTCCCCTGGAAGTCCCGGGCAGCTAACCCTACTCCCAGGGCGGGGGAGCTCCACTTAGGGCTGGGGCAGGCTCCCCTGGAAGTCCCGGGCAGCTAACCCTAACCTGGCGCACCAGGCGGTCCTGGGCACCCACTCTTAAGCCCTCCTCACCGTGCATTAAGGACCTTCAGCCCCGCTGGCCAGTCGAGCTGGCCCATGGTAAACCTCAGCAGTAGCACTGGCCCATGGTATAACCGAGCAGCCCGACTTTGGAGGCGCCCTGGTCCGTCCACCATGCCTAGTGCACCAGGCGGTCCTGGGCACCCACACTTAAGCCCTCCTCACCCTGCATTAAGGTCCTTCAGCCCCGCTGGCCAGTCGAGCTGGCCCATGGTAAACCTCAGCAGTAGCACTGGCCCATGGTATAACCGAGCAGCCCGACTTTGGAGGCGCCCTGGTCCGTCCACCACGCCTAGTGCACCAGGCGGTCCTGGGCACCCACACTTAAGCCCTCCTCACCCTGCATTAAGGACCTTCAGCCCCGCTGGCCAGTCGAGCTGGCCCATGGTAAACCTCAGCAGTAGCACTGGCCCATGGTATAACCGAGCAGCCCGCCCCTGGAGGCCCATAGCTCGGCCAGGGTAGGTCCGAGGACCCCCAGACTTGGCAGGCAGATGCCCCTGACCTCCACCCAGGGAACCAGCACGGGAAGGCCCGGGCAGCCCCCAGCCAGGGGACGTCAGCCCCAGGATTCCAGATATCGAGTCCGACTTTGGAGGCCCATAGCTCGGCCAGGGGACCTCCCAGGACCCCCAGACTTGGCAGGCAGATGCCCCTGACCTCCACCCAGGGAACCAGCACGGGAAGGCCCGGGCAGCCCCCAGCCAGGGGACGCCAGCCCCAGGATTCCAGATATCAAGTCCGACTTTGGAGGCCCATAGCTCGGCCAGGGGACCTCCCAGGACCCCCAGACTTTACAGGCAGATGCCTCTCACCTCTCCCCAGGGAACCAGCACGGGAAGGCCCGGGCAGCCCCCAGCCAGGGGACGTCAGCCCCAGGATTCCAGATATCGAGTCCGACTTTGGAGGCCCATAGCTCGGCCAGGGGACCTCCCAGGACCCCCAGACTTGGCAGGCAGATGCCCCTGACCTCCACCCAGGGAACCAGCACAGGAAGGCCCGGGCAGCCCCCAGCCAGGGGACGTCAGCCCCAGGATTCCAGATATCAAGTCCGACTTTGGAGGCCCATAGCTCGGCCAGGGGACCTCCCAGGACCCCCAGACTTGGCAGGCAGATGCCCCTGACCTCCACCCAGGGAACCAGCACGGGAAGGCCCGGGCAGCCCCCAGCCAGGGGATGCCAGCCCCAGGATTCCAGATATCAAGTCCGACTTTGGAGGCCCATAGCTCGGCCAGGGGACCTCCCAGGACCCCCAGACTTGGCAGGCAGATGCCCCTGACCTCCACCCAGGGAACCAGCACAGGAAGGCCCGGGCAGCCCCCAGCCAGGGGACGCCAGCCCCAGGATTCCAGATATCAAGTCCGACTTTGGAGGCCCATAGCTCGGCCAGGGGACCTCCCAGGACCCCCAGACTTTACAGGCAGATGCCTCTCACCTCTCCCCAGGGAACCAGCACGGGAAGGCCCGGGCAGCCCCCAGCCAGGGGACGTCAGCCCCAGGATTCCAGATATCGAGTCCGACTTTGGAGGCCCATAGCTCGGCCAGGGGACCTCCCAGGACCCCCAGACTTGGCAGGCAGATGCCCCTGACCTCCACCCAGGGAACCAGCACAGGAAGGCCCGGGCAGCCCCCAGCCAGGGGACGCCAGCCCCAGGATTCCAGATATCAAGTCCGACTTTCGAGGCCCATAGCTCGGCCAGGGGACCTCCCAGGACCCCCAGACTTGGCAGGCAGATGCCCCTGACCTCCACCCAGGGAACCAGCTCGGGAAGGCCCGGGCAGCCCCCAGCCAGGGGACGCCAGCCCCAGGATTCCAGATATCGAGTCCGACTTTGGAGGCCCATAGCTCGGCCAGGGGACCTCCCAGGACCCCCAGACTTGGCAGGCAGATGCCCCTGACCTCCACCCAGGGAACCAGCACAGGAAGGCCCAGGCAGCCCCCAGCCAGGGGACGCCAGCCCCAGGATTCCAGATATCAAGTCCGACTTTGGAGGCCCATAGCTCGGCCAGGGGACCTCCCAGGACCCCCAGACTTTACAGGCAGATGCCTCTCACCTCTCCCCATGGAACCAGCATGGGAAGGCCCGGGCAGCCCCCAGCCAGGGGACGTCAGCCCCAGGATTCCAGATATCGAGTCCGACTTTGGAGGCCCATAGCTCGGCCAGGGGACCTCCCAGGACCCCCAGACTTGGCAGGCAGATGCCCCTGACCTCCACCCAGGGAACCAGCACAGGAAGGCCCGGGCAGCCCCCAGCCAGGGGACGCCAGCCCCAGGATTCCAGATATCAAGTCCGACTTTGGAGGCCCATAGCTCGGCCAGGGGACCTCCCAGGACCCCCAGACTTGGCAGGCAGATGCCCCTGACCTCCACCCAGGGAACCAGCTCGGGAAGGCCCGGGCAGCCCCCAGCCAGGGGACGCCAGCCCCAGGATTCCAGATATCGAGTCCGACTTTGGAGGCCCATAGCTCGGCCAGGGGACCTCCCAGGACCCCCAGACTTGGCAGGCAGATGCCCCTGACCTCCACCCAGGGAACCAGCACAGGAAGGCCCAGGCAGCCCCCAGCCAGGGGACGCCAGCCCCAGGATTCCAGATATCAAGTCCGACTTTGGAGGCCCATAGCTCGGCCAGGGGACCTCCCAGGACCCCCAGACTTTACAGGCAGATGCCTCTCACCTCTCCCCATGGAACCAGCATGGGAAGGCCCGGGCAGCCCCCAGCCAGGGGACGTCAGCCCCAGGATTCCAGATATCGAGTCCGACTTTGGAGGCCCATAGCTCGGCCAGGGGACCTCCCAGGACCCCCAGACTTGGCAGGCAGATGCCCCTGACCTCCACCCAGGGAACCAGCACAGGAAGGCCCGGGCAGCCCCCAGCCAGGGGACGCCAGCCCCAGGATTCCAGATATCAAGTCCGACTTTGGAGGCCCATAGCTCGGCCAGGGGACCTCCCAGGACCCCCAGACTTGGCAGGCAGATGCCCCTGACCTCCACCCAGGGAACCAGCACAGGAAGGCCCGGGCAGCCCCCAGCCAGGGGATGCCAGCCCCAGGATTCCAGATATCAAGTCCGACTTTGGAGGCCCATAGCTCGGCCAGGGGACCTCCCAGGACCCCCAGACTTGGCAGGCAGATGCCCCTGACCTCCACCCAGGGAACCAGCACAGGAAGGCCCGGGCAGCCCCCAGCCAGGGGACGCCAGCCCCAGGATTCCAGATATCAAGTCCGACATTGGAGGCCCATAGCTCGGCCAGGGGACCTCCCAGGACCCCCAGACTTGGCAGGCAGATGCCCCTGACCTCCACCCAGGGAACCAGCACAGGAAGGCCCGGGCAGCCCCCAGCCAGGGGACGCCAGCCCCAGGATTCCAGATATCAAGTCCGACTTTGGAGGCCCATAGCTCGGCCAGGGGACCTCCCAGGACCCCCAGACTTTACAGGCAGATGCCTCTCACCTCTCCCCAGGGAACCAGCACGGGAAGGCCCGGGCAGCCCCCAGCCAGGGGACGTCAGCCCCAGGATTCCAGATATCGAGTCCGACTTTGGAGGCCCATAGCTCGGCCAGGGGACCTCCCAGGACCCCCAGACTTGGCAGGCAGATGCCCCTGACCTCCACCCAGGGAACCAGCACAGGAAGGCCCGGGCAGCCCCCAGCCAGGGGACGCCAGCCCCAGGATTCCAGATATCAAGTCCGACATTGGAGGCCCATAGCTCGGCCAGGGGACCTCCCAGGACCCCCAGACTTGGCAGGCAGATGCCCCTGACCTCCACCCAGGGAACCAGCACGGGAAGGCCCGGGCAGCCCCCAGCCAGGGGACGCCAGCCCCAGGATTCCAGATATCGAGTCCGACTTTGGAGGCCCATAGCTCGGCCAGGGGACCTCCCAGGACCCCCAGACTTGGCAGGCAGATGCCCCTGACCTCCACCCAGGGAACCAGCACAGGAAGGCCCGGGCAGCCCCCAGCCAGGGGACGCCAGCCCCAGGATTCCAGATATCAAGTCCGACTTTGGAGGCCCATAGCTCGGCCAGGGGACCTCCCAGGACCCCCAGACTTGGCAGGCAGATGCCCCTGACCTCCACCCAGGGAACCAGCACAGGAAGGCCCGGGCAGCCCCCAGCCAGGGGATGCCAGCCCCAGGATTCCAGATATCAAGTCCGACTTTGGAGGCCCATAGCTCGGCCAGGGGACCTCCCAGGACCCCCAGACTTGGCAGGCAGATGCCCCTGACCTCCACCCAGGGAACCAGCACAGGAAGGCCCGGGCAGCCCCCAGCCAGGGGATGCCAGCCCCAGGATTCCAGATATCAAGTCCGACTTTGGAGGCCCATAGCTCGGCCAGGGGACCTCCCAGGACCCCCAGACTTTACAGGCAGATGCCTCTCACCTCTCCCCAGGGAACCAGCATGGGAAGGCCCGGGCAGCCCCCAGCCAGGGGACGTCAGCCCCAGGATACCAGATATTAAGCCTCAGTGGGTTCCCCAAGCCCACTCATCACCTGTATCCTGATGGCACCTCTCAGCACCACCAGGTGCGCAACAGCACTTCCAGGGGGGGGATGCAGTCGCCCTCCTCCCAGGAGAGAGCTCTCCTCCTCGGGCACGGCCAGGGGGAAGAGTGCCCTGGTCCATCCACCATGTCTAAGATTTTGGCCATGTCTGAATCCCATGGTATAACTGCCCATGGTATAACTGAGCAGCCCGCCCTCGGAGGCCCATAGCTCGGCCAGGGGAGCTCCCAGGTGCCCCTGACTGCAGGTTCCCCCAGGATTCCAGATATCAAGTCCGATTTGGAGGCCCCTAGCTCGGCCAGGGGACCTCCCAGGACCCCCAGACCTCATAGGCAGATGCCCCTGACCTCCACCCAGGGAACCAGCACGGGAAGGCCCGGGCAGCCCCCAGCCAGGGGGACGGTAGACCCAGGATTCCATGAATCAAGTCTCAATGGGTTCCCAGGCCCACTCATCCCCTGTATCCCGATGGCACCTCTCAGCAGCACCAGGTGCGCAGCAGCACTTCCAGGGGGGGATGCAGTCTCCCTCCTCCCAGCAGAGAGCTCTCCTAATCGGGCATGGACAGGGGGAAGAGTCCCTGGTCCATCCACCCTGTCTAAGTTTTTGCCCTAGCCTGAATCCCATGGTATAACTGTCTATGGTATAACTGCCCATATTATATCTGCCCATGGTATAACTGAGCAGCCCCAGACTGCAGATTCCACCAGGATTCCAGATATCCAGTCCGATTTTGGAGGCCCCTAGCTCGGCCAGGGGACCTCCCAGGACCCCCAGACTTTACAGGCAGATGCCCCCGACCTCCACCCAGGGAACCAGCAGGGGAAGCCCCCAGCCAGGGGACGCTATCCCCCGTGGGGCCCCACTCAGTCGGAGGTTCGATACAAGGCCCGAGCCCCAACTTGGAGGCCCATAGCTCGGCCAGGGGAGGTCCCAGGAGCCCCAGGCTTGGCAGGCTGATGCCTGGGACCTCCCCCCAGGGAACCAGCACGGGAAGGCCCGGGCAGCCCCCAGCCAGGGGCCGTTATTCCCCGTGGGGCTCCACTCAGGTGGTGGTTATACACAAGGCCCAAGCCCCAACTTGGTGGCCCATAGCTCGGCCAGGGGAGGTCCCAGGAGCCCCAGGCTTGGCAGGCAGATGCCCCTGACCTCCACCCAGGGAACCAGCACGGGAAGGCCCGGGCAGCCCCCAGCCAGGGGCCGTTATTCCCCGTGGGGCTCCACACAGGTGGTGGTTATACACAAGGCCCAAGCCCCAACTTGGAGGCCCATAGCTCGGCCAGGAGAGGTCCCAGGAGCCCCAGGCTTGGCAGGCTGATGCCTGGGACCCCTCCCCAGGGAACCAGCACGGGAAGGCCCGGGCAGCCCCCAGCCAGGGGCCGTTATTCCCCGTGGGGCTCCACACAGGTGGTGGTTATAGACAAGGCCCAAGCCCCAACTTGGAGGCCCCTAGCTCGGCCAGGGGAGGTCCCAGGACCCCCAGACTTGGCAGGCAGATGCCCCTGACCTCCAGCCAGGGAACCAGCACGGGAAGCCCCCAGCCAGGGGACGCTATCCCCCGTGGGGCCCCACTCAGTTGGCTGTTTTATACAAGGCCTCAGCCAGACCATGGAGGCCCATAGCTCGGCCAGGGGAGGTCCCAGGAGCCCCAGACTTGGCAGGCTGATGCGTGGGACCTCTCCCCAGGGAACCAGCACGGGAAGGCCCGGGCAGCCCCCAGCCAGGGGCCGTTATTCCCCGTGGGGCTCCACTCAGGTGGTGGTTATACACAAGGCCCAAGCCCCAACTTGGAGGCCCCTAGCTCGGCCAGGGGACCTCCCAGGACCCCCAGACTTGGCAGGC
Source organism: Neoarius graeffei (assembly GCF_027579695.1). Lineage (NCBI taxonomy): Eukaryota > Metazoa > Chordata > Actinopteri > Siluriformes > Ariidae > Neoarius > Neoarius graeffei. The sequence continues at coordinate 113,770 of NC_083592.1, read as the reverse complement.
AGATGCCCCTGACCTCCACCCAGGGAACCAGCATGGGAAGCCCCCAGCCAGGGGACGCTATCCCCCGTGGGGCCCCACTCAGTTGGCTGTTTTATACAAGGCCTGAGCCAGACCATGGAGGCCCATAACTCGGCCAGGGGAGGTCCCAGGAGCCCCAGACTTGGCAGGCTGATGCCTGGGACCTCTCCCCAGGGAACCAGCACGGGAAGGCCCGGGCAGCCCCCAGCCAGGGGCCGTTATTCCCCGTGGGGCTCCACTCAGGTGGTGGTTATACACAAGGCCCAAGCCCCAACTTGGAGGCCCCTAGCTCGGCCAGGGGAGGTCCCAGGACCCCCAGACTTGGCAGGCAGATGCCCCTGACCTCCACCCAGGGAACCAGCACGGGAAGCCCCCAGCCAGGGGACGCTATCCCCCGTGGGGCCCCACTCAGTTGGCTGTTTTATACAAGGCCTCAGCCAGACCATGGAGGCCCATAGCTCGGCCAGGGGAGGTCCCAGGAGCCCCAGACTCGGCAGGCTGATGCCTGGGACCTCTCCCCAGGGAACCAGCACCCGAAGGCCCGGGCAGCCCCCCGCCAGGGGCCGTTATTCCCCGTGGGGCTCCACACAGGTGGCGGTTATACACAAGGCCCGAGCCCCAACTTGGAGGCCCATAGCTCGGCCAGGGGAGGTCCCAGGAGCCCCAGACTTGGCAGGCAGATGCCTGGGACCTCTGGCCAGGGAACCAGCACCCGAAGGCCCGGGCAGCACCCCGCCAGGGGCCGTTATTCCCCGTGGGGCCCCACTCAGGTGGCGGTTATACACAAGGCCCGAGCCCGACTTTGGAGGCCCATATCTCGGCCAGGGGAGGTCCCAGGAGCCCCAGACTTGGCAGGCAGATGCCTGGGACCTCTCCCCAGGGAACCAGCACCCGAAGGCCCGGTCAGCCCCCCGACAGGGGCCGTTATTCCCCGTGGGGCTCCACTCAGGTGGCGGTTATACACAAGGCCCGAGCCCGACTTTGGAGGCCCATATCTCGGCCAGGGGAGGTCCCAGGAGCCCCAGACTTGGCAGGCAGATGCCCCTGACCTCTCCCCAGGGAACCAGCACCCGAAGGCCCGGGCAGCCCCCCGCCAGGGGCCGTTATTCCCCGTGGGGCTCCACTCAGGTGGCGGTTATACACAAGGCCCGAGCCCGACTTTGGAGGCCCATAGCTCGGCCAGGGGAGGTCCCAGGAGCCCCAGGCTTGGCAGGCAGATGCCCCTGACCTCCACCCAGGGAACCAGCACGGGCGGTCATGTCCGAGGCCCCAGCCCGACTTTGGAGGCCCATAGCTCGGCCAGGGGAGGTCCCAGGTGCCCCTGACTGCAGATTCCCCCCAGGATCCCAGGTATCAATTCCAAAAACATAGTCCCAATTCCAAAAGTCGAGTCTGGGCCACAGACCCTGCAGGGCGGCAGGGGAGACCAGTCTGCATGGCCCTGCAGTGGAATTTCCCCATTTTGGGCCAATTCCACAAATCAAGTCTGGGAAATAGCCACCTGGTGTCATGGAACGGTACTGCAGCTGAACTTGGGATAAGGGGGTTTATCGCGGTATAAAATCGTGGGGAGGTCCAAAATTAATTCCAAGGGTGTCATAAAATCTGTAATAACCCTCTGCAAAATCCCAAAAAGCGACCCAGCCCACAGGAAAACCGTTTAATGGCTTTTCGGAATTTCGGACTCGATTTGTGGAATCCAATTCCACCTTAAGAGTCTATTGTCCTATCTCCGCCTAATTAGGGTTAGGGTTAGGGTTAGGGTTAGGGTTAGGTTAGGGTTAGGGTTAGGTTAGGGTTAGGGTTAGGGTTAGGGTTAGGGTTAGGCGAATGGACTCGATTTGTGGAACGCTCCCCATTGACGGGACTGCAGATTTGGACGCAAACCGATGTGAGCGGTCACAACGGATTGCAACCGTTCATCCGTAATGGCAAGTTGGAATCCAAGAATCTAGTCCTGGGAATTTGGCTAGCTTAGCATAATCGGCTAGGATCTGGGTCTGTTGGACTCTAGGGGGTAGGCTGGGACAGGAGACATGACTTCTGGAACCCAGAATTGCCTTTTTCCCCAGGGACTCGATTCTTGGAATCCAGACTCGATTTTTGGAATTTGCCCAGAAAGTGACTCTGATGGGCCGGGGAAGGCCCCTGGAGCCCTGGGCCAGGCCCCAGGGACTTGACTTTTGGAACCCAGACTTGATTTTTGGAACTTGCCCCAAAAGTGACTCTGATGGGCTGGGGAAGGCCCCTGGAGCCCCAGGGACTTGATTTTTGGAACCCAGACTTGATTCTTGGAACTTGCCCAGAAAGTGACTCTGATGGGCTGGGGAAGGCCCCTGGAGCCCTGGGCCAGGCCCCAGGGACTTGATTTTTGGAACCCAGACTTGATTTTTGGAACTTGCCCAGAAAGTGACCCTGATGGGCTGGGGAAGGCCCCTGGAGCCCTGGGCCAGGCCCCAGGGACTTGGTTTTTGGACTGGGACCACTTTTTGGGAAATTGCCCCAAAAGTGACTCTGATGGGCTGGGGAAGACCGCTGGAGCCCTGGGCCAGCCTCCCCTGGAAGTCCCAGGCTGGGGGAGCTCCACTCGGGGCTGGGGCAGCCTCCCCTGGAAGTCCCAGGCTGGGGGAGCTCCACTCGGGGCTGGGGCAGCCTCCCCTGGAAGTCCCAGGCTGGGGGAGCAGCACTCGGGGCTGGGGCAGCCTCCCATGGAAGTCCCGGGCAGCTAACCCTACTCCCAGGGCTGGGGAGCTCCACTTAGGGCTGGGGCAGCCTCCCCTGGAAGTCCCAGGCTGGGGGAGCTCCACTCGGGGCTGGGGCAGCCTCCCTGGAAGTCCCAGGCTGGGGGAGCTCCACTCGGGGCTGGGGCAGCCTCCCCTGGAAGTCCCAGGCTGGGGGAGCTCCACTCGGGGCTGGGGCAGCCTCCCTGGAAGTCCCAGGCTGGGGGAGCTCCACTCGGGGCTGGGGCAGCCTCCCCTGGAAGTCCCGGGCAGGTAACCCTACTCCCAGGGCGGGGGAGCTCCACTTAGGGCTGGGGCAGGCTCCCCTGGAAGTCCCGGGCAGCTAACCCTACTCCCAGGGCTGGGGAGCTCCACTTAGGGCTGGGGCAGGCTCCCCTGGAAGTCCCGGGCAGCTAACCCTACTCCCAGGGCTGGGGAGCTCCACTTAGGGCTGGGGCAGGCTCCCCTGGAAGTCCCGGGCAGCTAACCCTACTCCCAGGGCTGGGGAGCTCCACTTAGGGCTGGGGCAGGCTCCCCTGGAAGTCCCGGGCAGCTAACCCTACTCCCAGGGCGGGGGAGCTCCACTTAGGGCTGGGGCAGGCTCCCCTGGAAGTCCCGGGCAGCTAACCCTACTCCCAGGGCTGGGGAGCTCCACTTAGGGCTGGGGCAGGCTCCCCTGGAAGTCCCGGGCAGCTAACCCTACTCCCAGGGCTGGGGAGCTCCACTTAGGGCTGGGGCAGGCTCCCCTGGAAGTCCCGGGCAGCTAACCCTACTCCCAGGGCTGGGGAGCTCCACTTAGGGCTGGGGCAGGCTCCCCTGGAAGTCCCGGGCAGCTAACCCTACTCCCAGGGCGGGGGAGCTCCACTTAGGGCTGGGGCAGGCTCCCCTGGAAGTCCCGGGCAGCTAACCCTACTCCCAGGGCTGGGGAGCTCCACTTAGGGCTGGGGCAGGCTCCCCTGGAAGTCCCGGGCAGCTAACCCTACTCCCAGGGCTGGGGAGCTCCACTTAGGGCTGGGGCAGGCTCCCCTGGAAGTCCCGGGCAGCTAACCCTACTCCCAGGGCGGGGGAGCTCCACTTAGGGCTGGGGCAGGCTCCCCTGGAAGTCCCGGGCAGCTAACCCTACTCCCAGGGCGGGGGAGCTCCACTTAGGGCTGGGGCAGGCTCCCCTGGAAGTCCCGGGCAGCTAACCCTACTCCCAGGGCTGGGGAGCTCCACTTAGGGCTGGGGCAGGCTCCCCTGGAAGTCCCGGGCAGCTAACCCTACTCCCAGGGCTGGGGAGCTCCACTTAGGGCTGGGGCAGGCTCCCCTGGAAGTCCCGGGCAGCTAACCCTACTCCCAGGGCGGGGGAGCTCCACTTAGGGCTGGGGCAGGCTCCCCTGGAAGTCCCGGGCAGCTAACCCTAACCTGGCGCACCAGGCGGTCCTGGGCACCCACTCTTAAGCCCTCCTCACCGTGCATTAAGGACCTTCAGCCCCGCTGGCCAGTCGAGCTGGCCCATGGTAAACCTCAGCAGTAGCACTGGCCCATGGTATAACCGAGCAGCCCGACTTTGGAGGCGCCCTGGTCCGTCCACCATGCCTAGTGCACCAGGCGGTCCTGGGCACCCACACTTAAGCCCTCCTCACCCTGCATTAAGGTCCTTCAGCCCCGCTGGCCAGTCGAGCTGGCCCATGGTAAACCTCAGCAGTAGCACTGGCCCATGGTATAACCGAGCAGCCCGACTTTGGAGGCGCCCTGGTCCGTCCACCACGCCTAGTGCACCAGGCGGTCCTGGGCACCCACACTTAAGCCCTCCTCACCCTGCATTAAGGACCTTCAGCCCCGCTGGCCAGTCGAGCTGGCCCATGGTAAACCTCAGCAGTAGCACTGGCCCATGGTATAACCGAGCAGCCCGCCCCTGGAGGCCCATAGCTCGGCCAGGGTAGGTCCGAGGACCCCCAGACTTGGCAGGCAGATGCCCCTGACCTCCACCCAGGGAACCAGCACGGGAAGGCCCGGGCAGCCCCCAGCCAGGGGACGTCAGCCCCAGGATTCCAGATATCGAGTCCGACTTTGGAGGCCCATAGCTCGGCCAGGGGACCTCCCAGGACCCCCAGACTTGGCAGGCAGATGCCCCTGACCTCCACCCAGGGAACCAGCACGGGAAGGCCCGGGCAGCCCCCAGCCAGGGGACGCCAGCCCCAGGATTCCAGATATCAAGTCCGACTTTGGAGGCCCATAGCTCGGCCAGGGGACCTCCCAGGACCCCCAGACTTTACAGGCAGATGCCTCTCACCTCTCCCCAGGGAACCAGCACGGGAAGGCCCGGGCAGCCCCCAGCCAGGGGACGTCAGCCCCAGGATTCCAGATATCGAGTCCGACTTTGGAGGCCCATAGCTCGGCCAGGGGACCTCCCAGGACCCCCAGACTTGGCAGGCAGATGCCCCTGACCTCCACCCAGGGAACCAGCACAGGAAGGCCCGGGCAGCCCCCAGCCAGGGGACGTCAGCCCCAGGATTCCAGATATCAAGTCCGACTTTGGAGGCCCATAGCTCGGCCAGGGGACCTCCCAGGACCCCCAGACTTGGCAGGCAGATGCCCCTGACCTCCACCCAGGGAACCAGCACGGGAAGGCCCGGGCAGCCCCCAGCCAGGGGATGCCAGCCCCAGGATTCCAGATATCAAGTCCGACTTTGGAGGCCCATAGCTCGGCCAGGGGACCTCCCAGGACCCCCAGACTTGGCAGGCAGATGCCCCTGACCTCCACCCAGGGAACCAGCACAGGAAGGCCCGGGCAGCCCCCAGCCAGGGGACGCCAGCCCCAGGATTCCAGATATCAAGTCCGACTTTGGAGGCCCATAGCTCGGCCAGGGGACCTCCCAGGACCCCCAGACTTTACAGGCAGATGCCTCTCACCTCTCCCCAGGGAACCAGCACGGGAAGGCCCGGGCAGCCCCCAGCCAGGGGACGTCAGCCCCAGGATTCCAGATATCGAGTCCGACTTTGGAGGCCCATAGCTCGGCCAGGGGACCTCCCAGGACCCCCAGACTTGGCAGGCAGATGCCCCTGACCTCCACCCAGGGAACCAGCACAGGAAGGCCCGGGCAGCCCCCAGCCAGGGGACGCCAGCCCCAGGATTCCAGATATCAAGTCCGACTTTCGAGGCCCATAGCTCGGCCAGGGGACCTCCCAGGACCCCCAGACTTGGCAGGCAGATGCCCCTGACCTCCACCCAGGGAACCAGCTCGGGAAGGCCCGGGCAGCCCCCAGCCAGGGGACGCCAGCCCCAGGATTCCAGATATCGAGTCCGACTTTGGAGGCCCATAGCTCGGCCAGGGGACCTCCCAGGACCCCCAGACTTGGCAGGCAGATGCCCCTGACCTCCACCCAGGGAACCAGCACAGGAAGGCCCAGGCAGCCCCCAGCCAGGGGACGCCAGCCCCAGGATTCCAGATATCAAGTCCGACTTTGGAGGCCCATAGCTCGGCCAGGGGACCTCCCAGGACCCCCAGACTTTACAGGCAGATGCCTCTCACCTCTCCCCATGGAACCAGCATGGGAAGGCCCGGGCAGCCCCCAGCCAGGGGACGTCAGCCCCAGGATTCCAGATATCGAGTCCGACTTTGGAGGCCCATAGCTCGGCCAGGGGACCTCCCAGGACCCCCAGACTTGGCAGGCAGATGCCCCTGACCTCCACCCAGGGAACCAGCACAGGAAGGCCCGGGCAGCCCCCAGCCAGGGGACGCCAGCCCCAGGATTCCAGATATCAAGTCCGACTTTGGAGGCCCATAGCTCGGCCAGGGGACCTCCCAGGACCCCCAGACTTGGCAGGCAGATGCCCCTGACCTCCACCCAGGGAACCAGCTCGGGAAGGCCCGGGCAGCCCCCAGCCAGGGGACGCCAGCCCCAGGATTCCAGATATCGAGTCCGACTTTGGAGGCCCATAGCTCGGCCAGGGGACCTCCCAGGACCCCCAGACTTGGCAGGCAGATGCCCCTGACCTCCACCCAGGGAACCAGCACAGGAAGGCCCAGGCAGCCCCCAGCCAGGGGACGCCAGCCCCAGGATTCCAGATATCAAGTCCGACTTTGGAGGCCCATAGCTCGGCCAGGGGACCTCCCAGGACCCCCAGACTTTACAGGCAGATGCCTCTCACCTCTCCCCATGGAACCAGCATGGGAAGGCCCGGGCAGCCCCCAGCCAGGGGACGTCAGCCCCAGGATTCCAGATATCGAGTCCGACTTTGGAGGCCCATAGCTCGGCCAGGGGACCTCCCAGGACCCCCAGACTTGGCAGGCAGATGCCCCTGACCTCCACCCAGGGAACCAGCACAGGAAGGCCCGGGCAGCCCCCAGCCAGGGGACGCCAGCCCCAGGATTCCAGATATCAAGTCCGACTTTGGAGGCCCATAGCTCGGCCAGGGGACCTCCCAGGACCCCCAGACTTGGCAGGCAGATGCCCCTGACCTCCACCCAGGGAACCAGCACAGGAAGGCCCGGGCAGCCCCCAGCCAGGGGATGCCAGCCCCAGGATTCCAGATATCAAGTCCGACTTTGGAGGCCCATAGCTCGGCCAGGGGACCTCCCAGGACCCCCAGACTTGGCAGGCAGATGCCCCTGACCTCCACCCAGGGAACCAGCACAGGAAGGCCCGGGCAGCCCCCAGCCAGGGGACGCCAGCCCCAGGATTCCAGATATCAAGTCCGACATTGGAGGCCCATAGCTCGGCCAGGGGACCTCCCAGGACCCCCAGACTTGGCAGGCAGATGCCCCTGACCTCCACCCAGGGAACCAGCACAGGAAGGCCCGGGCAGCCCCCAGCCAGGGGACGCCAGCCCCAGGATTCCAGATATCAAGTCCGACTTTGGAGGCCCATAGCTCGGCCAGGGGACCTCCCAGGACCCCCAGACTTTACAGGCAGATGCCTCTCACCTCTCCCCAGGGAACCAGCACGGGAAGGCCCGGGCAGCCCCCAGCCAGGGGACGTCAGCCCCAGGATTCCAGATATCGAGTCCGACTTTGGAGGCCCATAGCTCGGCCAGGGGACCTCCCAGGACCCCCAGACTTGGCAGGCAGATGCCCCTGACCTCCACCCAGGGAACCAGCACAGGAAGGCCCGGGCAGCCCCCAGCCAGGGGACGCCAGCCCCAGGATTCCAGATATCAAGTCCGACATTGGAGGCCCATAGCTCGGCCAGGGGACCTCCCAGGACCCCCAGACTTGGCAGGCAGATGCCCCTGACCTCCACCCAGGGAACCAGCACGGGAAGGCCCGGGCAGCCCCCAGCCAGGGGACGCCAGCCCCAGGATTCCAGATATCGAGTCCGACTTTGGAGGCCCATAGCTCGGCCAGGGGACCTCCCAGGACCCCCAGACTTGGCAGGCAGATGCCCCTGACCTCCACCCAGGGAACCAGCACAGGAAGGCCCGGGCAGCCCCCAGCCAGGGGACGCCAGCCCCAGGATTCCAGATATCAAGTCCGACTTTGGAGGCCCATAGCTCGGCCAGGGGACCTCCCAGGACCCCCAGACTTGGCAGGCAGATGCCCCTGACCTCCACCCAGGGAACCAGCACAGGAAGGCCCGGGCAGCCCCCAGCCAGGGGATGCCAGCCCCAGGATTCCAGATATCAAGTCCGACTTTGGAGGCCCATAGCTCGGCCAGGGGACCTCCCAGGACCCCCAGACTTGGCAGGCAGATGCCCCTGACCTCCACCCAGGGAACCAGCACAGGAAGGCCCGGGCAGCCCCCAGCCAGGGGATGCCAGCCCCAGGATTCCAGATATCAAGTCCGACTTTGGAGGCCCATAGCTCGGCCAGGGGACCTCCCAGGACCCCCAGACTTTACAGGCAGATGCCTCTCACCTCTCCCCAGGGAACCAGCATGGGAAGGCCCGGGCAGCCCCCAGCCAGGGGACGTCAGCCCCAGGATACCAGATATTAAGCCTCAGTGGGTTCCCCAAGCCCACTCATCACCTGTATCCTGATGGCACCTCTCAGCACCACCAGGTGCGCAACAGCACTTCCAGGGGGGGGATGCAGTCGCCCTCCTCCCAGGAGAGAGCTCTCCTCCTCGGGCACGGCCAGGGGGAAGAGTGCCCTGGTCCATCCACCATGTCTAAGATTTTGGCCATGTCTGAATCCCATGGTATAACTGCCCATGGTATAACTGAGCAGCCCGCCCTCGGAGGCCCATAGCTCGGCCAGGGGAGCTCCCAGGTGCCCCTGACTGCAGGTTCCCCCAGGATTCCAGATATCAAGTCCGATTTGGAGGCCCCTAGCTCGGCCAGGGGACCTCCCAGGACCCCCAGACCTCATAGGCAGATGCCCCTGACCTCCACCCAGGGAACCAGCACGGGAAGGCCCGGGCAGCCCCCAGCCAGGGGGACGGTAGACCCAGGATTCCATGAATCAAGTCTCAATGGGTTCCCAGGCCCACTCATCCCCTGTATCCCGATGGCACCTCTCAGCAGCACCAGGTGCGCAGCAGCACTTCCAGGGGGGGATGCAGTCTCCCTCCTCCCAGCAGAGAGCTCTCCTAATCGGGCATGGACAGGGGGAAGAGTCCCTGGTCCATCCACCCTGTCTAAGTTTTTGCCCTAGCCTGAATCCCATGGTATAACTGTCTATGGTATAACTGCCCATATTATATCTGCCCATGGTATAACTGAGCAGCCCCAGACTGCAGATTCCACCAGGATTCCAGATATCCAGTCCGATTTTGGAGGCCCCTAGCTCGGCCAGGGGACCTCCCAGGACCCCCAGACTTTACAGGCAGATGCCCCCGACCTCCACCCAGGGAACCAGCAGGGGAAGCCCCCAGCCAGGGGACGCTATCCCCCGTGGGGCCCCACTCAGTCGGAGGTTCGATACAAGGCCCGAGCCCCAACTTGGAGGCCCATAGCTCGGCCAGGGGAGGTCCCAGGAGCCCCAGGCTTGGCAGGCTGATGCCTGGGACCTCCCCCCAGGGAACCAGCACGGGAAGGCCCGGGCAGCCCCCAGCCAGGGGCCGTTATTCCCCGTGGGGCTCCACTCAGGTGGTGGTTATACACAAGGCCCAAGCCCCAACTTGGTGGCCCATAGCTCGGCCAGGGGAGGTCCCAGGAGCCCCAGGCTTGGCAGGCAGATGCCCCTGACCTCCACCCAGGGAACCAGCACGGGAAGGCCCGGGCAGCCCCCAGCCAGGGGCCGTTATTCCCCGTGGGGCTCCACACAGGTGGTGGTTATACACAAGGCCCAAGCCCCAACTTGGAGGCCCATAGCTCGGCCAGGAGAGGTCCCAGGAGCCCCAGGCTTGGCAGGCTGATGCCTGGGACCCCTCCCCAGGGAACCAGCACGGGAAGGCCCGGGCAGCCCCCAGCCAGGGGCCGTTATTCCCCGTGGGGCTCCACACAGGTGGTGGTTATAGACAAGGCCCAAGCCCCAACTTGGAGGCCCCTAGCTCGGCCAGGGGAGGTCCCAGGACCCCCAGACTTGGCAGGCAGATGCCCCTGACCTCCAGCCAGGGAACCAGCACGGGAAGCCCCCAGCCAGGGGACGCTATCCCCCGTGGGGCCCCACTCAGTTGGCTGTTTTATACAAGGCCTCAGCCAGACCATGGAGGCCCATAGCTCGGCCAGGGGAGGTCCCAGGAGCCCCAGACTTGGCAGGCTGATGCGTGGGACCTCTCCCCAGGGAACCAGCACGGGAAGGCCCGGGCAGCCCCCAGCCAGGGGCCGTTATTCCCCGTGGGGCTCCACTCAGGTGGTGGTTATACACAAGGCCCAAGCCCCAACTTGGAGGCCCCTAGCTCGGCCAGGGGACCTCCCAGGACCCCCAGACTTGGCAGGCAGATGCCCCTGACCTCCACCCAGGGAACCAGCATGGGAAGCCCCCAGCCAGGGGACGCTATCCCCCGTGGGGCCCCACTCAGTTGGCTGTTTTATACAAGGCCTGAGCCAGACCATGGAGGCCCATAACTCGGCCAGGGGAGGTCCCAGGAGCCCCAGACTTGGCAGGCTGATGCCTGGGACCTCTCCCCAGGGAACCAGCACGGGAAGGCCCGGGCAGCCCCCAGCCAGGGGCCGTTATTCCCCGTGGGGCTCCACTCAGGTGGTGGTTATACACAAGGCCCAAGCCCCAACTTGGAGGCCCCTAGCTCGGCCAGGGGAGGTCCCAGGACCCCCAGACTTGGCAGGCAGATGCCCCTGACCTCCACCCAGGGAACCAGCACGGGAAGCCCCCAGCCAGGGGACGCTATCCCCCGTGGGGCCCCACTCAGTTGGCTGTTTTATACAAGGCCTCAGCCAGACCATGGAGGCCCATAGCTCGGCCAGGGGAGGTCCCAGGAGCCCCAGACTCGGCAGGCTGATGCCTGGGACCTCTCCCCAGGGAACCAGCACCCGAAGGCCCGGGCAGCCCCCCGCCAGGGGCCGTTATTCCCCGTGGGGCTCCACACAGGTGGCGGTTATACACAAGGCCCGAGCCCCAACTTGGAGGCCCATAGCTCGGCCAGGGGAGGTCCCAGGAGCCCCAGACTTGGCAGGCAGATGCCTGGGACCTCTGGCCAGGGAACCAGCACCCGAAGGCCCGGGCAGCACCCCGCCAGGGGCCGTTATTCCCCGTGGGGCCCCACTCAGGTGGCGGTTATACACAAGGCCCGAGCCCGACTTTGGAGGCCCATATCTCGGCCAGGGGAGGTCCCAGGAGCCCCAGACTTGGCAGGCAGATGCCTGGGACCTCTCCCCAGGGAACCAGCACCCGAAGGCCCGGTCAGCCCCCCGACAGGGGCCGTTATTCCCCGTGGGGCTCCACTCAGGTGGCGGTTATACACAAGGCCCGAGCCCGACTTTGGAGGCCCATATCTCGGCCAGGGGAGGTCCCAGGAGCCCCAGACTTGGCAGGCAGATGCCCCTGACCTCTCCCCAGGGAACCAGCACCCGAAGGCCCGGGCAGCCCCCCGCCAGGGGCCGTTATTCCCCGTGGGGCTCCACTCAGGTGGCGGTTATACACAAGGCCCGAGCCCGACTTTGGAGGCCCATAGCTCGGCCAGGGGAGGTCCCAGGAGCCCCAGGCTTGGCAGGCAGATGCCCCTGACCTCCACCCAGGGAACCAGCACGGGCGGTCATGTCCGAGGCCCCAGCCCGACTTTGGAGGCCCATAGCTCGGCCAGGGGAGGTCCCAGGTGCCCCTGACTGCAGATTCCCCCCAGGATCCCAGGTATCAATTCCAAAAACATAGTCCCAATTCCAAAAGTCGAGTCTGGGCCACAGACCCTGCAGGGCGGCAGGGGAGACCAGTCTGCATGGCCCTGCAGTGGAATTTCCCCATTTTGGGCCAATTCCACAAATCAAGTCTGGGAAATAGCCACCTGGTGTCATGGAACGGTACTGCAGCTGAACTTGGGATAAGGGGGTTTATCGCGGTATAAAATCGTGGGGAGGTCCAAAATTAATTCCAAGGGTGTCATAAAATCTGTAATAACCCTCTGCAAAATCCCAAAAAGCGACCCAGCCCACAGGAAAACCGTTTAATGGCTTTTCGGAATTTCGGACTCGATTTGTGGAATCCAATTCCACCTTAAGAGTCTATTGTCCTATCTCCGCCTAATTAGGGTTAGGGTTAGGGTTAGGGTTAGGGTTAGGGTTAGGTTAGGGTTAGGGTTAGGTTAGGGTTAGGGTTAGGGTTAGGGTTAGGGTTAGGCGAATGGACTCGATTTGTGGAACGCTCCCCATTGACGGGACTGCAGATTTGGACGCAAACCGATGTGAGCGGTCACAACGGATTGCAACCGTTCATCCGTAATGGCAAGTTGGAATCCAAGAATCTAGTCCTGGGAATTTGGCTAGCTTAGCATAATCGGCTAGGATCTGGGTCTGTTGGACTCTAGGGGGTAGGCTGGGACAGGAGACATGACTTCTGGAACCCAGAATTGCCTTTTTCCCCAGGGACTCGATTCTTGGAATCCAGACTCGATTTTTGGAATTTGCCCAGAAAGTGACTCTGATGGGCCGGGGAAGGCCCCTGGAGCCCTGGGCCAGGCCCCAGGGACTTGACTTTTGGAACCCAGACTTGATTTTTGGAACTTGCCCCAAAAGTGACTCTGATGGGCTGGGGAAGGCCCCTGGAGCCCCAGGGACTTGATTTTTGGAACCCAGACTTGATTCTTGGAACTTGCCCAGAAAGTGACTCTGATGGGCTGGGGAAGGCCCCTGGAGCCCTGGGCCAGGCCCCAGGGACTTGATTTTTGGAACCCAGACTTGATTTTTGGAACTTGCCCAGAAAGTGACCCTGATGGGCTGGGGAAGGCCCCTGGAGCCCTGGGCCAGGCCCCAGGGACTTGGTTTTTGGACTGGGACCACTTTTTGGGAAATTGCCCCAAAAGTGACTCTGATGGGCTGGGGAAGACCGCTGGAGCCCTGGGCCAGCCTCCCCTGGAAGTCCCAGGCTGGGGGAGCTCCACTCGGGGCTGGGGCAGCCTCCCCTGGAAGTCCCAGGCTGGGGGAGCTCCACTCGGGGCTGGGGCAGCCTCCCCTGGAAGTCCCAGGCTGGGGGAGCAGCACTCGGGGCTGGGGCAGCCTCCCATGGAAGTCCCGGGCAGCTAACCCTACTCCCAGGGCTGGGGAGCTCCACTTAGGGCTGGGGCAGCCTCCCCTGGAAGTCCCAGGCTGGGGGAGCTCCACTCGGGGCTGGGGCAGCCTCCCTGGAAGTCCCAGGCTGGGGGAGCTCCACTCGGGGCTGGGGCAGCCTCCCCTGGAAGTCCCAGGCTGGGGGAGCTCCACTCGGGGCTGGGGCAGCCTCCCTGGAAGTCCCAGGCTGGGGGAGCTCCACTCGGGGCTGGGGCAGCCTCCCCTGGAAGTCCCGGGCAGGTAACCCTACTCCCAGGGCGGGGGAGCTCCACTTAGGGCTGGGGCAGGCTCCCCTGGAAGTCCCGGGCAGCTAACCCTACTCCCAGGGCTGGGGAGCTCCACTTAGGGCTGGGGCAGGCTCCCCTGGAAGTCCCGGGCAGCTAACCCTACTCCCAGGGCTGGGGAGCTCCACTTAGGGCTGGGGCAGGCTCCCCTGGAAGTCCCGGGCAGCTAACCCTACTCCCAGGGCTGGGGAGCTCCACTTAGGGCTGGGGCAGGCTCCCCTGGAAGTCCCGGGCAGCTAACCCTACTCCCAGGGCGGGGGAGCTCCACTTAGGGCTGGGGCAGGCTCCCCTGGAAGTCCCGGGCAGCTAACCCTACTCCCAGGGCTGGGGAGCTCCACTTAGGGCTGGGGCAGGCTCCCCTGGAAGTCCCGGGCAGCTAACCCTACTCCCAGGGCTGGGGAGCTCCACTTAGGGCTGGGGCAGGCTCCCCTGGAAGTCCCGGGCAGCTAACCCTACTCCCAGGGCTGGGGAGCTCCACTTAGGGCTGGGGCAGGCTCCCCTGGAAGTCCCGGGCAGCTAACCCTACTCCCAGGGCGGGGGAGCTCCACTTAGGGCTGGGGCAGGCTCCCCTGGAAGTCCCGGGCAGCTAACCCTACTCCCAGGGCTGGGGAGCTCCACTTAGGGCTGGGGCAGGCTCCCCTGGAAGTCCCGGGCAGCTAACCCTACTCCCAGGGCTGGGGAGCTCCACTTAGGGCTGGGGCAGGCTCCCCTGGAAGTCCCGGGCAGCTAACCCTACTCCCAGGGCGGGGGAGCTCCACTTAGGGCTGGGGCAGGCTCCCCTGGAAGTCCCGGGCAGCTAACCCTACTCCCAGGGCGGGGGAGCTCCACTTAGGGCTGGGGCAGGCTCCCCTGGAAGTCCCGGGCAGCTAACCCTACTCCCAGGGCTGGGGAGCTCCACTTAGGGCTGGGGCAGGCTCCCCTGGAAGTCCCGGGCAGCTAACCCTACTCCCAGGGCTGGGGAGCTCCACTTAGGGCTGGGGCAGGCTCCCCTGGAAGTCCCGGGCAGCTAACCCTACTCCCAGGGCGGGGGAGCTCCACTTAGGGCTGGGGCAGGCTCCCCTGGAAGTCCCGGGCAGCTAACCCTAACCTGGCGCACCAGGCGGTCCTGGGCACCCACTCTTAAGCCCTCCTCACCGTGCATTAAGGACCTTCAGCCCCGCTGGCCAGTCGAGCTGGCCCATGGTAAACCTCAGCAGTAGCACTGGCCCATGGTATAACCGAGCAGCCCGACTTTGGAGGCGCCCTGGTCCGTCCACCATGCCTAGTGCACCAGGCGGTCCTGGGCACCCACACTTAAGCCCTCCTCACCCTGCATTAAGGTCCTTCAGCCCCGCTGGCCAGTCGAGCTGGCCCATGGTAAACCTCAGCAGTAGCACTGGCCCATGGTATAACCGAGCAGCCCGACTTTGGAGGCGCCCTGGTCCGTCCACCACGCCTAGTGCACCAGGCGGTCCTGGGCACCCACACTTAAGCCCTCCTCACCCTGCATTAAGGACCTTCAGCCCCGCTGGCCAGTCGAGCTGGCCCATGGTAAACCTCAGCAGTAGCACTGGCCCATGGTATAACCGAGCAGCCCGCCCCTGGAGGCCCATAGCTCGGCCAGGGTAGGTCCGAGGACCCCCAGACTTGGCAGGCAGATGCCCCTGACCTCCACCCAGGGAACCAGCACGGGAAGGCCCGGGCAGCCCCCAGCCAGGGGACGTCAGCCCCAGGATTCCAGATATCGAGTCCGACTTTGGAGGCCCATAGCTCGGCCAGGGGACCTCCCAGGACCCCCAGACTTGGCAGGCAGATGCCCCTGACCTCCACCCAGGGAACCAGCACGGGAAGGCCCGGGCAGCCCCCAGCCAGGGGACGCCAGCCCCAGGATTCCAGATATCAAGTCCGACTTTGGAGGCCCATAGCTCGGCCAGGGGACCTCCCAGGACCCCCAGACTTTACAGGCAGATGCCTCTCACCTCTCCCCAGGGAACCAGCACGGGAAGGCCCGGGCAGCCCCCAGCCAGGGGACGTCAGCCCCAGGATTCCAGATATCGAGTCCGACTTTGGAGGCCCATAGCTCGGCCAGGGGACCTCCCAGGACCCCCAGACTTGGCAGGCAGATGCCCCTGACCTCCACCCAGGGAACCAGCACAGGAAGGCCCGGGCAGCCCCCAGCCAGGGGACGTCAGCCCCAGGATTCCAGATATCAAGTCCGACTTTGGAGGCCCATAGCTCGGCCAGGGGACCTCCCAGGACCCCCAGACTTGGCAGGCAGATGCCCCTGACCTCCACCCAGGGAACCAGCACGGGAAGGCCCGGGCAGCCCCCAGCCAGGGGATGCCAGCCCCAGGATTCCAGATATCAAGTCCGACTTTGGAGGCCCATAGCTCGGCCAGGGGACCTCCCAGGACCCCCAGACTTGGCAGGCAGATGCCCCTGACCTCCACCCAGGGAACCAGCACAGGAAGGCCCGGGCAGCCCCCAGCCAGGGGACGCCAGCCCCAGGATTCCAGATATCAAGTCCGACTTTGGAGGCCCATAGCTCGGCCAGGGGACCTCCCAGGACCCCCAGACTTTACAGGCAGATGCCTCTCACCTCTCCCCAGGGAACCAGCACGGGAAGGCCCGGGCAGCCCCCAGCCAGGGGACGTCAGCCCCAGGATTCCAGATATCGAGTCCGACTTTGGAGGCCCATAGCTCGGCCAGGGGACCTCCCAGGACCCCCAGACTTGGCAGGCAGATGCCCCTGACCTCCACCCAGGGAACCAGCACAGGAAGGCCCGGGCAGCCCCCAGCCAGGGGACGCCAGCCCCAGGATTCCAGATATCAAGTCCGACTTTCGAGGCCCATAGCTCGGCCAGGGGACCTCCCAGGACCCCCAGACTTGGCAGGCAGATGCCCCTGACCTCCACCCAGGGAACCAGCTCGGGAAGGCCCGGGCAGCCCCCAGCCAGGGGACGCCAGCCCCAGGATTCCAGATATCGAGTCCGACTTTGGAGGCCCATAGCTCGGCCAGGGGACCTCCCAGGACCCCCAGACTTGGCAGGCAGATGCCCCTGACCTCCACCCAGGGAACCAGCACAGGAAGGCCCAGGCAGCCCCCAGCCAGGGGACGCCAGCCCCAGGATTCCAGATATCAAGTCCGACTTTGGAGGCCCATAGCTCGGCCAGGGGACCTCCCAGGACCCCCAGACTTTACAGGCAGATGCCTCTCACCTCTCCCCATGGAACCAGCATGGGAAGGCCCGGGCAGCCCCCAGCCAGGGGACGTCAGCCCCAGGATTCCAGATATCGAGTCCGACTTTGGAGGCCCATAGCTCGGCCAGGGGACCTCCCAGGACCCCCAGACTTGGCAGGCAGATGCCCCTGACCTCCACCCAGGGAACCAGCACAGGAAGGCCCGGGCAGCCCCCAGCCAGGGGACGCCAGCCCCAGGATTCCAGATATCAAGTCCGACTTTGGAGGCCCATAGCTCGGCCAGGGGACCTCCCAGGACCCCCAGACTTGGCAGGCAGATGCCCCTGACCTCCACCCAGGGAACCAGCTCGGGAAGGCCCGGGCAGCCCCCAGCCAGGGGACGCCAGCCCCAGGATTCCAGATATCGAGTCCGACTTTGGAGGCCCATAGCTCGGCCAGGGGACCTCCCAGGACCCCCAGACTTGGCAGGCAGATGCCCCTGACCTCCACCCAGGGAACCAGCACAGGAAGGCCCAGGCAGCCCCCAGCCAGGGGACGCCAGCCCCAGGATTCCAGATATCAAGTCCGACTTTGGAGGCCCATAGCTCGGCCAGGGGACCTCCCAGGACCCCCAGACTTTACAGGCAGATGCCTCTCACCTCTCCCCATGGAACCAGCATGGGAAGGCCCGGGCAGCCCCCAGCCAGGGGACGTCAGCCCCAGGATTCCAGATATCGAGTCCGACTTTGGAGGCCCATAGCTCGGCCAGGGGACCTCCCAGGACCCCCAGACTTGGCAGGCAGATGCCCCTGACCTCCACCCAGGGAACCAGCACAGGAAGGCCCGGGCAGCCCCCAGCCAGGGGACGCCAGCCCCAGGATTCCAGATATCAAGTCCGACTTTGGAGGCCCATAGCTCGGCCAGGGGACCTCCCAGGACCCCCAGACTTGGCAGGCAGATGCCCCTGACCTCCACCCAGGGAACCAGCACAGGAAGGCCCGGGCAGCCCCCAGCCAGGGGATGCCAGCCCCAGGATTCCAGATATCAAGTCCGACTTTGGAGGCCCATAGCTCGGCCAGGGGACCTCCCAGGACCCCCAGACTTGGCAGGCAGATGCCCCTGACCTCCACCCAGGGAACCAGCACAGGAAGGCCCGGGCAGCCCCCAGCCAGGGGACGCCAGCCCCAGGATTCCAGATATCAAGTCCGACATTGGAGGCCCATAGCTCGGCCAGGGGACCTCCCAGGACCCCCAGACTTGGCAGGCAGATGCCCCTGACCTCCACCCAGGGAACCAGCACAGGAAGGCCCGGGCAGCCCCCAGCCAGGGGACGCCAGCCCCAGGATTCCAGATATCAAGTCCGACTTTGGAGGCCCATAGCTCGGCCAGGGGACCTCCCAGGACCCCCAGACTTTACAGGCAGATGCCTCTCACCTCTCCCCAGGGAACCAGCACGGGAAGGCCCGGGCAGCCCCCAGCCAGGGGACGTCAGCCCCAGGATTCCAGATATCGAGTCCGACTTTGGATGCCCATAGCTCGGCCAGGGGACCTCCCAGGACCCCCAGACTTGGCAGGCAGATGCCCCTGACCTCCACCCAGGGAACCAGCACAGGAAGGCCCGGGCAGCCCCCAGCCAGGGGACGCCAGCCCCAGGATTCCAGATATCAAGTCCGACATTGGAGGCCCATAGCTCGGCCAGGGGACCTCCCAGGACCCCCAGACTTGGCAGGCAGATGCCCCTGACCTCCACCCAGGGAACCAGCATGGGAAGGCCCGGGCAGCCCCCAGCCAGGGGACGCCAGCCCCAGGATTCCAGATATCGAGTCCGACTTTGGAGGCCCATAGCTCGGCCAGGGGACCTCCCAGGACCCCCAGACTTGGCAGGCAGATGCCCCTGACCTCCACCCAGGGAACCAGCACAGGAAGGCCCGGGCAGCCCCCAGCCAGGGGACGCCAGCCCCAGGATTCCAGATATCAAGTCCGACTTTGGAGGCCCATAGCTCGGCCAGGGGACCTCCCAGGACCCCCAGACTTGGCAGGCAGATGCCCCTGACCTCCACCCAGGGAACCAGCACAGGAAGGCCCGGGCAGCCCCCAGCCAGGGGATGCCAGCCCCAGGATTCCAGATATCAAGTCCGACTTTGGAGGCCCATAGCTCGGCCAGGGGACCTCCCAGGACCCCCAGACTTGGCAGGCAGATGCCCCTGACCTCCACCCAGGGAACCAGCACAGGAAGGCCCGGGCAGCCCCCAGCCAGGGGATGCCAGCCCCAGGATTCCAGATATCAAGTCCGACTTTGGAGGCCCATAGCTCGGCCAGGGGACCTCCCAGGACCCCCAGACTTTACAGGCAGATGCCTCTCACCTCTCCCCAGGGAACCAGCATGGGAAGGCCCGGGCAGCCCCCAGCCAGGGGACGTCAGCCCCAGGATACCAGATATTAAGCCTCAGTGGGTTCCCCAAGCCCACTCATCACCTGTATCCTGATGGCACCTCTCAGCACCACCAGGTGCGCAACAGCACTTCCAGGGGGGGGATGCAGTCGCCCTCCTCCCAGGAGAGAGCTCTCCTCCTCGGGCACGGCCAGGGGGAAGAGTGCCCTGGTCCATCCACCATGTCTAAGATTTTGGCCATGTCTGAATCCCATGGTATAACTGCCCATGGTATAACTGAGCAGCCCGCCCTCGGAGGCCCATAGCTCGGCCAGGGGAGCTCCCAGGTGCCCCTGACTGCAGGTTCCCCCAGGATTCCAGATATCAAGTCCGATTTGGAGGCCCCTAGCTCGGCCAGGGGACCTCCCAGGACCCCCAGACCTCATAGGCAGATGCCCCTGACCTCCACCCAGGGAACCAGCACGGGAAGGCCCGGGCAGCCCCCAGCCAGGGGGACGGTAGACCCAGGATTCCATGAATCAAGTCTCAATGGGTTCCC
This sequence comes from Neoarius graeffei, assembly GCF_027579695.1. NCBI lineage: Eukaryota > Metazoa > Chordata > Actinopteri > Siluriformes > Ariidae > Neoarius > Neoarius graeffei. Next base: position 94,077 of record NC_083592.1, on the reverse strand, counting down.
AGGCCCACTCATCCCCTGTATCCCGATGGCACCTCTCAGCAGCACCAGGTGCGCAGCAGCACTTCCAGGGGGGGATGCAGTCTCCCTCCTCCCAGCAGAGAGCTCTCCTAATCGGGCATGGACAGGGGGAAGAGTCCCTGGTCCATCCACCCTGTCTAAGTTTTTGCCCTAGCCTGAATCCCATGGTATAACTGTCTATGGTATAACTGCCCATATTATATCTGCCCATGGTATAACTGAGCAGCCCCAGACTGCAGATTCCACCAGGATTCCAGATATCCAGTCCGATTTTGGAGGCCCCTAGCTCGGCCAGGGGACCTCCCAGGACCCCCAGACTTTACAGGCAGATGCCCCCGACCTCCACCCAGGGAACCAGCAGGGGAAGCCCCCAGCCAGGGGACGCTATCCCCCGTGGGGCCCCACTCAGTCGGAGGTTCGATACAAGGCCCGAGCCCCAACTTGGAGGCCCATAGCTCGGCCAGGGGAGGTCCCAGGAGCCCCAGGCTTGGCAGGCTGATGCCTGGGACCTCCCCCCAGGGAACCAGCACGGGAAGGCCCGGGCAGCCCCCAGCCAGGGGCCGTTATTCCCCGTGGGGCTCCACTCAGGTGGTGGTTATACACAAGGCCCAAGCCCCAACTTGGTGGCCCATAGCTCGGCCAGGGGAGGTCCCAGGAGCCCCAGGCTTGGCAGGCAGATGCCCCTGACCTCCACCCAGGGAACCAGCACGGGAAGGCCCGGGCAGCCCCCAGCCAGGGGCCGTTATTCCCCGTGGGGCTCCACACAGGTGGTGGTTATACACAAGGCCCAAGCCCCAACTTGGAGGCCCATAGCTCGGCCAGGAGAGGTCCCAGGAGCCCCAGGCTTGGCAGGCTGATGCCTGGGACCCCTCCCCAGGGAACCAGCACGGGAAGGCCCGGGCAGCCCCCAGCCAGGGGCCGTTATTCCCCGTGGGGCTCCACACAGGTGGTGGTTATAGACAAGGCCCAAGCCCCAACTTGGAGGCCCCTAGCTCGGCCAGGGGAGGTCCCAGGACCCCCAGACTTGGCAGGCAGATGCCCCTGACCTCCAGCCAGGGAACCAGCACGGGAAGCCCCCAGCCAGGGGACGCTATCCCCCGTGGGGCCCCACTCAGTTGGCTGTTTTATACAAGGCCTCAGCCAGACCATGGAGGCCCATAGCTCGGCCAGGGGAGGTCCCAGGAGCCCCAGACTTGGCAGGCTGATGCGTGGGACCTCTCCCCAGGGAACCAGCACGGGAAGGCCCGGGCAGCCCCCAGCCAGGGGCCGTTATTCCCCGTGGGGCTCCACTCAGGTGGTGGTTATACACAAGGCCCAAGCCCCAACTTGGAGGCCCCTAGCTCGGCCAGGGGACCTCCCAGGACCCCCAGACTTGGCAGGCAGATGCCCCTGACCTCCACCCAGGGAACCAGCATGGGAAGCCCCCAGCCAGGGGACGCTATCCCCCGTGGGGCCCCACTCAGTTGGCTGTTTTATACAAGGCCTGAGCCAGACCATGGAGGCCCATAACTCGGCCAGGGGAGGTCCCAGGAGCCCCAGACTTGGCAGGCTGATGCCTGGGACCTCTCCCCAGGGAACCAGCACGGGAAGGCCCGGGCAGCCCCCAGCCAGGGGCCGTTATTCCCCGTGGGGCTCCACTCAGGTGGTGGTTATACACAAGGCCCAAGCCCCAACTTGGAGGCCCCTAGCTCGGCCAGGGGAGGTCCCAGGACCCCCAGACTTGGCAGGCAGATGCCCCTGACCTCCACCCAGGGAACCAGCACGGGAAGCCCCCAGCCAGGGGACGCTATCCCCCGTGGGGCCCCACTCAGTTGGCTGTTTTATACAAGGCCTCAGCCAGACCATGGAGGCCCATAGCTCGGCCAGGGGAGGTCCCAGGAGCCCCAGACTCGGCAGGCTGATGCCTGGGACCTCTCCCCAGGGAACCAGCACCCGAAGGCCCGGGCAGCCCCCCGCCAGGGGCCGTTATTCCCCGTGGGGCTCCACACAGGTGGCGGTTATACACAAGGCCCGAGCCCCAACTTGGAGGCCCATAGCTCGGCCAGGGGAGGTCCCAGGAGCCCCAGACTTGGCAGGCAGATGCCTGGGACCTCTGGCCAGGGAACCAGCACCCGAAGGCCCGGGCAGCACCCCGCCAGGGGCCGTTATTCCCCGTGGGGCCCCACTCAGGTGGCGGTTATACACAAGGCCCGAGCCCGACTTTGGAGGCCCATATCTCGGCCAGGGGAGGTCCCAGGAGCCCCAGACTTGGCAGGCAGATGCCTGGGACCTCTCCCCAGGGAACCAGCACCCGAAGGCCCGGTCAGCCCCCCGACAGGGGCCGTTATTCCCCGTGGGGCTCCACTCAGGTGGCGGTTATACACAAGGCCCGAGCCCGACTTTGGAGGCCCATATCTCGGCCAGGGGAGGTCCCAGGAGCCCCAGACTTGGCAGGCAGATGCCCCTGACCTCTCCCCAGGGAACCAGCACCCGAAGGCCCGGGCAGCCCCCCGCCAGGGGCCGTTATTCCCCGTGGGGCTCCACTCAGGTGGCGGTTATACACAAGGCCCGAGCCCGACTTTGGAGGCCCATAGCTCGGCCAGGGGAGGTCCCAGGAGCCCCAGGCTTGGCAGGCAGATGCCCCTGACCTCCACCCAGGGAACCAGCACGGGCGGTCATGTCCGAGGCCCCAGCCCGACTTTGGAGGCCCATAGCTCGGCCAGGGGAGGTCCCAGGTGCCCCTGACTGCAGATTCCCCCCAGGATCCCAGGTATCAATTCCAAAAACATAGTCCCAATTCCAAAAGTCGAGTCTGGGCCACAGACCCTGCAGGGCGGCAGGGGAGACCAGTCTGCATGGCCCTGCAGTGGAATTTCCCCATTTTGGGCCAATTCCACAAATCAAGTCTGGGAAATAGCCACCTGGTGTCATGGAACGGTACTGCAGCTGAACTTGGGATAAGGGGGTTTATCGCGGTATAAAATCGTGGGGAGGTCCAAAATTAATTCCAAGGGTGTCATAAAATCTGTAATAACCCTCTGCAAAATCCCAAAAAGCGACCCAGCCCACAGGAAAACCGTTTAATGGCTTTTCGGAATTTCGGACTCGATTTGTGGAATCCAATTCCACCTTAAGAGTCTATTGTCCTATCTCCGCCTAATTAGGGTTAGGGTTAGGGTTAGGTTAGGGTTAGGGTTAGGTTAGGGTTAGGGTTAGGGTTAGGGTTAGGGTTAGGGTTAGGCGAATGGACTCGATTTGTGGAACGCTCCCCATTGACGGGACTGCAGATTTGGACGCAAACCGATGTGAGCGGTCACAACGGATTGCAACCGTTCATCCGTAATGGCAAGTTGGAATCCAAGAATCTAGTCCTGGGAATTTGGCTAGCTTAGCATAATCGGCTAGGATCTGGGTCTGTTGGACTCTAGGGGGTAGGCTGGGACAGGAGACATGACTTCTGGAACCCAGAATTGCCTTTTTCCCCAGGGACTCGATTCTTGGAATCCAGACTCGATTTTTGGAATTTGCCCAGAAAGTGACTCTGATGGGCCGGGGAAGGCCCCTGGAGCCCTGGGCCAGGCCCCAGGGACTTGACTTTTGGAACCCAGACTTGATTTTTGGAACTTGCCCCAAAAGTGACTCTGATGGGCTGGGGAAGGCCCCTGGAGCCCCAGGGACTTGATTTTTGGAACCCAGACTTGATTCTTGGAACTTGCCCAGAAAGTGACTCTGATGGGCTGGGGAAGGCCCCTGGAGCCCTGGGCCAGGCCCCAGGGACTTGATTTTTGGAACCCAGACTTGATTTTTGGAACTTGCCCAGAAAGTGACCCTGATGGGCTGGGGAAGGCCCCTGGAGCCCTGGGCCAGGCCCCAGGGACTTGGTTTTTGGACTGGGACCACTTTTTGGGAAATTGCCCCAAAAGTGACTCTGATGGGCTGGGGAAGACCGCTGGAGCCCTGGGCCAGCCTCCCCTGGAAGTCCCAGGCTGGGGGAGCTCCACTCGGGGCTGGGGCAGCCTCCCCTGGAAGTCCCAGGCTGGGGGAGCTCCACTCGGGGCTGGGGCAGCCTCCCCTGGAAGTCCCAGGCTGGGGGAGCAGCACTCGGGGCTGGGGCAGCCTCCCATGGAAGTCCCGGGCAGCTAACCCTACTCCCAGGGCTGGGGAGCTCCACTTAGGGCTGGGGCAGCCTCCCCTGGAAGTCCCAGGCTGGGGGAGCTCCACTCGGGGCTGGGGCAGCCTCCCTGGAAGTCCCAGGCTGGGGGAGCTCCACTCGGGGCTGGGGCAGCCTCCCCTGGAAGTCCCAGGCTGGGGGAGCTCCACTCGGGGCTGGGGCAGCCTCCCTGGAAGTCCCAGGCTGGGGGAGCTCCACTCGGGGCTGGGGCAGCCTCCCCTGGAAGTCCCGGGCAGGTAACCCTACTCCCAGGGCGGGGGAGCTCCACTTAGGGCTGGGGCAGGCTCCCCTGGAAGTCCCGGGCAGCTAACCCTACTCCCAGGGCTGGGGAGCTCCACTTAGGGCTGGGGCAGGCTCCCCTGGAAGTCCCGGGCAGCTAACCCTACTCCCAGGGCTGGGGAGCTCCACTTAGGGCTGGGGCAGGCTCCCCTGGAAGTCCCGGGCAGCTAACCCTACTCCCAGGGCTGGGGAGCTCCACTTAGGGCTGGGGCAGGCTCCCCTGGAAGTCCCGGGCAGCTAACCCTACTCCCAGGGCGGGGGAGCTCCACTTAGGGCTGGGGCAGGCTCCCCTGGAAGTCCCGGGCAGCTAACCCTACTCCCAGGGCTGGGGAGCTCCACTTAGGGCTGGGGCAGGCTCCCCTGGAAGTCCCGGGCAGCTAACCCTACTCCCAGGGCTGGGGAGCTCCACTTAGGGCTGGGGCAGGCTCCCCTGGAAGTCCCGGGCAGCTAACCCTACTCCCAGGGCTGGGGAGCTCCACTTAGGGCTGGGGCAGGCTCCCCTGGAAGTCCCGGGCAGCTAACCCTACTCCCAGGGCGGGGGAGCTCCACTTAGGGCTGGGGCAGGCTCCCCTGGAAGTCCCGGGCAGCTAACCCTACTCCCAGGGCTGGGGAGCTCCACTTAGGGCTGGGGCAGGCTCCCCTGGAAGTCCCGGGCAGCTAACCCTACTCCCAGGGCTGGGGAGCTCCACTTAGGGCTGGGGCAGGCTCCCCTGGAAGTCCCGGGCAGCTAACCCTACTCCCAGGGCGGGGGAGCTCCACTTAGGGCTGGGGCAGGCTCCCCTGGAAGTCCCGGGCAGCTAACCCTACTCCCAGGGCGGGGGAGCTCCACTTAGGGCTGGGGCAGGCTCCCCTGGAAGTCCCGGGCAGCTAACCCTACTCCCAGGGCTGGGGAGCTCCACTTAGGGCTGGGGCAGGCTCCCCTGGAAGTCCCGGGCAGCTAACCCTACTCCCAGGGCTGGGGAGCTCCACTTAGGGCTGGGGCAGGCTCCCCTGGAAGTCCCGGGCAGCTAACCCTACTCCCAGGGCGGGGGAGCTCCACTTAGGGTTAGGGTTAGGGTTAGGGTTAGGGTTAGGGTTAGGGTTAGGGTTAGGGTTAGGGTTAGGCAAATAGACTTGATTTGTGGAACCGGCCCCATTGCGGGGACTGTGGAGTTGGAATTTTTTCGTCGCGACCGGTCACGACAGACTGCGACCATTCATCGGTAATGGCAAGTTGGAATCCAGAAACACAGTTTGTGGAATTGGGATAGCTTAGCTTAGTCGGCTAGGCCGAGGGCATATTGGACTCTAGGTGGCGCTCTAACACTAGAGACTTGTTTTCTGGACTCCAGACTAGTTTTTTGGAACTTGCCCCAAACTCGATTCTGATTGGCTGCGGACCCCCCCGGGACCCTAGGCCACGCCCCCCAGACTTGATTTTTGGAATTGGGACTAGTTTTTTGGAACTTGCCCCAAACCTGATTCTGATTGGCTGGGACACGCCCCCCGACCCTAGGCCACGCCCCCCGGACTCGATTTTTGGAATTGGGACTAGTTTTTTGGAACTTGCCCCAAACTCGATTCTGATTGGCTGGGACACGCCCCCCGACCCTAGGCCACGCCCCCCGGACTCGATTTTTGGAATTGGGACTGGTTTTTTGGAACTTGCCCCAAACTCAATTCTGATTGGCTGGGACACGCCCCCCGACCCTAGGCCACGCCCCCCGGACTCGATTTTTGGAATTGGGACTAGATTTTTGGAACTTGCCCCAAACTCGATTCTGATTGGCTGGGACACGCCCCCCGACCCTAGGCCACGCCCCCCGGACTCGATTTTTGGAATTGGGACTGGTTTTTTGGAACTCGCCCCAAACTCGATTCTGATAGGCTGGGACACGCCCCCGGACCCTAGGCCACGCCCCCCCGACCCGACATCCGGATCCGAGACCGCTTTTTTGAAATATCGCTCGAAACTCGATTCCGATACGACGGGACGTGCCCCCGGACCACGGGCGACTCCCCCGAAGCGTTTTTTTGGGAAACCGGGAACGAGTTCCAAAAAACTAGTCCGAGTTCCAAAAATCAAGTCCGACCGTCTCGCCCCTAAAACGGGGTCGAACCGTAACAAACGCGGTATCGGTAGATAGCCCCGAGCGAGACGAATCGGGGGATACTCGTCCGACCTCCGTACGACCTTCCTGTCCGGAACGGCGGCCCGAAACGTCCTAGGCCGAAGGCCCGTAAAAACAGTTGGAAAAGAGGATGCGTGGGGGCTCAGGGTAACTGTATTTAACGGATTTTTGAAAAAAAAAAATCGGCCTCGTCGCCAGACCCTACGTCCAAGGCCTAATACCCTTACTCGACACCGTGGGCCTAAAATCATCCAAAATGATTTTGGATGAAATGAAACCCTTTTATTTTTTTTTTCCCCCACTCCCAGGGCTTATATGGGATGCTGAAACACAATATCCCATCAGAAATGACTTTTCTGACTTTCAAGTGGGTGAAACGGCCAAGTCCCACTTGCCAAAAAACTTCCCAGGGGAAGGTGTTAGGAGCACGTTTCAGCCCATTTGGAGGCGTTTGGCACATATTTTGGAGACATGATTTTTTTAAAAATGTTTTTGTGAAAGGTTAGGCCTCGTTCCGGGTATAGGATACAGTAAATAGGCCTAATTCAAGGAAACGAAGTCTATTTCCCTAACCCGCTAACCCTCACTCCTTCACTTCAGAGCGAGCCCTTTTGCAGGCTGAAAGTTGTATGTCTACAAAAAAGGATGCGTGGGGCTCAGGGCAACCGTATTTAATGGATTTTTGAAAAAAAAATAATAAGAAGAATAAGAATAATAATAACTAGACAATTCCCCTGTGGGAAATCGCGAGAGTGATGCAGCGCGCTTAGCCAGGCCCTGTGAGGAGACCCCAGAAAATCACACCAAGATTCCCTGTGGAACCGAAGTCGAGAGGCAGAGTATTATCGCTTGTGTTTTGCCTCCATCTGCTGGCGAGATCTCACGTATCTCCAAAGAAGCCCATATAAATGAATGGGGAAAAAGGGGTCGTGCAACGTAATAGCGCACCGAGTCCGATCGAGCCGCACGGGTCGATGTCAGAAATTATTTTTCAAGTGGGGGAAACGGCTCTGGAAATCACTCGGTTAGGACTTTGGACTCGATTTCTGGAACGAGTCCTAACCCGACCCCATCGCTTAGACTTGCAGGTTGGAATTTCGATTTCGTCCGATCGCGGCCCGCCTTTTCGGCCTAGGGCCTCGCGCCCCCGTCGGTAGATAGCCCCGAGCGAGACGAAACGGGGGATGCTCGTCCGACGTCCGTACGACCTTCCCGTCCGGAACGGCGGCCCGAAACGCACTAGGCCGAAGGCCTCGTAAAAATAGTCGGAAATATTCACAAAAAAATCAGGAAGAGGTGCCGTCGACCCGGAATCGAGTCTACCCCCCCTAAATCGAGGGCGCCGAGCGCGCCTGACTCGGAACCGAGTCTCTAGCGCCTTCCCGTCCCGAGATACGCCCGAAGGTGAAAGGTCGGAAAAAAAGTGTAAAAATATTCGTGAAAAATTACCCGAACGTCCCGGCGGCTTCAAAATCGTCGCGCGCCCTAAATCGGGGTCCCCGATCGTGGCCGACACGTCCGCGAAGCCGTAGGACCTTTAGTTTCAGAGTTATTCGAAAACAAACCCTAACCCATTCGTTTCAAAATTCAATTCAAAATCATTCCAAAAAAGGCCCATAACTCGGTCCACGAAAGACACCCGAGAAAACTTTTACCGTAGGGCCGCACAGACCCGGCTCTCTACCGATACCCAAAGGCGCAAAACCCAGGCCCAAAAAAATCGACCGTTTTTGGAGGGAAAATGAAATTCCAACCGGCAATGTCTAAGCAATGAGTTAGGTTAGGATTCGTTCCGGAAATGAAGTCTATTTCCCTAACCCGCTAACACTGATTCCTTCACTTCAGAGTGAGCCCTTTTGCAGGCTGACAGTTGTATGTGTACAAAGAGGATGCGTGGGGCTCAGGGTAACCGTATTTAACGGATTTTTGAAAAAAAAAATCGGCCTCGTCGCCAGACCCTACGTCCAAGGCCTAATACCCTTACTCGACACCGTGGGCCTAAAATCATCCAAAATTTTTTATTTTTTTTCCCCCCACTCCCAGGGCTTATATGGGATGCTGAAACACAATAGCCCATCAGAAATGACTTTTCTGACTTTCAAGTGGGTGAAATGGCTCTGGAAATCACTCGGTTAGGACTTTGGACTCGATTTCCGGAACGAGTCCTAACCCGACCCCATCGCTTAGACTTGCCGGTTGGAATTTTGATTTCGTCCGATCACGGACCGCCTTTTCGGGCTAGGGCCTCGCGCCCCCATCGGTAGATAGCCCCGAGCGAGACGGAACGGGGGATACTCGTCCGACGTCCGTACGACCTTCCCGTCCGGAACGGCGGCCCGAAACGCACTAGGCCGAAGGCCTCGTAAAAATAGTCAGAAATATTCACAAAAAAATCAGGAAGAGGTGCCATCGACCCTGAATCTGGTCTACCCCCCCTAAATCGAGGGCGCCGAGCGTGCCTGACTCGGAACCGAGTGTCTAGCACCTTCCTGTCCCGAGATACGCCCAAAGCTCACAGGTCAGAAAAAAAGTGTAAAAATATTCATGAAAAATTACCCGAATGTCCCCGCGGTTTCAGATTCGTCCCACCCCCTAACTCGGGTTCCCCGATCGTGGCCGAGGTGTCCGCGAAGCCGTAGGACCTTTAGTTTCAGAGTTATTCAAAAACAAACACTAACCCGTTCATTTCAATGGAAGGCCGGTAGTGAAAACCTCCCAAGTCCCACTTGCCAAAGAACTTCCCAGGGGAAGGTGTTAGGAGCATGTTTCAGCCCATTTGGAGTCTACCTATTTTGGATACATGATTTTTAAAAAATGTATTTGAAAGGTTAGGCCTCGTTCCGGGAATAGGATACTGTCAATAGGCCTAATTCCGGAAACGAAGTCTATTTCCCTAACCCGCTAACCCTGACTCCTTCACTTCAGAGCAAGCCCTTTTGCAGGCTGAAAGTTGTATGTGTACAAAGAGGATGCGTGGGGCTCAGGGTAACCATATTTAACGGATTTTTGAAAAAAAAAAAAATCGGCCTCGTCGCCAGACCCTACGTCCAAGGCCTAATACCCTTACTCGACACCGTGGGCCTAAAATCATCCAAAATTTTTTTTTTTTTTTCCCCCCACTCCCAGGGCTTATATGGGATGGTGAAACACAATAGCCCATCAGAAATGACTTTTCTGACTTTCAAGTGGGGGAAATGACTCTGGAAATCACTCGGTTAGGACTTTGGACTTGATTTCCGGAACGAGTCCTAACCCGACCCCATCGCTTAGACTTGGCGGTTGGAATTTTGATTTCGTCCGATCACGGCCCGCCTTTTCGGGCTAGGGCCTCGCGCCCCTATCGGTAGATAGCCCTAAGCGAGACGATACGGGGGATACTCGTCTGACGTCCGTACGACCTTCCTGTCCGGAACGGCGGCCCGAAACGCACTCGGCCAAAGGCCCCGTAAAAATAGTTGGAAATATTCACAAAAAAATCAGGAAAAGGTGGTATTGACCCGGAATCGAGTCTACCCCCCCCCTAAATCGAGGGCACTGAGCGCGCCTGACTTTGAACCGAGTCTCTAGCACCTTCCTGTCCTGAGATACACCCAAAGGTCACAGGTCAGAAAAAAAGTGTAAAAATATTCGTGAAAAATTACCCGAATGTCCCCGCTGCTTCAAAATCGTCACACACCCTAACTCGGGGTCCCCGATCGTGGCTGAGGTGTCCGCGAAGCCGTAGGTCCTTTAGTTTCAGAGTTATTCAAAAACAAACACTAACCCATTCATTTCAATGGAAGGCCAGTCGTGAAAACTTCCCAAGTCCCACTTGCCAAAGAACTTCCCGGGGGAAGACGTTAGGAGCACGTTTCAGCCCATTTGGAGTCTACCTATTTTGGATACATGATTTTTTTTTAAAATGTTTTTGAACGGTTAGGCCTCGTTCCGGGTATAGGATACTGTCAATAGGCCTAATTCTGGTATTGAAGTCCAATGTCCTATCCTGGTCCAAACTCAATTTTGACGTGCTGGGACACGCCTTAGGACCCTAAGCCACGCCGCCAAGGTGTTTTTTTGGAAAATCCAGTCTGGGTCTTGTCAAAGAAATGCTCTTAGAAGAAGCTCTCTGCTGCTATTGCCCCTCCCCACCCACACAGAAGCTCTCTGCTGCTGATGCCCTTCCCCCACACTACTTTTCACAACAACAACAGAGATGTAAGTCAAACACAGGGTCTGTCAAGTGTATGTGAGCATCAGGGTTTCCCACACTTGAAAGGGAAGGACTCGGACACAGCATTCCACTCGTCTTGTATTTTATTGGTTTTCAGTGGAACTGACGTTATAGTATAATTGTGGTAGTAGTGGGTTTTCCCAGAACAAAACATAGAACCAGAATCAGAAGTAGAAGCTAGAAGGTTAAAAACCTTTAAACATACAAACATAAAATAAATGTATGAATAAATGCCTGTTTTTCTACAACAAAGCATGTATGAATAAATGCTTGTTTTTCTATAACAAAACCCAAGTTAATTAGGCAACAATATATAAATATTTATGTATAAGGTAAATTAAGTATATTTTAACAATTTGTAATCATTCAGGTAATATGTTGCTGAACAAATATAACTGAACAGAAAACCAGTTGTAAAGTAAGAACCATTTTAACCATTAGCCCTTTCACAGGCAGTTTGTTCACTTTAACTGAAGATATTTTACTACACACCACTGAGAAAGAAAGTTTAAACCAATCACAGGTAAGGAACAAACATTTGTCATGCCCACGGATTACTGCGAGCGCAGCGTTTGCATATAAAAAAGTTCAGTGGGTTTACCGGTAGCCTTTTTTGTCCTTTGTTCCCTGATGTGCTGTAAAGTTTGCGTTAGTAGCGAATTCTCTTTGCAACTGCAACATGATTTTTTAAAAAATGTTTTTGAAAGGTTAGGCCTCGTTCCGGGTATAGGATACTGTCAATAGGCCTAATTCCGGAAATGAAGTCTATTTCCCTAACCCGCTAACCCTGACTCCTTCACTTCAGAGCAAGCCCTTTTGCAGGCTGAAAGTTGTATGTGTACAAAGAGGATGCGTGGGGCTCAGGGTAACCATATTTAAGGGATTTTTGAAAAAAAAAAATCGGCCTCGTAGCCAGACCCTACGTCCAAGGCCTAATACCCTTATTCGACACCGTGGGCCTAAAATCATCCAAATTTTTTTTTTTCCCCACTCCCAGGGCTTATATGGGATGCTGAAACACAATAGAACATCAGAAATGACTTTTCTGACTTTCAAGTGGGTGAAATGACTCTGGAAATCACTCGGTTAGGACTTTGGACTTGATTTCCGGAACGAGTCCTAACCCGACCCCATTGCTTATACTTGCCGGTTGGAATTTTGATTTCGTCCAATCACGGCCCGCCTTTTCGGGCTAGGGCCTCGCGCCCCTATCGGTAGATAGCCCTAAGCGAGACGAAACGGGGGATACTCGTCTGACGACCGTACGACCTTCCTGTCCGGAACGGCGGCCCGAAACGCACTCGGCAAAAGGCCTCGTAAAAATTGTTGGAAATATTCACAAAAAAATCAGGAAAAGGTGCTATTGACCCAGAATCAAGTCTACCCCCCCTAAATCGAGGGCGCCGAGCGCGCCTGACTCGGAACCGAGTCTCTAGCACCTTCCTGTCCTGAGATACACCCAAAGGTCACAGGTCAGAAAAAAAGTGTAAAAATATTCGTGAAAAATTACCCGAATGTCCCCGCGGCTTCAAAATCGTCGCACACACTAAGTCGTGGTCCCCGATCGTGGCCGACGCATCCGCGAAGCCGTAGGACCTTTAGTTTCAGAGTTATTCAAAAACAAACCCTAACCCATTCATTTCAATGGAAGGCCGGTAGTGAAAATTTGCCCAAGTCCCACTTGCCAAAAAACTTCCCAGGGGAAGGTGTTAGGAGCAGGTTTCAGCCCATTTGGAGTCTACCTATTTTGGAGACATGATTTTTAAAAAAATGTTTTTGTGAAAGGTTAGGCCTCGTTCCGGGTATAGGATACTGTCAATAGGCCTAATTCCGGAAATCAAGTCTATTTCCCTAACCCGCTAACCTTACCTATTTTGGAGACATGATTTTTTTCCCAGAGAGGGGCCATTTGGCCTTTTTACCTAGAAAACCCACAAGAGGGCCAATTGGCCTCAAGTCCCCCCTCTGGACACTCATTTTGTTATGGAAATGTGGCTGATAGTGGCACACGGCTGGAGCCACTTGAACTTGTCGCAAGGGTTTGCTCCATCCAGGATCATTTCCAATGCCTGTTGAATCTCTGCATCTTCGTTCCTTGGAGAGGAGCTTCTTTCACCACAAAATTCTTGAGGGAACTGAAGCGATAGTCCATGTGCACTGAGGTATTTATCCATCAAACAATTGTCTGGTTGCAGTCACATGAGTCGTTATGACTCGTCTTGACTTGAGTTGAAAGCTTTAATGTCCTTAAAAAAGGCAATTTGTCTTACAGCACAGCAGAGTGACAAAAAACACATACAATAAAAAAACCCATCACAACACAATAAATAGCAAAACGTGTAAATAAATACAGACCACTGGTCAGAGGCATCAATCAATGCTAGAAATGTTAAAAGGAATCATTTGTACATTAAAGTGTAGTTTTAAGTATGTATCTCCCATATCTTGTTCAATTGATTAATTGCCATGGGGATAAATGTTATGGTCACATGGGACAGTCACATGTTCACATTTTAGAATAGAATGTGTTTTTATTCCTCATTCTCACAGAAGCAGCCAACATGACTTCACCACTGAAGTGTGAAGTGTGTGAAGGGTGACCCCCTCCCCCCACACACTGCCACTAACAGCCTCATTACCATAACAAAAGGAGTGCATAAGGGAAAAGCGGTCGGGCCAAACGGCCCCTATGTGGGTCTTCTAGGTAGACAGAAAAATGCTGGGACTTGTAGTGTTAAATGTTTTTGAAAGGTTAGGCCTCGTTCCAGGTATAGGATACTGTCAATAGGCCTAATTCCGGAAATGAAGTCTATTTTCCTAACCCGCTAACCCTAACTCCTTCACTTCAGAGCGAGCCCTATTGCAGGCTGAAAGTTGTATGTGTACAAAAAAGGATGCATGGTGCTCAGGGTAACCATATTTAACATATTTTTGAAAAAAAAAATTGGCCTCGTTGCCAGACCCTACGGATGGGTCAAAGGCCTAATACCTTTACTCGACACCGTGGGCCTAAACTCATCCAAAAAAATATTTTTTTTCCCCCCACTCCCAGGGCTTATATGGGATGCTGAAACACAATAGCCCATCAGAAATGACTTTTCTGGCTTTCAAGTGGGTGAAATGGCTCTGGAAATCACTCGGTTAGGACTTTAGACTCGATTTCCGGAACGAGTCCTAACCCGACCCATTGCTTAGACAAAACCACATTGTGTTAACAACCCCAACGTGAACTCTACCTTGACGTGGTGTTGGGGCTTACGAGCCTAGGCTCAAACTAAAAGAGTTCAATATCAAATTTAAATGTCTCCAAAACAGGCACCGATACACTCCAAATGGCCTGAAACATGCTCCTAACAACTTTCCCCAGGAGGATTTAGGGCTGTGGGAGAACAAGCCCAAAGTGTCCCCATGACCTTCTGTTCCATGCTGTTCTATTAAAAGTGTGTTTTGAAATGTTTGATGTTATTGTATTTCTTTAAAGGTTTTTTGGCTTACTAAAGATATGGAAGTGCATTAAAGTTATTGAATTGCAATAAAATGTTTTCTTGGTGTCCAGGGTCCAGACATCATGTCACAACCCTACTTTGCTCCAGATATCAAGTCTGAATTCCAGATATCAAGTGTGAACCCTAGTGGGTTCAAGATATTAAGTCTGAATTCCAGATATCAAGTTCCAGACATCAAGTGACAACCCTAATTTGCCCCAGAGATCAAAAATATCAAAAATCAAGCCTCAATTCCAAAAATCAAGTCTCAATTCCAAAAATCGAGTCTCAATTCCAAAAATCAAGTCTCAATTCCAAAAATCAAGTCTCGGTTAGGAGTTTGAGACTTGACTTTTGGAATTGAGACTCGATTTTTGGAATTGAGACTCGATTTTTGGAATTGAGACTCGATTTTTGGAATTAACCCTAATCCTAGTGTAATAGCACTGGAATTTGATAGAGGAGCCCAGTCTGTACGACCCTGTGGTGAAAGTTTCCTCCAATGTCTTTCAGGGAGCGAGATATAAGGGTTTTTCCTGATGAAGTTGTCTGTTTTCCAAAGAAAAGAGTGTGGTGAAGTGTCTTATGGTCTGGTGGCACATGTCAGCACATCAGAATTGAGTTTGGAGCAAGTCCCAAAAAAGTAGTCTGGAACCCAGAAACCGAGTCGGGTGGGGTGTGCCTTAGGGCCAGGGTTGGTGCCCCAGCCTATCAGAGTTGAGTTTGGAGCAAGTTCCAAAAAACTAGTCACAATTCCAAAAATCCAGTCTGGAGGGTGTGGCTTTATTAAAGATATGGAAGTGCATTAAACTGTGGCTTTTTTAAAGATATGGAAGTGCATTAAAGTTATTGAATTGCAATAAAATGCTTTTTTGGTGTCCAGTTCCAGATATCAAGTCCCAACCCTAATTTGTTCCAGACATCAAGTCTGAATTCCAGATATCAAGTGTGAAACCTAATGGGTTCAAGGTATTAAGTCTGAATTCCAGATATCAAGTTCCAGACATCAAGTCCCAACCCTAATTTGCCCCAGAGATCAAAAATAACAAAAATCAAGCCTCAATTCCAAAAATCAAGTCTCAATTCCAAAAATCAAGTCTCAATTCCAAAAATCAAGTCTCAATTCCAAAAATCAAGTCTCAATTCCAAAAATCGAGTCTCAATTCCAAAAATCAAGTCTCGGTTAGGATTAGGGTTAGGAGTTTGAGACTTGATTTTTGGAATTGAGACTCGATTTTTGGAATTGAGACTTGATATTTGGAATTGAGACTTGATTTTTGGAATTGAGACTCGATTTTTGGAATTGAGACTTGATTTTTGGAATTAACCCTAATCCTAGTGTAATAGCACTGGAATTTGATAGAGGAGCCCAGTCTGCACGACCCTGTGGTGAAAGTTTCCTCCAATGTCTTTCAGGGAGCGAGATATAAGGGTTTTTCCTGATGAAGTTGTCTGTTTTCCAAAGAAAAGAGTGTGGTGAAGTGTCTTATGGTCTGGTGGCACATGTCAGCACATCAGAATTGAGGTTGGAGCAAGTTCCAAAAAAGTAGTCTGGAACCCAGAAACCGAGTTGGGTGGGCTGTGGCTTAGGGCCAGGGTTGGTGCCCCAGCCTATCAGAATTGAGTTTTGAGCAAGTTCCAAAAAAGTAGTCTGAAGTCCAAAAATCCAGTCAGGAGGGTGTGGCTTCATTAAAGATATGGAAGTGCATTAAATTGTGGCTTTATTAAAGACATGGAAGTGCATTAAAGTTATTGAATTGCAATAAAATGCTTTTTTGGTGTCCAGTTCCAGATATCAAGTCCCAACCCTAATTTGTTCCAGATATCAAGTCTGAATTCCAGATATCAAGTGTGAAACCTAATGGGTTCAAGGTATTAAGTCTGAATTCCAGATATCAAGTTCCAGACATCAAGTCACAACCCTACTTTGCCCCAGAGATCAAAAATAACAAAAATCAAGCCTCAATTCCAAAAATCAAGTCTCAATTCCAAAAATCGAGTCTCAATTCCAAAAATCAAGTCTCAATTCCAAATATCAAGTCTCGGTTAGGAGTTTGAGACTTGATTTTTGGAATTGAGACTTGATTTTTGGAATTGAGACTCGATTTTTGGAATTGAGACTCGATTTTTGGAATTAACCCTAATCCTAGTGTAATAGCACTGGAATTTGATAGAGGAGCCCAGTCTGTACGACCCTGTGGTGAAAGTTTCCTCCAATGTCTTTCAGGGAGCGAGATATAAGGGTTTTTCCTGATGAAGTTGTCTGTTTTCCAAAGAAAAGAGTGTGGTGAAGTGTCTTATGGTCTGGTGGCACATGTCAGCACATCAGAATTGAGTTTGGAGCAAGTCCCAAAAAAGTAGTCTGGAACCCAGAAACCGAGTCGGGTGGGCTGTGGCTTAGGGCCAGGGTTGGTGCCCCAGCCTATCAGAATTGAGTTTTGAGCAAGTTCCAAAAAAGTAGTCTGAAGTCCAAAAATCCAGTCTGGAGGGTGTGGCTTCATTAAAGATATGGAAGTGCATTAAATTGTGGCTTTATTAAAGACATGGAAGTGCATTAAAGTTATTGAATTGCAATAAAATGCTTTTTTGGTGTCCAGTTCCAGATATCAAGTCCCAACCCTAATTTGTTCCAGATATCAAGTCTGAATTCCAGATATCAAGTGTGAAACCTAATGGGTTCAAGGTATTAAGTCTGAATTCCAGATATCAAGTTCCAGACATCAAGTCACAACCCTACTTTGCCCCAGAGATCAAAAATAACAAAAATCAAGCCTCAATTCCAAAAATCGAGTCTCAATTCCAAAAATCGAGTCTCAATTCCAAAAATCAAGTCTCAATTCCAAATATCAAGTCTCGGTTAGGAGTTTGAGACTTGATTTTTGGAATTGAGACTTGATTTTTGGAATTGAGACTCGATTTTTGGAATTGAGACTCGATTTTTGGAATTAACCCTAATCCTAGTGTAATAGCACTGGAATTTGATAGAGGAGCCCAGTCTGTACGACCCTGTGGTGAAAGTTTCCTCCAATGTCTTTCAGGGAGCGAGATATAAGGGTTTTTCCTGATGAAGTTGTCTGTTTTCCAAAGAAAAGAGTGTGGTGAAGTGTCTTATGGTCTGGTGGCACATGTCAGCACATCAGAATTGAGGTTGGAGCAAGTTCCAAAAAAGTAGTCTGGAACCCAGAAACCGAGTTGGGTGGGCTGTGGCTTAGGGCCAGGGTTGGTGCCCCAGCCTATCAGAATTGACTTTTGAGCAAGTTCCAAAAAAGTAGTCTGAAGTCCAAGAATCCAGTCAGGATGGTGTGGCTTCATTAAAGATATTGAAGTGCATTAAATTGTGGCTTTATTAAAGACATGGAAGTGCATTAAAATTATTGAATTGCAATAAAATGCTTTTTTGGTGTCCAGTTCCAGATATCAAGTACCAACCCTAATTTGTTCCAGATATCAAGTCTGAATTCCAGATATCAAGTGTGAAACCTAATGGGTTCAAGGTATTAAGTCTGAATTCCAGATATCAAGTTCCAGACATCAAGTCACAACCCTACTTTGCCCCAGAGATCAAAAATAACAAAAATCAAGCCTCAATTCCAAAAATCAAGTCTCAATTCCAAAAATCGAGTCTCAATTCCAAAAATCAAGTCTCAATTCCAAAAATCGAGTCTCAATTCCAAAAATCAAGTCTCAATTCCAAATATCAAGTCTCGGTTAGGAGTTTGAGACTTGATTTTTGGAATTGAGACTTGATTTTTGGAATTGAGACTCGATTTTTGGAATTGAGACTCGATTTTTGGAATTAACCCTAATCCTAGTGTAATAGCACTGGAATTTGATAGAGGAGCCCAGTCTGTACGACCCTGTGGTGAAAGTTTCCTCCAATGTCTTTCAGGGAGCGAGATATAAGGGTTTTCACTGATGAAGTTGTCTGTTTTCCAAAGAAAAGAGTGTGGTGAAGTGTCTTATGGTCTGGTGGCACATGTCAGCACATCAGAATTGAGTTTGGAGCAAGTCCCAAAAAAGTAGTCTGGAACCCAGAAACCGAGTCGGGTGGGCTGTGGCTTAGGGCCAGGGTTGGTGCCCCAGCCTATCAGAATTGAGTTTTGAGCAAGTTCCAAAAAAGTAGTCTGAAGTCCAAAAATCCAGTCTGGAGGGTGTGGCTTCATTAAAGATATGGAAGTGCATTAAATTGTGGCTTTATTAAAGACATGGAAGTGCATTAAAGTTATTGAATTGCAATTAAATGCTTTTTTGGTGTCCAGTTCCAGATATCAAGTCCCAACCCTAATTTGTTCCAGATATCAAGTCTGAATTCCAGATATCAAGTGTGAAACCTAATGGGTTCAAGGTATTAAGTCTGAATTCCAGATATCAAGTTCCAGACATCAAGTCACAACCCTACTTTGCCCCAGAGATCAAAAATAACAAAAATCAAGCCTCAATTCCAAAAATCGAGTCTCAATTCCAAAAATCGAGTCTCAATTCCAAAAATCAAGTCTCAATTCCAAATATCAAGTCTCGGTTAGGAGTTTTGAGACTTGATTTTTGGAATTGAGACTTGATTTTTGGAATTGAGACTCGATTTTTGGAATTGAGACTCGATTTTTGGAATTAACCCTAATCCTAGTGTAATAGCACTGGAATTTGATAGAGGAGCCCAGTCTGTACGACCCTGTGGTGAAAGTTTCCTCCAATGTCTTTCAGGGAGCGAGATATAAGGGTTTTTCCTGATGAAGTTGTCTGTTTTCCAAAGAAAAGAGTGTGGTGAAGTGTCTTATGGTCTGGTGGCACATGTCAGCACATCAGAATTGAGTTTGGAGCAAGTCCCAAAAAAGTAGTCTGGAACCCAGAAACCGAGTCGGGTGGGCTGTGGCTTAGGGCCAGGGTTGGTGCCCCAGCCTATCAGAATTGAGTTTTGAGCAAGTTCCAAAAAAGTAGTCTGAAGTCCAAAAACCCAGTCTGGAGGGTGTGGCTTCATTAAAGATATGGAAGTGCATTAAATTGTGGCTTTATTAAAGACATGGAAGTGCATTAAAGTTATTGAATTGCAATAAAATGCTTTTTTGGTGTCCAGTTCCAGATATCAAGTCCCAACCCTAATTTGTTCCACATATCAAGTCTGAATTCCAGATATCAAGTGTGAAACCTAATGGGTTCAAGGTAGTAAGTCTGAATTCCAGATATCAAGTTCCAGACAACAAGTCACAACCCTACTTTGCCCCAGAGATCAAAAATAACAAAAATCAAGCCTCAATTCCAAAAATCGAGTCTCAATTCCAAAAATCGAGTCTCAATTCCAAAAATCAAGTCTCAATTCCAAATATCAAGTCTCGGTTAGGAGTTTGAGACTTGATTTTTGGAATTGAGACTTGATTTTTGGAATTGAGACTCGATTTTTGGAATTGAGACTCGATTTTTGGAATTAACCCTAATCCTAGTGTAATAGCACTGGAATTTGATAGAGGAGCCCAGTCTGTACGACCCTGTGGTGTAAGTTTCCTCCAATGTCTTTCAGGGAGCGAGATATAAGGGTTTTTCCTGATGAAGTTGTCTGTTTTCCAAAGAAAAGAGTGTGGTGAAGTGTCTTATGGTCTGGTGGCACATGCCCGCACATCAGAATTGAGTTTGGAGCAAGTCCCAAAAAAGTAGTCTGGAACCCAGAAACCGAGTCGGGTGGGGTGTGCCTTAGGGCCAGGGTTGGTGCCCCAGCCTATCAGAGTTGAGTTTGGAGCAAGTTCCAAAAAACTAGTCCCAATTCCAAAAATCGAGTCTGGGGGGTGTGGCTTTATTAAAGATATGGAAGTGCATTAAATTGTGGCTTTATCAAAGATATGGAAGTGCATTAAAGTTATTGAATTGCAATTAAATGCTTTTTTGGTGTCCAGTTCCAGATATCAAGTCCCAACCCTAATTTGTTCCAGATATCAAGTCTGAATTCCAGATATCAAGTGTGAAACATAATGGGTTCAAGGTATTAAGTCTGAATTCCAGATATCAAGTTCCAGACATCAAGTCACAACCCGAACTTGCCCCAGAGATAAAAAATATCAAAAATCAAGCCTCAATTCCAAAAATCGAGTCTCAATTCCAAAAATCAAGCCTCAATTCCAAAAATCGAGCCTGAATTCCAAAAATCCAGTTCGGGGCCTTGTCACAGTCAAAGAAAAGCTCTTAGAAGAAGCTCTCAGCTGCTACTGGCCATCCCCCACACACTTAGGTTAGGAGATTGGACTTGAGTTGTGGCCTCCATTGCTTAGACATTACCTGTTGGAATTTAGATTTTGTCCAATCACGGCCCGCCTTTTCGGGCTAGGGTCTCGCGCCCCTTTCGGGCGATAGCCCGAAGCGAGACGTAACTGCGGGTACTCGTCTGACGTCCGTACGACCTTCCTGTCCGGAACGGCGGCCCAAAACGCACTCGGCCAAAGGCCTCGTAAAAATAGTTGGAAATATTCACAAAAAAATCAGGAAAAGGTGCTATTGACCCGGAATCGAGTCTACCCCCCCTAAATCGAGGGCGCTGAGCGCGCCTGACTCAGAACCGAGTCTCTAGCACCTTCCTGTCCCGAGATACGCCCAAAGGTGAAAGGTCAGAAAAAAAGTGTAAAAATATTCGTGAAAAATTACCCGAATCTCCCCGCGGCTTCAAAACCATAGCAAGCCCTAACTCGGGGTCCCCGATCGTGGCCGAGGCGTCCGCGAAACCTAGGCCCAAAAAAATTGACCGTTTTTGGAGGGAAAATGAAATTCCAACCGGCAATGTCTAAGCAATGAGTTAGGTTAGGACTCGTTCCGGAAATCAAGTCTATTTGCCTAAAGCCGTAATTGTAACTCCTTCACTTCAGAGCGAGCCCTTTTGCAGGCTGAAAGTTGTATGTGTACAAAAAAAGGATGTGTGAGGCTCAGGGTAACCATATTTAATGGATCTTTGAAAAAAAAAAAAAATAGGCCTCGTGGCCAGCCCCTATGTCAAAGGCCTAATACCCTTACTCGAACTCGACACCGTGGGCCTAAAATCTTCCAAAAATTTTTATTTTTTTTCCCCCACTCCCAGGGCTTATATGGGATGCTGAAACACAAAAGCCCATCAGAAATTACTTTTCTGACTTTCAAGTGGGTGAAATGGCTCTGGAAATCACTCGGTTAGGACTTTGGACTCGATTTCCTGAACGAGTCCAAACCCGACGCCATTGCTTAGACTTGCCGGTTGGAATTTCATTTTCCCTCCAAAAACGGTCGATTTTTTTGGGCCTAGGTTCAGCGGACGCCTCGGCCACGATCGCGGACCCAGAGTTAGGGCGTGTGACGATTTTGAAGCCGCACGGACATTCGGGTAATTTTTCACGAATATTTTTACACTTTTTTTCTGACCTTTCACCTTCGGGTGTATCTCGGGACAGGAAGGTGCTAGGGACTCGGTTCCAAGTCAGGCGCGCTCAACGCCCGCGATTTAGGGGGGGTAGCCTCAATTGCGAGTCAATAGCACCTTTTCCTGATTTTTTGTGAATATTTCCAACAATTTTTATGAGGCCTTTTTCCGAGTGCGTTTCGGGCCGCCGTTCGGGACAGGAAAGTCGTACGGACGTCAGACAAGTATCCCCCTTTTCGTCTCGCTTAGGGCTATCTACCGATACAGCATTTGTTACAATTCGACCCCGTTTTAGGTGCGAGACGGTCGGACTTGATTTTTGGAACTCGGACTAGTTTTTTGGAACTCGGTCCCGGTTTCCCAAAAAACACTTTGGGGGAGTGGCCTGGGGTCCGGGGGCACGTGCCGGCATATCGGAATTAAGTTTCGAGCGATTTCCAGAAAAGTAGGCTCGGATCCATGAATCGAGTCTGGGGGGCGTGGCCTAGGGTCCAGGGGTGTGTCCCAGCCTATCAGAATTAAGTTTGGGGCAAGTTCCCAAAAACTAGTCCCAATTCCAAAAATCGAGTCTGGGGGGCGTGGCCCATGTTCCAGGGGTGTGTCCCAGCCTATCAGAATCAAGTTTGGGGCAAGTTCCAAAAAACTAGTCCCAATTCCAAAAATCGAGTCTGGGGGGCGTGGCCTAGGGTCTAGGGGTGTGTCCCAGCCTATCAGAATTAAGTTTGGGGCAAGTTCCAAAAAACTAGTCCCAATTCCAAAAATCAAGTCTGGGGGGGCGTGGCCTAGCGTCCAGGGGGGTGTCCCAGCCTATTGGAGCAAGTTCCAAAAAAGTAGTCCGGAATCCATAAACCTAGTTTTTACAACGGCCACCCTGTGACAGGGTAGTATATTGCAACAATAATTAGTGGTAATTAGGCTTAAGGGGTTTTATTGCGGTATAAAATCATAAGAAGATCGAAAATTTATTTCAAAGGTGTCAAAAAATCTGTAATAACCTTCTACACAATCCCAAAAAGCGACCTATGCCGCAGGATTATCATTTAATAGCTTTCTGAAATTTCGGACTTGATTTGTGGAATCGAATTCCGCCTTAAGAGTCTATTCTCCTTCATTTTCCTAATTAGGGTTAGGGTTAGGGTTAGGGTTAGGGTTAGGGTTAGGGTTAGGGTTAGGGTTAGGGTTAGGGTTAGGGTTAGGGTTAGGGTTAGGGTTAGGGTTAGGGTTAGGGTTAGGGTTAGGGTTAGGGTTAGGGTTAGGGTTAGGGTTAGGGTTAGGGTTAGGGTTAGGGTTAGGGTTAGGGTTAGGGTTAGGGTTAGGGTTAGGGTTAGGGTTAGGGTTAGGGTTAGGGTTAGGGTTAGGGTTAGGGTTAGGGTTAGGGTTAGGGTTAGGGTTAGGCAAATAGACTTGATTTGTGGAACCGGCCCCATTGCGGGGACTGTGGAGTTGGAATTTTTTCGTCGTGACCGGTCACGACAGATTGCGACCATTCATCGGTAATGGCAAGTTGGAATCCAAGAACACAGTTTGTGGAATTGGGATAGCTTAGCTTAGTCGGCTAGGCCGAGGGCATATTGGACTCTAGGTGGCGCTCTAACACTAGAGACTTGTTTTCTGGACTCCAGACTAGTTTTTTGGAACTTGCCCCAAACTCGATTCTGATTGGCTGCGGACCCCCCCGGGACCCTAGGCCACGCCCCCCAGACTTGATTTTTGGAATTGGGACTAGTTTTTTGGAACTTGCCCCAAACTCGATTCTGATTGGCTGGGACACGCCCCCCGACCCTAGGCCACGCCCCCCGGACTCGATTTTTGGAATTGGGACTGGTTTTTTGGAACTTGCCCCAAACTCCATTCTGATTGGCTGGGACACGCCCCCCGACCCTAGGCCACGCCCCCCGGACTCGATTTTTGGAATTGGGACTAGATTTTTGGAACTTGCCCCAAACTCGATTCTGATTGGCTGGGACACGCCCCCCGACCCTAGGCCACGCCCCCCGGACTCGATTTTTGGAATTGGGACTGGTTTTTTGGAACTCGCCCCAAACTCGATTCTGATAGGCTGGGACACGCCCCCGGACCCTAGGCCACGCCCCCCCGACCTGACATCCGGATCCGAGACCGCTTTTTTGAAATATCGCTCGAAACTCGATTCCGATACGACGGGACGTGCCCCCGGACCACGGGCGACTCCCCCGAAGCGTTTTTTTGGGAAACCGGGAACGAGTTCCAAAAAACTAGTCCGAGTTCCAAAAATCAAGTCCGACCGTCTCGCCCCTAAAACGGGGTCGAACCGTAACAAACGCGGTATCGGTAGATAGCCCCGAGCGAGACGAATCGGGGGATACTCGTCCTACCTCCGTACGACCTTCCTGTCCGGAACGGCGGCCCGAAACGTCCTAGGCCGAAGGCCCGTAAAAACAGTTGGAAAAGAGGATGCGTGGGGGCTCAGGGTAACCGTATTTAATGGATTTTTGAAAAAAAAAAATCGGCCTCGTCGCCAGACCCTACGTCCAAGGCCTAATACCCTTACTCGACACCGTGGGCCTAAAATCATCCAAAATGATTTTGGATGAAATGAAACCCATTTATTTTTTTTTTCCCCCACTCCCAGGGCTTATATGGGATGCTGAAACACAATATCCCATCAGAAATGAATTTTCTGACTTTCAAGTGGGTGAAACGGCCAAGTCCCACCTGCCAAAAAACTTCCCAGGGGAAGGTGTTAGGAGCACGTTTCAGCCCATTTGGAGGCGTTTGGCACATATTTTGGAGACATGATTTTTTTAAAAATGTTTTTGTGAAAGGTTAGGCCTCGTTCCGGGTATAGGATACAGTAAATAGGCCTAATTCAAGGAAACGAAGTCTATTTCCCTAACCCGCTAACCCTCACTCCTTCACTTCAGAGCGAGCCCTTTTGCAGGCTGAAAGTTGTATGTCTACAAAAAAGGATGCGTGGGGCTCAGGGCAACCGTATTTAATGGATTTTTGAAAAAAAAATAATAAGAAGAATAAGAATAATAATAACTAGACAATTCCCCTGTGGGAAATCGCGAGAGTGATGCAGCGCGCTTAGCCAGGCCCTGTGAGGAGACCCCAGAAAATCACACCAAGATTCCCTGTGGAACTGAAGTCGAGAGGCAGAGTATTATCGCTTGTGCTTTGCCTCCATCTGCTGGCGAGATCTCACGTATCTCCAAAGAAGCCCATATAAATGAATGGGGAAAAAGGGGTCGTGCAACGTAATAGCGCACCGAGTCCGATCGAGCCGCACGGGTCGATGTCAGAAATTATTTTTCAAGTGGGGGAAACGGCTCTGGAAATCACTCGGTTAGGACTTTGGACTCGATTTCCGGAACGAGTCCTAACCCGACCCCATCGCTTAGACTTGCAGGTTGGAATTTCGATTTCGTCCGATCGCGGCCCGCCTTTTCGGCCTAGGGCCTCGCGCCCCCGTCGGTAGATAGCCCCGAGCGAGACGAAACGGGGGATGCTCGTCCGACGTCCGTACGACCTTCCCGTCCGGAACGGCGGCCCGAAACGCACTAGGCCGAAGGCCTCGTAAAAATAGTCGGAAATATTCACAAAAAAATCAGGAAGAGGTGCCGTCGACCCGGAATCGAGTCTACCCCCCCTAAATCGAGGGCGCCGAGTGCGCCTGACTTGGAACCGAGTCTCTAGCGCCTTCCCATCCCGAGATACGCCCGAAGGTGAAAGGTCGGAAAAAAAGTGTAAAAATATTCGTGAAAAATTACCCGAACGTCCCGGCGGCTTCAAAATCGTCGTGCACCCTAAATCGGGGTCCCCGATCGTGGCCGACACGTCCGCGAAGCCGTAGGACCTTTAGTTTCAGAGTTATTCGAAAACAAACCCTAACCCATTCATTTCAAAATTCAATTCAAAATCATTCCAAAAAAGGCCCATAACTCGGTCCACGAAAGACACCCGAGAAAACTTTTACCGTAGGGCCGCACAGACCCCGCTCTCTACCGATACCCAAAGGCGCAAAACCCAGGCCCAAAAAAATCGACCGTTTTTGGAGGGAAAATGAAATTCCAACCGGCAATGTCTAAGCAATGAGTTAGGTTAGGATTCGTTCCGGAAATGAAGTCTATTTCCCTAACCCGCTAACACTGATTCCTTCACTTCAGAGTGAGCCCTTTTGCAGGCTGACAGTTGTATGTGTACAAAGAGGATGCGTGGGGCTCAGGGTAACCGTATTTAACGGATTTTTGAAAAAAAAAATCGGCCTCGTCGCCAGACCCTACGTCCAAGGCCTAATACCCTTACTCGACACCGTGGGCCTAAAATCATCCAAAATTTTTTATTTTTTTTCCCCCCACTCCCAGGGCTTATATGGGATGCTGAAACACAATAGCCTATCAGAAATGACTTTTCTGACTTTCAAGTGGGTGAAATGGCTCTGGAAATCACTCGGTTAGGACTTTGGACTCGATTTCCGGAACGAGTCCTAACCCGACCCCATCGCTTAGACTTGCCGGTTGGAATTTTGATTTCGTCCAATCACGGACCGCCTTTTCGGGCTAGGGCCTCACGCCCCCATCGGTAGATAGCCCCGAGCGAGACGGAACGGGGGATACTCGTCCGACGTCCGTACGACCTTCCCGTCCGGAACGGCGGCCCGAAACGCACTAGGCCGAAGGCCTCGTAAAAATAGTCAGAAATATTCACAAAAAAATCAGGAAGAGGTGCCATCGACCCGGAATCTGGTCTACCCCCCCTAAATCGAGGGCGCCGAGCGCGCCTGACTCGGAACCGAGTGTCTAGCACCTTCCTGTCCCGAGATACGCCCAAAGCTCACAGGTCAGAAAAAAAGTGTAAAAATATTCGTGAAAAATTACCCGAATGTCCCCGCGGTTTCAGATTCGTCACACACCCTAACTCGGGGTCCCCGATCGTGGCCGAGGTGTCCGCGAAGCCGTAGGACCTTTAGTTTCAGAGTTATTCAAAAACAAACACTAACCCGTTCATTTCAATGGAAGGCCGGTAGTGAAAACCTCCCAAGTCCCACTTGCCAAAGAACTTCCCAGGGGAAGGTATTAGGAGCATGTTTCAGCCCATTTGGAGTCTACCTATTTTGGATACATGATTTTTAAAAAATGTATTTGAAAGGTTAGGCCTCGTTCCGGGAATAGGATACTGTCAATAGGCCTAATTCCGGAAATGAAGTCTATTTCCCTAACCCGCTAACCCTGACTCCTTCACTTCAGAGCAAGCCCTTTTGCAGGCTGAAAGTTGTATGTGTACAAAGAGGATGCGTGGGGCTCAGGGTAACCATATTTAACGGATTTTTGAAAAAAAAAAAAATCGGCCTCGTCACCAGACCCTACGTCCAAGGCCTAATACCCTTACTCGACACCATGGGCCTAAAATCATCCAAAATTTTTTATTTTTTTTCCCCCCACTCCCAGGGCTTATATGGGATGGTGAAACACAATAGCCCATCAGAAATGACTTTTCTGACTTTCAAGTGGGGGAAATGACTCTGGAAATCACTCGGTTAGGACTTTGGACTTGATTTCCGGAACGAGTCCTAACCCGACCCCATCGCTTAGACTTGCCGGTTGGAATTTTGATTTCGTCCGATCACGGCCCGCCTTTTCGGGCTAGGGCCTCGCGCCCCTATCGGTAGATAGCCCTAAGCGAGACGATACGGGGGATACTCGTCTGACGTCCGTACGACCTTCCTGTCCGGAACGGCGGCCCGAAACGCACTCGGCCAAAGGCCTCGTAAAAATAGTTGGAAATATTCACAAAAAAATCAGGAAAAGGTGGTATTGACCCGGAATCGAGTCTACCCCCCCCTAAATCGAGGGCACTGAGCGCGCCTGACTTTGAACCGAGTCTCTAGCACCTTCCTGTCCTGAGATACACCCAAAGGTCACAGGTCAGAAAAAAAGTGTAAAAATATTCGTGAAAAATAACCCGAATGTCCCCGCTGCTTCAAAATCGTCACACACCCTAACTCGGGGTCCCCGATCATGGCTGAGGTGTCCGCGAAGCCGTAGGTCCTTTAGTTTCAGAGTTATTCAAAAACAAACACTAACCCATTCATTTCAATGGAAGGCCAGTCGTGAAAACTTCCCAAGTCCCACTTGCCAAAGAACTTCCCGGGGGAAGATGTTAGGAGCACGTTTCAGCCCATTTGGAGTCTACCTATTTTGGATACATGATTTTTTTTTAAAATGTTTTTGAACGGTTAGGCCTCGTTCCGGGTATAGGATACTGTCAATAGGCCTAATTCTGGTATTGAAGTCCAATGTCCTATCCTGGTCCAAACTCAATTTTGACGTGCTGGGACACGCCTTAGGACCCTAAGCCACGCCGCCAAGGTGTTTTTTTGGAAAATCCAGTCTGGGTCTTGTCAAAGAAATGCTCTTAGAAGAAGCTCTCTGCTGCTATTGCCCCTCCCCACCCACACAGAAGCTCTCTGCTGCTGATGCCCTTCCCCCACACTACTTTTCACAACAACAACAGAGATGTAAGTCAAACACAGGGTCTGTCAAGTGTATGTGAGCATCAGGGTTTCCCACACTTGAAAGGGAAGGACTCGGACACAGCATTCCACTCGTCTTGTATTTTATTGGTTTTCAGTGGAACTGACGTTATAGTATAATTGTGGTAGTAGTGGGTTTTCCCAGAACAAAACATAGAACCAGAATCAGAAGTAGAAGCTAGAAGGTTAAAAACCTTTAAACATACAAACATAAAATAAATGTATGAATAAATGCCTGTTTTTCTACAACAAAGCATGTATGAATAAATGCTTGTTTTTCTATAACAAAACCCAAGTTAATTAGGCAACAATATATAAATATTTATGTATAAGGTAAATTAAGTATATTTTAACAATTTGTAATCATTCAGGTAATATGTTGCTGAACAAATATAACTGAACAGAAAACCAGTTGTAAAGTAAGAACCATTTTAACCATTAGCCCTTTCACAGGCAGTTTGTTCACTTTAACTGAAGATATTTTACTACACACCACTGAGAAAGAAAGTTTAAACCAATCACAGGTAAGGAACAAACATTTGTCATGCCCACGGATTACTGCGAGCGCAGCGTTTGCATATAAAAAAGTTCAGTGGGTTTACCGGTAGCCTTTTTTGTCCTTTTTTCCCTGATGTGCTGTAAAGTTTGCGTTAGTAGTAAATTCTCTTTGCAACTGCAACATGATTTTTTAAAAAATGTTTTTGAAAGGTTAGGCCTCGTTCCGGGTATAGGATACTGTCAATAGGCCTAATTCCGGAAATGAAGTCTATTTCCCTAACCCGCTAACCCTGACTCCTTCACTTCAGAGCCAGCCCTTTTGCAGGCTGAAAGGTGTATGTGTACAAAGAGGATGCGTGGGGCTCAGGGTAACCATATTTAATGGATTTTTGAAAAAAAAAAATCGGCCTCGTCGCCAGACCCTACGTCCAAGGCCTAATACCCTTACTCGACACCGTGGGCCTAAAATCATCCAATTTTTATTTTTATTTTTTCCCCACTCCCAGGGCTTATATGGGATGGTGAAACACAATAGCCCATCAGAAATGACTTTTCTGACTTTCAAGTGGGGGAAATGACTCTGGAAATCACTCGGTTAGGACTTTGGACTTGATTTCCGGAACGAGTCCTAACCCGACCCCATTGCTTAGACTTGCCGGTTGGAATTTTGATTTCGTCCAATCACGGCCCGCCTTTTCGGGCTAGGGCCTCGCGCCCCTATCGGTAGATAGCCCTAAGCGAGACGAAACGGGGGATACTCGTCTGACGTCCGTACGACCTTCCTGTCCGGAACGGCGGCCCGAAACGCACTCGGCAAAAGGCCTCGTAAAAATTGTTGGAAATATTCACAAAAAAATCAGGAAAAGGTGCTATTGACCCAGAATCAAGTCTACCCCCCCTAAATCGAGGGCGCCGAGCGCGCCTGACTCGGAACCGAGTCTCTAGCACCTTCCTGTCCTGAGATACACCCAAAGGTCACAGGTCAGAAAAAAAGTGTAAAAATATTCGTGAAAAATTACCCGAATGTCCCCGCGGCTTCAAAATCGTCGCACACACTAAGTCGCGGTCCCCGATCGTGGCCGACTCATCCGCGAAGCCGTAGGACCTTTAGTTTCAGAGTTATTCAAAAACAAACCCTAACCCATTCATTTCAATGGAAGGCCGGTAGTGAAAATTTGCCCAAGTCCCACTTGCCAAAAAACTTCCCAGGGGGAAGGTGTTAGGAGCAGGTTTCAGCCCATTTGGAGTCTACCTATTTTGGAGACATGATTTTTAAAAAAATGTTTTTGTGAAAGGTTAGGCCTCGTTCCGGGTATAGGATACTGTCAATAGGCCTAATTCCGGAAATCAAGTCTATTTCCCTAACCCGCTAACCCTACCTATTTTGGAGACATGATTTTTTTCCCAGAGAGGGGCCATTTGGCCTTTTTACCTAGAAAACCCACAAGAGGGCCAATTGGCCTCAAGTCCCCCCTCTGGACACTCATTTTGTTATGGAAATGTGGCTGATAGTGGCACACGGCTGGAGCCACTTGAACTTGTCGCAAGGGTTTGCTCCATCCAGGATCATTTCCAATGCCTGTTGAATCTCTGCATCTTCGTTCCTTGGAGAGGAGCTTCTTTCACCACAAAATTCTTGAGGGAACTGAAGCGATAGTCCATGTGCACTGAGGTATTTATCCATCAAACAATTGTCTGGTTGCAGTCACATGAGTCGTTATGACTCGTCTTGACTTGAGTTGAAAGCTTTAATGTCCTTAAAAAAGGCAATTTGTCTTACAGCACAGCAGAGTGACAAAAAACACATACAATAAAAAAACCCATCACAACACAATAAATAGCAAAACGTGTAAATAAATACAGACCACTGGTCAGAGGCATCAATCAATGCTAGAAATGTTAAAAGGAATCATTTGTACATTAACACAAGTATGAGTGTAGTATGTATCTCCCATATCTTGTTCAATTGATTAATTGCCATGGGGATAAATGTTATGGTCACATGGGACATTCACATGTTCACATTTTAGAATAGAATGTGTTTTTATTCCTCATTCTCACAGAAGCAGCCAACATGAATTCACCACTGAAGTGTGAAGTGTGTGAAGGGTGACCCCCTCCCCCCACACACTGCCACTAACAGCCTCATTACCATAACAAAAGGAGTGCATAAGGGAAAAGCGGTCGGGCCAAACGGCCCCTATGTGGGTCTTCTAGGTAGACAGAAAAATGCTGGGACTTGTAGTGTTAAATGTTTTTGAAAGGTTAGGCCTCGTTCCAGGTATAGGATACTGTCAATAGGCCTAATTCCGGAAATGAAGTCTATTTCCCTAACCCGCTAACCCTAACTCCTTCACTTAAGAGCGAGCCCTATTGCAGGCTGAAAGTTGTATGTGTACAAAAAAGGATGCATGGTGCTCAGGGTAACCGTATTTAACGTATTTTTGAAAAAAAAAAATTGGCCTCGTTGCCAGACCCTACAGATGGGTCAAAGGCCTAATACCTTTACTCGACACCGTGGGCCTAAACTCATCCAAAAAAATTTTTTTTTTCCCCCCACTCCCAGGGCTTATATGGGATGCTGAAACACAATAGCCCATCAGAAATGACTTTTCTGGCTTTCAAGTGGGTGAAATGGCTCTGGAAATCACTCGGTTAGGACTTTGGACTCGATTTCCGGAACGAGTCCTAACCCGACCCATTGCTTAGACAAAACCACATTGTGTTAACAACCCCAACGTGAACTCTACCTTGACGTGGTGTTGGGGCTTACGAGCCTAGGCTCAAACTAAAAGAGTTCAATATCAAATTTAAATGTCTCCAAAACAGGCACCGATACACTCCAAATGGCCTGAAACATGCTCCTAACAACTTTCCCCAGGAGGATTTAGGGCTGTGGGAGAACAAGCCCAAAGTGTCCCCATGACCTTCTGTTCCATGCTGTTCTATTAAAAGTGTGTTTTGAAATGTTTGATGTTATTGTATTTCTTTAAAGGTTTTTTGGCTTACTAAAGATATGGAAGTGCATTAAAGTTATTGAATTGCAATAAAATGTTTTCTTGGTGTCCAGGGTCCAGACATCATGTCACAACCCTACTTTGCTCCAGATATCAAGTCTGAATTCCAGATATCAAGTGTGAACCCTAGTGGGTTCAAGATATTAAGTCTGAATTCCAGATATCAAGTTCCAGACATCAAGTGACAACCCTAATTTGCCCCAGAGATCAAAAATATCAAAAATCAAGCCTCAATTCCAAAAATCAAGTCTCAATTCCAAAAATCGAGTCTCAATTCCAAAAATCAAGTCTCAATTCCAAAAATCAAGTCTCGGTTAGGAGTTTGAGACTTGACTTTTGGAATTGAGACTCGATTTTTGGAATTGAGACTCGATTTTTGGAATTGAGACTCGATTTTTGGAATTAACCCTAATCCTAGTGTAATAGCACTGGAATTTGATAGAGGAGCCCAGTCTGTACGACCCTGTGGTGAAAGTTTCCTCCAATGTCTTTCAGGGAGCGAGATATAAGGGTTTTTCCTGATGAAGTTGTCTGTTTTCCAAAGAAAAGAGTGTGGTGAAGTGTCTTATGGTCTGGTGGCACATGTCAGCACATCAGAATTGAGTTTGGAGCAAGTCCCAAAAAAGTAGTCTGGAACCCAGAAACCGAGTCGGGTGGGGTGTGCCTTAGGGCCAGGGTTGGTGCCCCAGCCTATCAGAGTTGAGTTTGGAGCAAGTTCCAAAAAACTAGTCCCAATTCCAAAAATCCAGTCTGGAGGGTGTGGCTTTATTAAAGATATGGAAGTGCATTAAACTGTGGCTTTTTTAAAGATATGGAAGTGCATTAAAGTTATTGAATTGCAATAAAATGCTTTTTTGGTGTCCAGTTCCAGATATCAAGTCCCAACCCTAATTTGTTCCAGACATCAAGTCTGAATTCCAGATATCAAGTGTGAAACCTAATGGGTTCAAGGTATTAAGTCTGAATTCCAGATATCAAGTTCCAGACATCAAGGCCCAACCCTAATTTGCCCCAGAGATCAAAAATAACAAAAATCAAGCCTCAATTCCAAAAATCAAGTCTCAATTCCAAAAATCAAGTCTCAATTCCAAATATCAAGTCTCAATTCCAAAAATCAAGTCTCAATTCCAAAAATCGAGTCTCAATTCCAAAAATCAAGTCTCGGTTAGGATTAGGGTTAGGAGTTTGAGACTTGATTTTTGGAATTGAGACTCGATTTTTGGAATTGAGACTTGATATTTGGAATTGAGACTTGATTTTTGGAATTGAGACTCGATTTTTGGAATTGAGACTCGATTTTTGGAATTAACCCTAATCCTAGTGTAATAGCACTGGAATTTGATAGAGGAGCCCAGTCTGCACGACCCTGTGGTGAAAGTTTCCTCCAATGTCTTTCAGGGATCGAGATATAAGGGTTTTTCCTGATGAAGATGTCTGTTTTCCAAAGAAAAGAGTGTGGTGAAGTGTCTTATGGTCTGGTGGCACATGTCAGCACATCAGAATTGAGGTTGGAGCAAGTTCCAAAAAAGTAGTCTGGAACCCAGAAACCGAGTTGGGTGGGCTGTGGCTTAGGGCCAGGGTTGGTGCCCCAGCCTATCAGAATTGAGTTTTGAGCTAGTTCCAAAAAAGTAGTCTGAAGTCCAAAAATCCAGTCAGGAGGGTGTGGCTTCATTAAAGATATGGAAGTGCATTAAATTGTGGCTTTATTAAAGACATGGAAGTGCATTAAAGTTATTGAATTGCAATAAAATGCTTTTTTGGTGTCCAGTTCCAGATATCAAGTCCCAACCCTAATTTGTTCCAGATATCAAGTCTGAATTCCAGATATCAAGTGTGAAACCTAATGGGTTCAAGGTATTAAGTCTGAATTCCAGATAGCAAGTTCCAGACATCAAGTCACAACCCTTCTTTGCCCCAGAGATCAAAAATAACAAAAATCAAGCCTCAATTCCAAAAATCAAGTCTCAATTCCAAATATCAAGTCTCGGTTAGGAGTTTGAGACTTGATTTTTGGAATTGAGACTTGATTTTTGGAATTGAGACTCGATTTTTGGAATTGAGACTCGATTTTTGGAATTAACCCTAATCCTAGTGTAATAGCACTGGAATTTGATAGAGGAGCCCAGTCTGTACGACCCTGTGGTGAAAGTTTCCTCCAATGTCTTTCAGGGAGCGAGATATAAGGGTTTTTCCTGATGAAGTTGTCTGTTTTACAAAGAAAAGAGTGTGGTGAAGTGTCTTATGGTCTGGTGGCACATGTCAGCACATCAGAATTGAGTTTGGAGCAAGTCCCAAAAAAGTAGTCTGGAAACCAGAAACCGAGTTGGGTGGGCTGTGGCTTAGGGCCAGGGTTGGTTACCCAGCCTATCAGAATTGAGTTTTGAGCAAGTTCCAAAAAAGTAGTCTGAAGTCCAAAAATCCAGTCTGGAGGGTGTGGCTTCATTAAAGATATGGAAGTGCATTAAATTGTGGCTTTATTAAAGACATGGAAGTGCATTAAAGTTATTGAATTGCAATAAAATGCTTTTTTGGTGTCCAGTTCCAGATATCAAGTCCCAACCCTAATTTGTTCCAGATATCAAGTCTGAATTCCAGATATCAAGTGTGAAACCTAATGGGTTCAAGGTATTAAGTCTGAATTCCAGATATCAAGTTCCAGACATCAAGTCACAACCCTACTTTGCCCCAGAGATCAAAAATAACAAAAATCAAGCCTCAATTCCAAAAATCAAGTCTCAATTCCAAAAATCGAGTCTCAGTTCCAAAAATCAAGTCTCAATTCCAAATATCAAGTCTCGGTTAGGAGTTTGAGACTTGATTTTTGGAATTGAGACTTGATTTTTGGAATTGAGACTCGATTTTTGGAATTGAGACTCGATTTTTGGAATTAACCCTAATCCTAGTGTAATAGCACTGGAATTTGATAGAGGAGCCCAGTCTGTACGACCCTGTGGTGAAAGTTTCCTCTAATGTCTTTCAGGGAGCGAGATATAAGGGTTTTTCCTGATGAAGTTGTCTGTTTTCCAAAGAAAAGAGTGTGGTGAAGTGTCTTATGGTCTGGTGGCACATGTCAGCACATCAGAATTGAGTTTGGAGCAAGTCCCAAAAAAGTAGTCTGGAACCCAGAAACCGAGTCGGGTGGGCTGTGGCTTAGGGCCAGGGTTGGTGCCCCAGCCTATCAGAATTGAGTTTTGAGCAAGTTCCAAAAAAGTAGTCTGAAGTCCAAAAATCCAGTCTGGAGGGTGTGGCTTTATTAAAGACATGGAAGTGCATTAAAGTTATTGAATTGCAATAAAATGCTTTTTTGGTGTCCAGTTCCAGATATCAAGTCCCAACCCTAATTTGTTCCACATATCAAGTCTGAATTCCAGATATCAAGTGTGAAACCTAATGGGTTCAAGGTATTAAGTCTGAATTCCAGATATCAAGTTCCAGACATCAAGTCACAACCCTACTTTGCCCCAGAGATCAAAAATAACAAAAATCAAGCCTCAATTCCAAAAATCAAGTCTCAATTCCAAAAATCGAGTCTCAATTCCAAAAATCAAGTCTCAATTCCAAATATCAAGTCTCGGTTAGGAGTTTGAGACTTGATTTTTGGAATTGAGACTTGATTTTTGGAATTGAAACTCGATTTTTGGAATTGAGACTCGATTTTTGGAATTAACCCTAATCCTAGTGTAATAGCACTGGAATTTGATAGAGGAGCCCAGTCTGTACGACCCTGTGGTGAAAGTTTCCTCCAATGTCTTTCAGGGAGCGAGATATAAGGGTTTTTCCTGATGAAGTTGTCTGTTTTCCAAAGAAAAGAGTGTGGTGAAGTGTCTTATGGTCTGGTGGCACATGTCAGCACATCAGAATTGAGTTTGGAGCAAGTCCCAAAAAAGTAGTCTGGAAACCAGAAACCGAGTCGGGTGGGCTGTGGCTTAGGGCCAGGGTTGGTTACCCAGCCTATCAGAATTGAGTTTTGAGCAAGTTCCAAAAAAGTAGTCTGAAGTCCAAAAATCCAGTCTGGAGGGTGTGGCTTCATTAAAGATATGGAAGTGCATTAAATTGTGGCTTTATTAAAGACATGGAAGTGCATTAAAGTTATTGAATTGCAATAAAATGCTTTTTTGGTGTCCAGTTCCAGATATCAAGTCCCAACCCTAATTTGTTCCAGATATCAAGTCTGAATTCCAGATATCAAGTGTGAAACCTAATGGGTTCAAGGTATTAAGTCTGAATTCCAGATATCAAGTTCCAGACATCAAGTCACAACCCTACTTTGCCCCAGAGATCAAAAATAACAAAAATCAAGCCTCAATTCCAAAAATCGAGTCTCAATTCGAAAAATCGAGTCTCAATTCCAAAAATCAAGTCTCAATTCCAAATATCAAGTCTCGGTTAGGAGTTTGAGACTTGATTTTTGGAATTGAGACTTGATTTTTGGAATTGAGACTCGATTTTTGGAATTGAGACTTGATTTTTGGAATTAACCCTAATCCTAGTGTAATAGCACTGGAATTTGATAGAGGAGCCCAGTCTGTACGACCCTGTGGTGAAAGTTTCCTCCAATGTCTTTCAGGGAGCGAGATATAACGGTTTTTCCTGATGAAGTTGTCTGTTTTCCAAAGAAAAGATTGTGGTGAAGTGTCTTATGGTCTGGTGGCACATGTCAGCACATCAGAATTGAGTTTGGAGCAAGTCCCAAAAAAGTAGTCTGGAACCCAGAAACCGAGTCGGGTGGGCTGTGGCTTAGGGCCAGGGTTGGTGCCCCAGCCTATCAGAATTGAGTTTTGAGCAAGTTCCAAAAAAGTAGTCTGAAGTCCAAAAATCCAGTCTGGAGGGTGTGGCTTCATTAAAGATATGGAAGTGCATTAAATTGTGGCTTTATTAAAGACATGGAAGTGCATTAAAGTTATTGAATTGCAATAAAATGCTTTCTTGGTGTCCAGTTCCAGATATCAAGTCCCAACCCTAATTTGTTCCACATATCAAGTCTGAATTCCAGATATCAAGTGTGAAACCTAATGGGTTCAAGGTAGTAAGTCTGAATTCCAGATATCAAGTTCCAGACAACAAGTCACAACCCTACTTTGCCCCAGAGATCAAAAATAACAAAAATCAAGCCTCAATTCCAAAAATCGAGTCTCAATTCCAAAAATCGAGTCTCAATTCCAAAAATCAAGTCTCAATTCCAAATATCAAGTCTCGGTTAGGAGTTTGAGACTTGATTTTTGGAATTGAGACTTGATTTTTGGAATTGAGACTCGATTTTTGGAATTGAGACTCGATTTTTGGAATTAACCCTAATCCTAGTGTAATAGCACTGGAATTTGATAGAGGAGCCCAGTCTGTACGACCCTGTGGTGTAAGTTTCCTCCAATGTCTTTCAGGGAGTGAGATATAAGGGTTTTTCCTGATGAAGTTGTCTGTTTTCCAAAGAAAAGAGTGTGGTGAAGTGTCTTATGGTCTGGTGGCACATGCCCGCACATCAGAATTGAGTTTGGAGCAAGTCCCAAAAAAGTAGTCTGGAACCCAGAAACCGAGTCGGGTGGGGTGTGCCTTAGGGCCAGGGTTGGTGCCCCAGCCTATCAGAGTTGAGTTTGGAGCAAGTTCCAAAAAACTAGTCCCAATTCCAAAAATCGAGTCTGGGGGGTGTGGCTTTATTAAAGATATGGAAGTGCATTAAATTGTGGCTTTATCAAAGATATGGAAGTGCATTAAAGTTATTGAATTGCAATTAAATGCTTTTTTGGTGTCCAGTTCCAGATATCAAGTCCCAACCCTAATTTGTTCCAGATATCAAGTCTGAATTCCAGATATCAAGTGTGAAACATAATGGGTTCAAGGTATTAAGTCTGAATTCCAGATATCAAGTTCCAGACATCAAGTCACAACCCGAACTTGCCCCAGAGATAAAAAATATCAAAAATCAAGCCTCAATTCCAAAAATCGAGTCTCAATTCCAAAAATCAAGCCTCAATTCCAAAAATCGAGCCTGAATTCCAAAAATCCAGTTCGGGGCCTTGTCACAGTCAAAGAAAAGCTCTTAGAAGAAGCTCTCAGCTGCTACTGCCCATCCCCCACACACTTAGGTTAGGAGATTGGACTTGAGTTGTGGCCTCCATTGCTTAGACATTACCTGTTGGAATTTAGATTTTGTCCAATCACGGCAAGCCTTTTCGGGCTAGGGTCTCGCGCCCCTTTCGGGCGATAGCCCGAAGCGAGACGTAACTGCGGGTACTCGTCTGACGTCCGTACGACCTTCCTGTCCGGAACGGCGGCCCAAAACGCACTCGGCCAAAGGCCTCGTAAAAATAGTTGGAAATATTCACAAAAAAATCAGGAAAAGGTGCTATTGACCCGGAATCGAGTCTACCCCCCCTAAATCGAGGGCGCTGAGCGCGCCTGACTCAGAACCGAGTCTCTAGCACCTTCCTGTCCCGAGATACGCCCAAAGGTGAAAGGTCAGAAAAAAGTGTAAAAATATTCGTGAAAAATTACCCGAATCTCCCCGCGGCTTCAAAACCTTAGCAAGCCCTAACTCGGGGTCCCCGATCGTGGCCGAGGCATCCGCGAAACCTAGGCCCAAAAAAATTGACCGTTTTTGGAGGGAAAATGAAATTCCAACCGGCAATGTCTAAGCAATGAGTTAGGTTAGGACTCGTTCCGGAAATCAAGTCTATTTGCCTAAAGCCGTAATTGTAACTCCTTCACTTCAGAGCGAGCCCTTTTGCAGGCTGAAAGTTGTATGTGTACAAAAAAAGGATGTGTGAGGCTCAGGGTAACCATATTTAATGGATTTTTGAAAAAAAAAAAAAATAGGCCTCGTGGCCAGCCCCTATGTCAAAGGCCTAATACCCTTACTCGACACCGTGGGCCTAAAATCTTCCAAAAATTTTTATTTTTTTTCCCCCACTCCCAGGGCTTATATGGGATGCTGAAACACAATAGCCCATCAGAAATGACTTTTCTGACTTTCAAGTGGGTGAAATGGCTCTGGAAATCACTCGGTTAGGACTTTGGACTCGATTTCCTGAACGAATCCAAACCCGACGCCATTGCTTAGACTTGCCGGTTGGAATTTCATTTTCCCTCCAAAAACGGTCGATTTTTTTGGGCCTAGGTTCAGCGGACGCCTCGGCCACGATCGCGGACCCAGAGTTAGGGCGTGTGACGATTTTGAAGCCGCACGGACATTCGGGTAATTTTTCACGAATATTTTTACACTTTTTTTCTGACCTTTCACCTTCGGGTGTATCTCGGGACAGGAAGGTGCTAGGGACTCGGTTCCAAGTCAGGCGCGCTCAACGCCCGCGATTTAGGGGGGGTAGCCTCAATTGCGAGTCAATAGCACCTTTTCCTGATTTTTTGTGAATATTTCCAACAATTTTTATGAGGCCTTTTTCCTAGTGCGTTTCGGGCCGCCGTTCGGGACAGGAAAGTCGTACGGACGTCAGACAAGTATCCCCCTTTTCGTCTCGCTTAGGGCTATCTACCGATACAGCATTTGTTACAAATCGACCCCGTTTTAGGTGCGAGACGGTCGGACTTGATTTTTGGAACTCGGACTAGTTTTTCGGAACTCGGTCCCGGTTTCCCAAAAAACACTTTGGGGGAGTGGCCTGGGGTCCGGGGGCACGTGCCGGCATATCGGAATTAAGTTTCGAGCGATTTCCAGAAAAGTAGGCTCGGATCCATAAATCGAGTCTGGGGGGCGTGGCCTAGGGTCCAGGGGTGTGTCCCAGCCTATCAGAATTAAGTTTGGGGCAAGTTCCAAAAAACTAGTCCCAATTCCAAAAATCTAGTCTGGGGGGGCGTGGCCCATGTTCCAGGGGTGTGTCCCAGCCTATCAGAATCAAGTTTGGGGCAAGTTCCAAAAAACTAGTCCCAATTCCAAAAATCGAGTCTGGGGGGCGTGGCCTAGGGTCTAGGGGTGTGTCCCAGCCTATCAGAATTAAGTTTGGGGCAAGTTCCAAAAAACTAGTCCCAATTCCAAAAATCAAGTCTGGGGGGGCGTGGCCTAGCGTCCAGGGGGGTGTCCCAGCCTATTGGAGCAAGTTCCAAAAAAGTAGTCCGGAATCCATAAACCTAGTTTTTACAACGGCCACCCTGTGACAGGGTAGTATATTGCAACAATAATTAGTGGTAATTAGGCTTAAGGGGTTTTATTGCGGTATAAAATCATAAGAAGATCGAAAATTTATTTCAAAGGTGTCAAAAAATCTGTAATAACCTTCTACACAATCCCAAAAAGCGACCTATGCCGCAGGATTATCATTTAATAGCTTTCTGAAATTTCGGACTTGATTTGTGGAATCGAATTCCGCCTTAAGAGTCTATTCTCCTTCATTTTCCTAATTAGGGTTAGGGTTAGGGTTAGGGTTAGGGTTAGGGTTAGGGTTAGGGTTAGGGTTAGGGTTAGGGTTAGGGTTAGGGTTAGGGTTAGGGTTAGGGTTAGGGTTAGGGTTAGGGTTAGGGTTAGGGTTAGGGTTAGGGTTAGGGTTAGGGTTAGGGTTAGGGTTAGGGTTAGGGTTAGGGTTAGGGTTAGGGTTAGGGTTAGGGTTAGGGTTAGGGTTAGGGTTAGGGTTAGGGTTAGGGTTAGGGTTAGGGTTAGGGTTAGGGTTAGGGTTAGGGTTAGGGTTAGGGTTAGGGTTAGGGTTAGGGTTAGGGTTAGGGTTAGGGTTAGGGTTAGGGTTAGGGTTAGGGTTAGGGTTAGGGTTAGGGTTAGGGTTAGGGTTAGGGTTAGGGTTAGGGTTAGGGTTAGGGTTAGGGTTAGGGTTAGGGTTAGGGTTAGGGTTAGGGTTAGGGTTAGGGTTAGGGTTAGGGTTAGGGTTAGGGTTAGGGTTAGGGTTAGGGTTAGGGTTAGGGTTAGGGTTAGGGTTAGGGTTAGGGTTAGGGTTAGGGTTAGGGTTAGGGTTAGGGTTAGGGTTAGGGTTAGGGTTAGGGTTAGGGTTAGGGTTAGGGTTAGGGTTAGGGTTAGGGTTAGGGTTAGGGTTAGGGTTAGGGTTAGGGTTAGGGTTAGGGTTAGGGTTAGGGTTAGGGTTAGGGTTAGGGTTAGGGTTAGGGTTAGGGTTAGGGTTAGGGTTAGGGTTAGGGTTAGGGTTAGGGTTAGGGTTAGGGTTAGGGTTAGGGTTAGGGTTAGGGTTAGGGTTAGGGTTAGGGTTAGGGTTAGGGTTAGGGTTAGGGTTAGGGAAATAGACTTGATTTGTGGAACCGGCCCCATTGCGGGGACTGTGGAGTTGGAATTTTTTCGTCGTGACCGGTCACGACAGACTGCGACCATTCATCGGTAATGGCAAGTTGGAATCCAAGAACACAGTTTGTGGAATTGGGATAGCTTAGCTTAGTCGGCTAGGCCGAGGGCATATTGGACTCTAGGTGGCGCTCTAACACTAGAGACTTGTTTTCTGGACTCCAGACTAGTTTTTTGGAACTTGCCCCAAACTCGATTCTGATTGGCTGCGGACCCCCCCGGGACCCTAGGCCACGCCCCCCAGACTTGATTTTTGGAATTGGGACTAGTTTTTTGGAACTTGCCCCAAACCTGATTCTGATTGGCTGGGACACGCCCCCCGACCCTAGGCCACGCCCCCCGGACTCGATTTTTGGAATTGGGACTAGTTTTTTGGAACTTGCCCCAAACTCGATTCTGATTGGCTGGGACACGCCCCCCGACCCTAGGCCACGCCCCCCGGACTCGATTTTTGGAATTGGGACTGGTTTTTTGGAACTTGCCCCAAACTCAATTCTGATTGGCTGGGACACGCCCCCCGACCCTAGGCCACGCCCCCCGGACTCGATTTTTGGACTTGGGACTAGATTTTTGGAACTTGCCCCAAACTCGATTCTGATTGGCTGGGACACGCCCCCCGACCCTAGGCCACGCCCCCCGGACTCGATTTTTGGAATTGGGACTGGTTTTTTGGAACTCGCCCCAAACTCGATTCTGATAGGCTGGGACACGCCCCCGGACCCTAGGCCACGCCCCCCCGACCCGACATCCGGATCCGAGACCGCTTTTTTGAAATATCGCTCGAAACTCGATTCCGATACGACGGGACGTGCCCCCGGACCCCGGGCGACTCCCCCGAAGCGTTTTTTTGGGAAACCGGGAACGAGTTCCAAAAAACTAGTCCGAGTTCCAAAAATCAAGTCCGACCGTCTCGCCCCTAAAACGGGGTCGAACCGTAACAAACGCGGTATCGGTAGATAGCCCCGAGCGAGACGAATCGGGGGATACTCGTCCGACCT
Source organism: Neoarius graeffei (assembly GCF_027579695.1). Classification (NCBI taxonomy): domain Eukaryota; kingdom Metazoa; phylum Chordata; class Actinopteri; order Siluriformes; family Ariidae; genus Neoarius; species Neoarius graeffei. Next base: position 52,187 of record NC_083592.1, on the reverse strand, counting down.
CCGTCCGACCTTCCTGTCCGGAACGGCGGCCCGAAACGTCCAAGGCCGAAGGCCCGTAAAAACAGTTTGAAAAGAGGATGCGTGGGGCCTCAGGGTAACCGTATTTAACGGATTTTTGAAAAAAAAAAAATCGGCCTCGTCGCCAGACCCTACGTCCAAGGCCTAATACCCTTACTCGACACCGTGGGCCTAAGATCATCCAAAATGATTTGGGATGAAATGAAACCCTTTTATTTTTTTTTTCCCCCACTCCCAGGGCTTACATGGGATGCTGAAACACAATATCCCATCAGAAATGACTTTTCTGACTTTCAAGTGGGTGAAACGGCCAAGTCCCACTTGCCAAAAAAACTTCCCAGGGGAAGGTGTTAGGAGCACGTTTCAGCCCATTTGGAGGCGTTTGGCACATATTTTGGAGACATGATTTTTTTAAAAATGTTTTTGTGAAAGGTTAGGCCTCGTTCCGGGTATAGGATACAGTAAATAGGCCTAATTCAAGGAAACGAAGTCTATTTCCCTAACCCGCTAACCCTCACTCCTTCACTTCAGAGCGAGCCCTTTTGCAGGCTGAAAGTTGTATGTCTACAAAAAAGGATGCGTGGGGCTCAGGGCAACCGTATTTAATGGATTTTTGAAAAAAAAATAATAAGAAGAATAAGAATAATAATAACTAGACAATTCCCCTGTGGGAAATCGCGAGAGTGATGCAGCGCGCTTAGCCAGGCCCTGTGAGGAGACCCCAGAAAATCACACCAAGATTCCCTGTGGAACTGAAGTCGAGAGGCAGAGTATTATCGCTTGTGTTTTGCCTCCATCTGCTGGCGAGATCTCACGTATCTCCAAAGAAGCCCATATAAATGAATGGGGAAAAAGGGGTCGTGCAACGTAATAGCGCACCGAGTCCGATCGAGCCGCACGGGTCGATGTCAGAAATTATTTTTCAAGTGGGGGAAACGGCTCTGGAAATCACTCGGTTAGGACTTTGGACTCGATTTCCGGAACGAGTCCTAACCCGACCCCATCGCTTAGACTTGCAGGTTGGAATTTCGATTTCGTCCGATCGCGGCCCGCCTTTTCGGCCTAGGGCCTCGCGCCCCCGTCGGTAGATAGCCCCGAGCGAGACGAAACGGGGGATGCTCGTCCGACGTCCGTACGACCTTCCCGTCCGGAACGGCGGCCCGAAACGCACTAGGCCGAAGGCCTCGTAAAAATAGTCGGAAATATTCACAAAAAAATCAGGAAGAGGTGCCGTCGACCCGGAATCGAGTCTACCCCCCCTAAATCGAGGGCGCCGAGCGCGCCTGACTCGGAACCGAGTCTCTAGCGCCTTCCCGTCCCGAGATACGCCCGAAGGTGAAAGGTCGGAAAAAAAGTGTAAAAATATTCGTGAAAAATTACCCGAACGTCCCGGCGGCTTCAAAATCGTCGCGCGCCCTAAATCGGGGTCCCCGATCGTGGCCGACACGTCCGCGAAGCCGTAGGACCTTTAGTTTCAGAGTTATTCGAAAACAAACCCTAACCCATTCGTTTCAAAATTCAATTCAAAATCATTCCAAAAAAGGCCCATAACTCGGTCCACGAAAGACACCCGAGAAAACTTTTACCGTAGGGCCGCACAGACCCGGCTCTCTACCGATACCCAAAGGCGCAAAACCCAGGCCCAAAAAAATCGACCGTTTTTGGAGGGAAAATGAAATTCCAACCGGCAATGTCTAAGCAATGAGTTAGGTTAGGATTCGTTCCGGAAATGAAGTCTATTTCCCTAACCCGCTAACACTGATTCCTTCACTTCAGAGTGAGCCCTTTTGCAGGCTGACAGTTGTATGTGTACAAAGAGGATGCGTGGGGCTCAGGGTAACCGTATTTAACGGATTTTTGAAAAAAAAAATCGGCCTCGTCGCCAGACCCTACGTCCAAGGCCTAATACCCTTACTCGACACCGTGGGCCTAAAATCATCCAAAATTTTTTATTTTTTTTCCCCCCACTCCCAGGGCTTATATGGGATGCTGAAACACAATAGCCCATCAGAAATGACTTTTCTGACTTTCAAGTGGGTGAAATGGCTCTGGAAATCACTCGGTTAGGACTTTGGACTCGATTTCCGGAACGAGTCCTAACCCGACCCCATCGCTTAGACTTGCCGGTTGGAATTTTGATTTCGTCCGATCACGGACCGCCTTTTCGGGCTAGGGCCTCGCGCCCCCATCGGTAGATAGCCCCGAGCGAGACGGAACGGGGGATACTCGTCCGACGTCCGTACGACCTTCCCGTCCGGAACGGCGGCCCGAAACGCACTAGGCCGAAGGCCTCGTAAAAATAGTCAGAAATATTCACAAAAAAATCAGGAAGAGGTGCCATCGACCCGGAATCTGGTCTACCCCCCCTAAATCGAGGGCGCCGAGCGCGCCTGACTCGGAACCGAGTGTCTAGCACCTTCCTGTCCCGAGATACGCCCAAAGCTCACAGGTCAGAAAAAAAGTGTAAAAATATTCGTGAAAAATTACCCGAATGTCCCCGCGGTTTCAGATTCGTCCCACCCCTTAACTCGGGGTCCCCGATCGTGGCCGAGGTGTCCGCGAAGCCGTAGGACCTTTAGTTTCAGAGTTATTCAAAAACAAACACTAACCCGTTCATTTCAATGGAAGGCCGGTAGTGAAAACCTCCCAAGTCCCACTTGCCAAAGAACTTCCCAGGGGAAGGTGTTAGGAGCATGTTTCAGCCCATTTGGAGTCTACCTATTTTGGATACATGATTTTTAAAAAATGTATTTGAAAGGTTAGGCCTCGTTCCGGGAATAGGATACTGTCAATAGGCCTAATTCCGGAAATGAAGTCTATTTCCCTAACCCGCTAACCCTGACTCCTTCACTTCAGAGCAAGCCCTTTTGCAGGCTGAAAGTTGTATGTGTACAAAGAGGATGCGTGGGGCTCAGGGTAACCATATTTAACGGATTTTTGAAAAAAAAAAAATCGGCCTCGTCGCCAGACCCTACGTCCAAGGCCTAATACCCTTACTCGACACCGTGGGCCTAAAATCATCCAAAATTTTTTATTTTTTTTCCCCCCACTCCCAGGGCTTATATGGGATGGTGAAACACAATAGCCCATCAGAAATGACTTTTCTGACTTTCAAGTGGGGGAAATGACTCTGGAAATCACTCGGTTAGGACTTTGGACTTGATTTCCGGAACGAGTCCTAACCCGACCCCATCGCTTAGACTTGCCGGTTGGAATTTTGATTTCGTCCAATCACGGCCCGCCTTTTCGGCCTAGGGCCTCGCGCCCCTATCGGTAGATAGCCCTAAGCGAGACGATACGGGGGATACTCGTCTGACGTCCGTACGACCTTCCTGTCCGGAACGGCGGCCCGAAACGCACTCGGCCAAAGGCCTCGTAAAAATAGTTGGAAATATTCACAAAAAAATCAGGAAAAGGTGGTATTGACCCGGAATCGAGTCTACCCCCCCCAAATCGAGGGCACTGAGCGCGCCTGACTTTGAACCGAGTCTCTAGCACCTTCCTGTCCTGAGATACACCCAAAGGTCACAGGTCAGAAAAAAAGTGTAAAAATATTCGTGAAAAATAACCCGAATGTCCCCGCTGCTTCAAAATCGTCACACACCCTAACTCGGGGTCCCCGATCGTGGCTGAGGTGTCCGCGAAGCCGTAGGTCCTTTAGTTTCAGAGTTATTCAAAAACAAACACTAACCCATTCATTTCAATGGAAGGCCAGTCGTGAAAACTTCCCAAGTCCCACTTGCCAAAGAACTTCCCGGGGGAAGATGTTAGGAGCACGTTTCAGCCCATTTGGAGTCTACCTATTTTGGATACATGATTTTTTTTTAAAATGTTTTTGAACGGTTAGGCCTCGTTCCGGGTATAGGATACTGTCAATAGGCCTAATTCTGGTATTGAAGTCCAATGTCCTATCCTGGTCCAAACTCAATTTTGACGTGCTGGGACACGCCTTAGGACCCTAAGCCACGCCGCCAAGGTGTTTTTTTGGAAAATCCAGTCTGGGTCTTGTCAAAGAAATGCTCTTAGAAGAAGCTCTCTGCTGCTATTGCCCCTCCCCACCCACACAGAAGCTCTCTGCTGCTGATGCCCTTCCCCCACACTACTTTTCACAACAACAACAGAGATGTAAGTCAAACACAGGGTCTGTCAAGTGTATGTGAGCATCAGGGTTTCCCACACTTGAAAGGGAAGGACTCGGACACAGCATTCCACTCGTCTTGTATTTTATTGGTTTTCAGTGGAACTGACGTTATAGTATAATTGTGGTAGTAGTGGGTTTTCCCAGAACAAAACATAGAACCAGAATCAGAAGTAGAAGCTAGAAGGTTAAAAACCTTTAAACATACAAACATAAAATAAATGTATGAATAAATGCCTGTTTTTCTACAACAAAGCATGTATGAATAAATGCTTGTTTTTCTATAACAAAACCCAAGTTAATTAGGCAACAATATATAAATATTTATGTATAAGGTAAATTAAGTATATTTTAACAATTTGTAATCATTCAGGTAATATGTTGCTGAACAAATATAACTGAACAGAAAACCAGTTGTAAAGTAAGAACCATTTTAACCATTAGCCCTTTCACAGGCAGTTTGTTCACTTTAACTGAAGATATTTTACTACACACCACTGAGAAAGAAAGTTTAAACCAATCACAGGTAAGGAACAAACATTTCTCATGCCCACGGATTACCGCGAGCGCAGCGTTTGCATATAAAAAAGTTCAGTGGGTTTACCGGTAGCCTTTTTTGTCCTTTGTTCCCTGATGTGCTGTAAAGTTTGCGTTAGTAGCGAATTCTCTTTGCAACTGCAACATGATTTTTTAAAAAATGTTTTTGAAAGGTTAGGCCTCATTCCGGGTATAGGATACTGTCAATAGGCCTAATTCCGGAAATGAAGTCTATTTCCCTAACCCGCTAACCCTGACTCCTTCACTTCAGAGCAAGCCCTTTTGCAGGCTGAAAGTTGTATGTGTACAAAGAGGATGCGTGGGGCTCAGGGTAACCATATTTAAGGGATTTTTGAAAAAAAAAAATCGGCCTCGTAGCCAGACCCTACGTCCAAGGCCTAATACCCTTATTCGACACCGTGGGCCTAAAATCATCCAAATTTTTTTTTTTCCCCACTCCCAGGGCTTATATGGGATGCTGAAACACAATAGAACATCAGAAATGACTTTTCTGACTTTCAAGTGGGTGAAATGACTCTGGAAATCACTCGGTTAGGACTTTGGACTTGATTTCCGGAACGAGTCCTAACCCGACCCCATTGCTTATACTTGCCGGTTGGAATTTTGATTTCGTCCAATCACGGCCCGCCTTTTCGGGCTAGGGCCTCGCGCCCCTATCGGTAGATAGCCCTAAGCGAGACGAAACGGGGGATACTCGTCTGACGACCGTACGACCTTCCTGTCCGGAACGGCGGCCCGAAACGCACTCGGCAAAAGGCCTCGTAAAAATTGTTGGAAATATTCACAAAAAAATCAGGAAAAGGTGCTATTGACCCAGAATCAAGTCTACCCCCCCTAAATCGAGGGCGCCGAGCGCGCCTGACTCGGAACCGAGTCTCTAGCACCTTCCTGTCCTGAGATACACCCAAAGGTCACAGGTCAGAAAAAAAGTGTAAAAATATTCGTGAAAAATTACCCGAATGTCCCCGCGGCTTCAAAATCGTCGCACACACTAAGTCGTGGTCCCCGATCGTGGCCGACGCATCCGCGAAGCCGTAGGACCTTTAGTTTCAGAGTTATTCAAAAACAAACCCTAACCCATTCATTTCAATGGAAGGCCGGTAGTGAAAATTTGCCCAAGTCCCACTTGCCAAAAAACTTCCCAGGGGAAGGTGTTAGGAGCAGGTTTCAGCCCATTTGGAGTCTACCTATTTTGGAGACATGATTTTTAAAAAAATGTTTTTGTGAAAGGTTAGGCCTCGTTCCGGGTATAGGATACTGTCAATAGGCCTAATTCCGGAAATCAAGTCTATTTCCCTAACCCGCTAACCTTACCTATTTTGGAGACATGATTTTTTTCCCAGACAGGGGCCATTTGGCCTTTTTACCTAGAAAACCCACAAGAGGGCCAATTGGCCTCAAGTCCCCCCTCTGGACACTCATTTTGTTATGGAAATGTGGCTGATAGTGGCACACGGCTGGAGCCACTTGAACTTGTCGCAAGGGTTTGCTCCATCCAGGATCATTTCCAATGCCTGTTGAATCTCTGCATCTTCGTTCCTTGGAGAGGAGCTTCTTTCACCACAAAATTCTTGAGGGAACTGAAGCGATAGTCCATGTGCACTGAGGTATTTATCCATCAAACAATTGTCTGGTTGCAGTCACATGAGTCGTTATGACTCGTCTTGACTTGAGTTGAAAGCTTTAATGTCCTTAAAAAAGGCAATTTGTCTTACAGCACAGCAGAGTGACAAAAAACACATACAATAAAAAAACCCATCACAACACAATAAATAGCAAAACGTGTAAATAAATACAGACCACTGGTCAGAGGCATCAATCAATGCTAGAAATGTTAAAAGGAATCATTTGTACATTAAAGTGTAGTTTTAAGTATGTATCTCCCATATCTTGTTCAATTGATTAATTGCCATGGGGATAAATGTTATGGTCACATGGGACAGTCACATGTTCACATTTTAGAATAGAATGTGTTTTTATTCCTCATTCTCACAGAAGCAGCCAACATGACTTCACCACTGAAGTGTGAAGTGTGTGAAGGGTGACCCCCTCCCCCCACACACTGCCACTAACAGCCTCATTACCATAACAAAAGGAGTGCATAAGGGAAAAGCGGTCGGGCCAAACGGCCCCTATGTGGGTCTTCTAGGTAGACAGAAAAATGCTGGGACTTGTAGTGTTAAATGTTTTTGAAAGGTTAGGCCTCGTTCCAGGTATAGGATACTGTCAATAGGCCTAATTCCGGAAATGAAGTCTATTTTCCTAACCCGCTAACCCTAACTCCTTCACTTCAGAGCGAGCCCTATTGCAGGCTGAAAGTTGTATGTGTACAAAAAAGGATGCATGGTGCTCAGGGTAACCATATTTAACGTATTTTTGAAAAAAAAAAATTGGCCTCGTTGCCAGACCCTACGGATGGGTCAAAGGCCTAATACCTTTACTCGACACCGTGGGCCTAAACTCATCCAAAAAAATATTTTTTTTCCCCCCACTCCCAGGGCTTATATGGGATGCTGAAACACAATAGCCCATCAGAAATGACTTTTCTGGCTTTCAAGTGGGTGAAATGGCTCTGGAAATCACTCGGTTAGGACTTTGGACTCGATTTCCGGAACGAGTCCTAACCCGACCCATTGCTTAGACAAAACCACATTGTGTTAACAACCCCAACGTGAACTCTACCTTGACGTGGTGTTGGGGCTTACGAGCCTAGGCTCAAACTAAAAGAGTTCAATATCAAATTTAAATGTCTCCAAAACAGGCACCGATACACTCCAAATGGCCTGAAACATGCTCCTAACAACTTTCCCCAGGAGGATTTAGGGCTGTGGGAGAACAAGCCCAAAGTGTCCCCATGACCTTCTGTTCCATGCTGTTCTATTAAAAGTGTGTTTTGAAATGTTTGATGTTATTGTATTTCTTTAAAGGTTTTTTGGCTTACTAAAGATATGGAAGTGCATTAAAGTTATTGAATTGCAATAAAATGTTTTCTTGGTGTCCAGGGTCCAGACATCATGTCACAACCCTACTTTGCTCCAGATATCAAGTCTGAATTCCAGATATCAAGTGTGAACCCTAGTGGGTTCAAGATATTAAGTCTGAATTCCAGATATCAAGTTCCAGACATCAAGTGACAACCCTAATTTGCCCCAGAGATCAAAAATATCAAAAATCAAGCCTCAATTCCAAAAATCAAGTCTCAATTCCAAAAATCGAGTCTCAATTCCAAAAATCAAGTCTCAATTCCAAAAATCAAGTCTCGGTTAGGAGTTTGAGACTTGACTTTTGGAATTGAGACTCGATTTTTGGAATTGAGACTCGATTTTTGGAATTGAGACTCGATTTTTGGAATTAACCCTAATCCTAGTGTAATAGCACTGGAATTTGATAGAGGAGCCCAGTCTGTACGACCCTGTGGTGAAAGTTTCCTCCAATGTCTTTCAGGGAGCGAGATATAAGGGTTTTTCCTGATGAAGTTGTCTGTTTTCCAAAGAAAAGAGTGTGGTGAAGTGTCTTATGGTCTGGTGGCACATGTCAGCACATCAGAATTGAGTTTGGAGCAAGTCCCAAAAAAGTAGTCTGGAACCCAGAAACCGAGTCGGGTGGGGTGTGCCTTAGGGCCAGGGTTGGTGCCCCAGCCTATCAGAGTTGAGTTTGGAGCAAGTTCCAAAAAACTAGTCCCAATTCCAAAAATCCAGTCTGGAGGGTGTGGCTTTATTAAAGATATGGAAGTGCATTAAACTGTGGCTTTTTTAAAGATATGGAAGTGCATTAAAGTTATTGAATTGCAATAAAATGCTTTTTTGGTGTCCAGTTCCAGATATCAAGTCCCAACCCTAATTTGTTCCAGACATCAAGTCTGAATTCCAGATATCAAGTGTGAAACCTAATGGGTTCAAGGTATTAAGTCTGAATTCCAGATATCAAGTTCCAGACATCAAGTCCCAACCCTAATTTGCCCCAGAGATCAAAAATAACAAAAATCAAGCCTCAATTCCAAAAATCAAGTCTCAATTCCAAAAATCAAGTCTCAATTCCAAATATCAAGTCTCAATTCCAAAAATCAAGTCTCAATTCCAAAAATCGAGTCTCAATTCCAAAAATCAAGTCTCGGTTAGGATTAGGGTTAGGAGTTTGAGACTTGATTTTTGGAATTGAGACTCGATTTTTGGAATTGAGACTTGATATTTGGAATTGAGACTTGATTTTTGGAATTGAGACTCGATTTTTGGAATTGAGACTTGATTTTTGGAATTAACCCTAATCCTAGTGTAATAGCACTGGAATTTGATAGAGGAGCCCAGTCTGCACGACCCTGTGGTGAAAGTTTCCTCCAATGTCTTTCAGGGAGCGAGATATAAGGGTTTTTCCTGATGAAGTTGTCTGTTTTCCAAAGAAAAGAGTGTGGTGAAGTGTCTTATGGTCTGGTGGCACATGTCAGCACATCAGAATTGAGGTTGGAGCAAGTTCCAAAAAAGTAGTCTGGAACCCAGAAACCGAGTTGGGTGGGCTGTGGCTTAGGGCCAGGGTTGGTGCCCCAGCCTATCAGAATTGAGTTTTGAGCAAGTTCCAAAAAAGTAGTCTGAAGTCCAAAAATCCAGTCAGGAGGGTGTGGCTTCATTAAAGATATGGAAGTGCATTAAATTGTGGCTTTATTAAAGACATGGAAGTGCATTAAAGTTATTGAATTGCAATAAAATGCTTTTTTGGTGTCCAGTTCCAGATATCAAGTCCCAACCCTAATTTGTTCCAGATATCAAGTCTGAATTCCAGATATCAAGTGTGAAACCTAATGGGTTCAAGGTATTAAGTCTGAATTCCAGATATCAAGTTCCAGACATCAAGTCACAACCCTACTTTGCCCCAGAGATCAAAAATAACAAAAATCAAGCCTCAATTCCAAAAATCAAGTCTCAATTCCAAAAATCGAGTCTCAATTCCAAAAATCAAGTCTCAATTCCAAATATCAAGTCTCGGTTAGGAGTTTGAGACTTGATTTTTGGAATTGAGACTTGATTTTTGGAATTGAGACTCGATTTTTGGAATTGAGACTCGATTTTTGGAATTAACCCTAATCCTAGTGTAATAGCACTGGAATTTGATAGAGGAGCCCAGTCTGCACGACCCTGTGGTGAAAGTTTCCTCCAATGTCTTTCAGGGAGCGAGATATAAGGGTTTTTCCTGATGAAGTTGTCTGTTTTCCAAAGAAAAGAGTGTGGTGAAGTGTCTTATGGTCTGGTGACACATGTCAGCACATCAGAATTGAGGTTGGAGCAAGTCCCAAAAAAGTAGTCTGGAACCCAGAAACCGAGTCGGGTGGGCTGTGGCTTAGGGCCAGGGTTGGTGCCCCAGCCTATCAGAATTGAGTTTTGAGCAAGTTCCAAAAAAGTAGTCTGAAGTCCAAAAATCCAGTCAGGAGGGTGTGGCTTCATTAAAGATATGGAAGTGCATTAAATTGTGGCTTTATTAAAGACATGGAAGTGCATTAAAGTTATTGAATTGCAATAAAATGCTTTTTTGGTGTCCAGTTCCAGATATCAAGTCCCAACCCTAATTTGTTCCAGATATCAAGTCTGAATTCCAGATATCAAGTGTGAAACCTAATGGGTTCAAGGTATTAAGTCTGAATTCCAGATATCAAGTTCCAGACATCAAGTCACAACCCTACTTTGCCCCAGAGATCAAAAATAACAAAAATCAAGCCTCAATTCCAAAAATCAAGTCTCAATTCCAAAAATCGAGTCTCAATTCCAAAAATCAAGTCTCAATTCCAAATATCAAGTCTCGGTTAGGAGTTTGAGACTTGATTTTTGGAATTGAGACTTGATTTTTGGAATTGAGACTCGATTTTTGGAATTGAGACTCGATTTTTGGAATTAACCCTAATCCTAGTGTAATAGCACTGGAATTTGATAGAGGAGCCCAGTCTGTACGACCCTGTGGTGAAAGTTTCCTCCAATGTCTTTCAGGGAGCGAGATATAAGGGTTTTTCCTGATGAAGTTGTCTGTTTTCCAAAGAAAAGAGTGTGGTGAAGTGTCTTATGGTCTGGTGGCACATGTCAGCACATCAGAATTGAGTTTGGAGCAAGTCCCAAAAAAGTAGTCTGGAACCCAGAAACCGAGTCGGGTGGGCTGTGGCTTAGGGCCAGGGTTGGTGCCCCAGCCTATCAGAATTGAGTTTTGAGCAAGTTCCAAAAAAGTAGTCTGAAGTCCAAAAATCCAGTCTGGAGGGTGTGGCTTCATTAAAGATATGGAAGTGCATTAAATTGTGGCTTTATTAAAGACATGGAAGTGCATTAAAGTTATTGAATTGCAATAAAATGCTTTTTTGGTGTCCAGTTCCAGATATCAAGTCCCAACCCTAATTTGTTCCAGATATCAAGTCTGAATTCCAGATATCAAGTGTGAAACCTAATGGGTTCAAGGTATTAAGTCTGAATTCCAGATATCAAGTTCCAGACATCAAGTCACAACCCTACTTTGCCCCAGAGATCAAAAATAACAAAAATCAAGCCTCAATTCCAAAAATCAAGTCTCAATTCCAAAAATCGAGTCTCAATTCCAAAAATCAAGTCTCAATTCCAAAAATCGAGTCTCAATTCCAAAAATCAAGTCTCAATTCCAAATATCAAGTCTCGGTTAGGAGTTTGAGACTTGATTTTTGGAATTGAGACTTGATTTTTGGAATTGAGACTCGATTTTTGGAATTGAGACTCGATTTTTGGAATTAACCCTAATCCTAGTGTAATAGCACTGGAATTTGATAGAGGAGCCCAGTCTGTACGACCCTGTGGTGAAAGTTTCCTCCAATGTCTTTCAGGGAGCGAGATATAAGGGTTTTTCCTGATGAAGTTGTCTGTTTTCCAAAGAAAAGAGTGTGGTGAAGTGTCTTATGGTCTGGTGGCACATGTCAGCACATCAGAATTGAGTTTGGAGCAAGTCCCAAAAAAGTAGTCTGGAAACCAGAAACCGAGTCGGGTGGGCTGTGGCTTAGGGCCAGGGTTGGTTACCCAGCCTATCAGAATTGAGTTTTGAGCAAGTTCCAAAAAAGTAGTCTGAAGTCCAAAAATCCAGTCTGGAGGGTGTGGCTTCATTAAAGATATGGAAGTGCATTAAATTGTGGCTTTATTAAAGACATGGAAGTGCATTAAAGTTATTGAATTGCAATAAAATGCTTTTTTGGTGTCCAGTTCCAGATATCAAGTCCCAACCCTAATTTGTTCCAGATATCAAGTCTGAATTCCAGATATCAAGTGTGAAACCTAATGGGTTCAAGGTATTAAGTCTGAATTCCAGATATCAAGTTCCAGACATCAAGTCACAACCCTACTTTGCCCCAGAGATCAAAAATAACAAAAATCAAGCCTCAATTCCAAAAATCGAGTCTCAATTCCAAAAATCGAGTCTCAATTCCAAAAATCAAGTCTCAATTCCAAATATCAAGTCTCGGTTAGGAGTTTGAGACTTGATTTTTGGAATTGAGACTTGATTTTTGGAATTGAGACTCGATTTTTGGAATTGAGACTTGATTTTTGGAATTAACCCTAATCCTAGTGTAATAGCACTGGAATTTGATAGAGGAGCCCAGTCTGTACGACCCTGTGGTGAAAGTTTCCTCCAATGTCTTTCAGGGAGCGAGATATAACGGTTTTTCCTGATGAAGTTGTCTGTTTTCCAAAGAAAAGATTGTGGTGAAGTGTCTTATGGTCTGGTGGCACATGTCAGCACATCAGAATTGAGTTTGGAGCAAGTCCCAAAAAAGTAGTCTGGAACCCAGAAACCGAGTCGGGTGGGCTGTGGCTTAGGGCCAGGGTTGGTGCCCCAGCCTATCAGAATTGAGTTTTGAGCAAGTTCCAAAAAAGTAGTCTGAAGTCCAAAAATCCAGTCTGGAGGGTGTGGCTTCATTAAAGATATGGAAGTGCATTAAATTGTGGCTTTATTAAAGACATGGAAGTGCATTAAAGTTATTGAATTGCAATAAAATGCTTTCTTGGTGTCCAGTTCCAGATATCAAGTCCCAACCCTAATTTGTTCCACATATCAAGTCTGAATTCCAGATATCAAGTGTGAAACCTAATGGGTTCAAGGTAGTAAGTCTGAATTCCAGATATCAAGTTCCAGACAACAAGTCACAACCCTACTTTGCCCCAGAGATCAAAAATAACAAAAATCAAGCCTCAATTCCAAAAATCGAGTCTCAATTCCAAAAATCGAGTCTCAATTCCAAAAATCAAGTCTCAATTCCAAATATCAAGTCTCGGTTAGGAGTTTGAGACTTGATTTTTGGAATTGAGACTTGATTTTTGGAATTGAGACTCGATTTTTGGAATTGAGACTCGATTTTTGGAATTAACCCTAATCCTAGTGTAATAGCACTGGAATTTGATAGAGGAGCCCAGTCTGTACGACCCTGTGGTGTAAGTTTCCTCCAATGTCTTTCAGGGAGTGAGATATAAGGGTTTTTCCTGATGAAGTTGTCTGTTTTCCAAAGAAAAGAGTGTGGTGAAGTGTCTTATGGTCTGGTGGCACATGCCCGCACATCAGAATTGAGTTTGGAGCAAGTCCCAAAAAAGTAGTCTGGAACCCAGAAACCGAGTCGGGTGGGGTGTGCCTTAGGGCCAGGGTTGGTGCCCCAGCCTATCAGAGTTGAGTTTGGAGCAAGTTCCAAAAAACTAGTCCCAATTCCAAAAATCGAGTCTGGGGGGTGTGGCTTTATTAAAGATATGGAAGTGCATTAAATTGTGGCTTTATCAAAGATATGGAAGTGCATTAAAGTTATTGAATTGCAATTAAATGCTTTTTTGGTGTCCAGTTCCAGATATCAAGTCCCAACCCTAATTTGTTCCAGATATCAAGTCTGAATTCCAGATATCAAGTGTGAAACATAATGGGTTCAAGGTATTAAGTCTGAATTCCAGATATCAAGTTCCAGACATCAAGTCACAACCCGAACTTGCCCCAGAGATAAAAAATATCAAAAATCAAGCCTCAATTCCAAAAATCGAGTCTCAATTCCAAAAATCAAGCCTCAATTCCAAAAATCGAGCCTGAATTCCAAAAATCCAGTTCGGGGCCTTGTCACAGTCAAAGAAAAGCTCTTAGAAGAAGCTCTCAGCTGCTACTGGCCATCCCCCACACACTTAGGTTAGGAGATTGGACTTGAGTTGTGGCCTCCATTGCTTAGACATTACCTGTTGGAATTTAGATTTTTGTCCAATCACGGCAAGCCTTTTCGGGCTAGGGTCTCGCGCCCCTTTCGGGCGATAGCCCGAAGCGAGACGTAACTGCGGGTACTCGTCTGACGTCCGTACGACCTTCCTGTCCGGAACGGCGGCCCAAAACGCACTCGGCCAAAGGCCTCGTAAAAATAGTTGGAAATATTCACAAAAAAATCAGGAAAAGGTGCTATTGACCCGGAATCGAGTCTACCCCCCCTAAATCGAGGGCGCTGAGCGCGCCTGACTCAGAACCGAGTCTCTAGCACCTTCCTGTCCCGAGATACGCCCAAAGGTGAAAGGTCAGAAAAAAAGTGTAAAAATATTCGTGAAAAATTACCCGAATCTCCCCGCGGCTTCAAAACCTTAGCAAGCCCTAACTCGGGGTCCCCGATCGTGGCCGAGGCGTCCGCGAAACCTAGGCCCAAAAAAATTGACCGTTTTTGGAGGGAAAATGAAATTCCAACCGGCAATGTCTAAGCAATGAGTTAGGTTAGGACTCGTTCCGGAAATCAAGTCTATTTGCCTAAAGCCGTAATTGTAACTCCTTCACTTCAGAGCGAGCCCTTTTGCAGGCTGAAAGTTGTATGTGTACAAAAAAAGGATGTGTGAGGCTCAGGGTAACCATATTTAATGGATTTTTGAAAAAAAAAAAAAATAGGCCTCGTGGCCAGCCCCTATGTCAAAGGCCTAATACCCTTACTCGACACCGTGGGCCTAAAATCTTCCAAAAATTTTTATTTTTTTTCCCCCACTCCCAGGGCTTATATGGGATGCTGAAACACAATAGCCCATCAGAAATTACTTTTCTGACTTTCAAGTGGGTGAAATGGCTCTGGAAATCACTCGGTTAGGACTTTGGACTCGATTTCCTGAACGAGTCCAAACCCGACTCCATTGCTTAGACTTGCCGGTTGGAATTTCATTTTCCCTCCAAAAACGGTCGATTTTTTTGGGCCTAGGTTCAGCGGACGCCTCGGCCACGATCGCGGACCCAGAGTTAGGGCGTGTGACGATTTTGAAGCCGCACGGACATTCGGGTAATTTTTCACGAATATTTTTACACTTTTTTTCTGACCTTTCACCTTCGGGTGTATCTCGGGACAGGAAGGTGCTAGGGACTCGGTTCCAAGTCAGGCGCGTTCAACGCCTGCGATTTAGGGGGGGTAGCCTCAATTGCGAGTCAATAGCACCTTTTCCTGATTTTTTGTGAATATTTCCAACAATTTTTATGAGGCCTTTTTCCGAGTGCGTTTCGGGCCGCCGTTCGGGACAGGAAAGTCGTACGGACGTCAGACAAGTATCCCCCTTTTCGTCTCGCTTAGGGCTATCTACCGATACAGCATTTGTTACAATTCGACCCCGTTTTAGGTGCGAGACGGTCGGACTTGATTTTTGGAACTCGGACTAGTTTTTTGGAACTCGGTCCCGGTTTCCCAAAAAACACTTTGGGGGAGTGGCCTGGGGTCCGGGGGCACGTGCCGGCATATCGGAATTAAGTTTCGAGCGATTTCCAGAAAAGTAGGCTCGGATCCATAAATCGAGTCTGGGGGGCGTGGCCTAGGGTCCAGGGGTGTGTCCCAGCCTATCAGAATTAAGTTTGGGGCAAGTTCCCAAAAACTAGTCCCAATTCCAAAAATCGAGTCTGGGGGGCGTGGCCCATGTTCCAGGGGTGTGTCCCAGCCTATCAGAATCAAGTTTGGGGCAAGTTCCAAAAAACTAGTCCCAATTCCAAAAATCGAGTCTGGGGGGCGTGGCCTAGGGTCTAGGGGTGTGTCCCAGCCTATCAGAATTAAGTTTGGGGCAAGTTCCAAAAAACTAGTCCCAATTCCAAAAATCAAGTCTGGGGGGGCGTGGCCTAGCGTCCAGGGGGGTGTCCCAGCCTATTGGAGCAAGTTCCAAAAAAGTAGTCCGGAATCCATAAACCTAGTTTTTACAACGGCCACCCTGTGACAGGGTAGTATATTGCAACAATAATTAGTGGTAATTAGGCTTAAGGGGTTTTATTGCGGTATAAAATCATAAGAAGATTGAAAATTTATTTCAAAGGTGTCAAAAAATCTGTAATAACCTTCTACACAATCCCAAAAAGCGACCTATGCCGCAGGATTATCATTTAATAGCTTTCTGAAATTTCGGACTTGATTTGTGGAATCGAATTCCGCCTTAAGAGTCTATTCTCCTTCATTTTCCTAATTAGGGTTAGGGTTAGGGTTAGGGTTAGGGTTAGGGTTAGGGTTAGGGTTAGGGTTAGGGTTAGGGTTAGGGTTAGGGTTAGGGTTAGGGTTAGGGTTAGGGTTAGGGTTAGGGTTAGGGTTAGGGTTAGGGTTAGGGTTAGGGTTAGGGTTAGGGTTAGGGTTAGGGTTAGGGTTAGGGTTAGGGTTAGGGTTAGGGTTAGGGTTAGGGTTAGGGTTAGGGTTAGGGTTAGGGTTAGGCAAATAGACTTGATTTGTGGAACCGGCCCCATTGCGGGGACTGTGGAGTTGGAATTTTTTCGTCGCGACCGGTCACGACAGACTGCGACCATTCATCGGTAATGGCAAGTTGGAATCCAAAAACACAGTTTGTGGAATTGGGATAGCTTAGCTTAGTCGGCTAGGCCGAGGGCATATTGGACTCTAGGTGGCGCTCTAACACTAGAGACTTGTTTTCTGGACTCCAGACTAGTTTTTTGGAACTTGCCCCAAACTCGATTCTGATTGGCTGCGGACCCCCCCGGGACCCTAGGCCACGCCCCCCAGACTTGATTTTTGGAATTTGGACTAGTTTTTTGGAACTTGCCCCAAACCTGATTCTGATTGGCTGGGACACACCCCCCGACCCTAGGCCACGCCCCCCGGACTCGATTTTTGGAATTGGGACTAGTTTTTTGGAACTTGCCCCAAACTGGATTCTGATTGGCTGGGACACGCCCCCCGACCCTAGGCCACGCCCCCCGGACTCGATTTTTGGAATTGGGACTGGTTTTTTGGAACTTGCCCCAAACTCAATTCTGATTGGCTGGGACACGCCCCCCGACCCTAGGCCACGCCCCCCGGACTCGATTTTTGGAATTGGGACTAGATTTTTGGAACTTGCCCCAAACTCGATTCTGATTGGCTGGGACACGCCCCCCGACCCTAGGCCACGCCCCCCGGACTCGATTTTTGGAATTGGGACTGGTTTTTTGGAACTCGCCCCAAACTCGATTCTGATAGGCTGGGACACGCCCCCGGACCCTAGGCCACGCCCCCCCGACCCGACATCCGGATCCGAGACCGCTTTTTTGAAATATCGCTCGAAACTCGATTCCGATACGACGGGACGTGCCCCCGGACCACGGGCGACTCCCCCGAAGCGTTTTTTTGGGAAACCGGGAACGAGTTCCAAAAAACTAGTCCGAGTTCCAAAAATCAAGTCCGACCGTCTCGCCCCTAAAACGGGGTCGAACCGTAACAAACGCGGTATCGGTAGATAGCCCCGAGCGAGACGAATCGGGGGATACTCGTCCTACCTCCGTACGACCTTCCTGTCCGGAACGGCGGCCCGAAACGTCCTAGGCCGAAGGCCCGTAAAAACAGTTGGAAAAGAGGATGCGTGGGGGCTCAGGGTAACCGTATTTAACGGATTTTTGAAAAAAAAAATCGGCCTCGTCGCCAGACCCTACGTCCAAGGCCTAATACCCTTACTCGACACCGTGGGCCTAAAATCATCCAAAATGATTTTGGATGAAATGAAACCCTTTTATTTTTTTTTTCCCCCACTCCCAGGGCTTATATGGGATGCTGAAACACAATATCCCATCAGAAATGACTTTTCTGACTTTCAAGTGGGTGAAACGGCCAAGTCCCACTTGCCAAAAAAAATCCCAGGGGAAGGTGTTAGGAGCACGTTTCAGCCCATTTGGAGGCGTTTGGCACATATTTTGGAGACATGATTTTTTTAAAAATGTTTTTGTGAAAGGTTAGGCCTCGTTCCGGGTATAGGATACAGTAAATAGGCCTAATTCAAGGAAACGAAGTCTATTTCCCTAACCCGCTAACCCTCACTCCTTCACTTCAGAGCGAGCCCTTTTGCAGGCTGAAAGTTGTATGTCTACAAAAAAGGATGCGTGGGGCTCAGGGCAACCGTATTTAATGGATTTTTGAAAAAAAAATAATAAGAAGAATAAGAATAATAATAACTAGACAATTCCCCTGTGGGAAATCGCGAGAGTGATGCAGCGCGCTTAGCCAGGCCCTGTGAGGAGACCCCAGAAAATCACACCAAGATTCCCTGTGGAACTGAAGTCGAGAGGCAGAG
Source organism: Neoarius graeffei (assembly GCF_027579695.1). NCBI lineage: Eukaryota > Metazoa > Chordata > Actinopteri > Siluriformes > Ariidae > Neoarius > Neoarius graeffei. Next base: position 33,977 of record NC_083592.1, on the reverse strand, counting down.
TATTATCGCTTGTGTTTTGCCTCCATCTGCTGGCGAGATCTCACGTATCTCCAAAGAAGCCCATATAAATGAATGGGGAAAAAGGGGTCGTGCAACGTAATAGCGCACCGAGTCCGATCGAGCCGCACGGGTCGATGTCAGAAATTATTTTTCAAGTGGGGGAAACGGCTCTGGAAATCACTCGGTTAGGACTTTGGACTCGATTTCCGGAACGAGTCCTAACCCGACCCCATCGCTTAGACTTGCAGGTTGGAATTTCGATTTCGTCCGATCGCGGCCCGCCTTTTCGGCCTAGGGCCTCGCGCCCCCGTCGGTAGATAGCCCCGAGCGAGACGAAACGGGGGATGCTCGTCCGACGTCCGTACGACCTTCCCGTCCGGAACGGCGGCCCGAAACGCACTAGGCCGAAGGCCTCGTAAAAATAGTCGGAAATATTCACAAAAAAATCAGGAAGAGGTGCCGTCGACCCGGAATCGAGTCTACCCCCCCTAAATCGAGGGCGCCGAGCGCGCCTGACTCGGAACCGAGTCTCTAGCGCCTTCCCGTCCCGAGATACGCCCGAAGGTGAAAGGTCGGAAAAAAAGTGTAAAAATATTCGTGAAAAATTACCCGAACGTCCCGGCGGCTTCAAAATCGTCGCGCGCCCTAAATCGGGGTCCCCGATCGTGGCCGACACGTCGGCGAAGCCGTAGGACCTTTAGTTTCAGAGTTATTCGAAAACAAACCCTAACCCATTCGTTTCAAAATTCAATTCAAAATCCTTCCAAAAAAGGCCCATAACTCGGTCCACGAAAGACACCCGAGAAAACTTTTACCGTAGGGCCGCACAGACCCGGCTCTCTACCGATACCCAAAGGCGCAAAACCCAGGCCCAAAAAAATCGACCGTTTTTGGAGGGAAAATGAAATTCCAACCGGCAATGTCTAAGCAATGAGTTAGGTTAGGATTCGTTCCGGAAATGAAGTCTATTTCCCTAACCCGCTAACACTGATTCCTTCACTTCAGAGTGAGCCCTTTTGCAGGCTGACAGTTGTATGTGTACAAAGAGGATGCGTGGGGCTCAGGGTAACCGTATTTAACGGATTTTTGAAAAAAAAAATCGGCCTCGTCGCCAGACCCTACGTCCAAGGCCTAATACCCTTACTCGACACCGTGGGCCTAAAATCATCCAAAATTTTTTATTTTTTTTCCCCCCACTCCCAGGGCTTATATGGGATGCTGAAACACAATAGCCCATCAGAAATGACTTTTCTGACTTTCAAGTGGGTGAAATGGCTCTGGAAATCACTCGGTTAGGACTTTGGACTTGATTTCCGGAACGAGTCCTAACCCGACCCCATCGCTTAGACTTGCCGGTTGGAATTTTGATTTCGTCCGATCACGGACCGCCTATTCGGGCTAGGGCCTCGCGCCCCCATCGGTAGATAGCCCCGAGCGAGACGGAACGGGGGATACTCGTCCGACGTCCGTACGACCTTCCCGTCCGGAACGGCGGCCCGAAACGCACTAGGCCGAAGGCCTCGTAAAAATAGTCAGAAATATTCACAAAAAAATCAGGAAGAGGTGCCATCGACCCGGAATCTGGTCTACCCCCCCTAAATTGAGGGCGCCGAGCGCGCCTGACTCGGAACCGAGTGTCTAGCACCTTCCTGTCCCGAGATACGCCCAAAGCTCACAGGTCAGAAAAAAAGTGTAAAGATATTCGTGAAAAATTACCCGAATGTCCCCGCGGTTTCAGATTCGTCCCACCCCCTAACTCGGGGTCCCCGATCGTGGCCGAGGTGTCCGCGAAGCCGTAGGACCTTTAGTTTCAGAGTTATTCAAAAACAAACACTAACCCGTTCATTTCAATGGAAGGCCGGTAGTGAAAACCTCCCAAGTCCCACTTGCCAAAGAACTTCCCAGGGGAAGGTGTTAGGAGCATGTTTCAGCCCATTTGGAGTCTACCTATTTTGGATACATGATTTTTAAAAAATGTATTTGAAAGGTTAGGCCTCGTTCCGGGAATAGGATACTGTCAATAGGCCTAATTCCGGAAATGAAGTCTATTTCCCTAACCCGCTAACCCTGACTCCTTCACTTCAGAGCAAGCCCTTTTGCAGGCTGAAAGTTGTATGTGTACAAAGAGGATGCGTGGGGCTCAGGGTAACCATATTTAACGGATTTTTGAAAAAAAAAAAAATCGGCCTCGTCGCCAGACCCTACGTCCAAGGCCTAATACCCTTACTCGACACCGTGGGCCTAAAATCATCCAAAATTTTTTATTTTTTTTCCCCCCACTCCCAGGGCTTATATGGGATGGTGAAACACAATAGCCCATCAGAAATGACTTTTCTGACTTTCAAGTGGGGGAAATGACTCTGGAAATCACTCGGTTAGGACTTTGGACTTGATTTCCGGAACGAGTCCTAACCCGACCCCATCGCTTAGACTTGCCGGTTGGAATTTTGATTTCGTCCGATCACGGCCCGCCTTTTCGGGCTAGGGCCTCGCGCCCCTATCGGTAGATAGCCCTAAGCGAGACGATACGGGGGATACTCGTCTGACGTCCGTACGACCTTCCTGTCCGGAACGGCGGCCCGAAACGCACTCGGCCAAAGGCCTCGTAAAAATAGTTGGAAATATTCACAAAAAAATCAGGAAAAGGTGGTATTGACCCGGAATCGAGTCTACCCCCCCCTAAATCGAGGGCACTGAGCGCGCCTGACTTTGAACCGAGTCTCTAGCACCTTCCTGTCCTGAGATACACCCAAAGGTCACAGGTCAGAAAAAAAGTGTAAAAATATTCGTGAAAAATAACCCGAATGTCCCCGCTGCTTCAAAATCGTCACACACCCTAACTCGGGGTCCCCGATCGTGGCTGAGGTGTCCGCGAAGCCGTAGGTCCTTTAGTTTCAGAGTTATTCAAAAACAAACACTAACCCATTCATTTCAATGGAAGGCCAGTCGTGAAAACTTCCCAAGTCCCACTTGCCAAAGAACTTCCCGGGGGAAGACGTTAGGAGCACGTTTCAGCCCATTTGGAGTCTACCTATTTTGGATACATGATTTTTTTTTAAAATGTTTTTGAACGGTTAGGCCTCGTTCCGGGTATAGGATACTGTCAATAGGCCTAATTCTGGTATTGAAGTCCAATGTCCTATCCTGGTCCAAACTCAATTTTGACGTGCTGGGACATGCCTTAGGACCCTAAGCCACGCCGCCAAGGTGTTTTTTTGGAAAATCCAGTCTGGGTCTTGTCAAAGAAATGCTCTTAGAAGAAGCTCTCTGCTGCTATTGCCCCTCCCCACCCACACAGAAGCTCTCTGCTGCTGATGCCCTTCCCCCACACTACTTTTCACAACAACAACAGAGATGTAAGTCAAACACAGGGTCTGTCAAGTGTATGTGAGCATCAGGGTTTCCCACACTTGAAAGGGAAGGACTCGGACACAGCATTCCACTCGTCTTGTATTTTATTGGTTTTCAGTGGAACTGACGTTATAGTATAATTGTGGTAGTAGTGGGTTTTCCCAGAACAAAACATAGAACCAGAATCAGAAGTAGAAGCTAGAAGGTTAAAAACCTTTAAACATACAAACATAAAATAAATGTATGAATAAATGCCTGTTTTTCTACAACAAAGCATGTATGAATAAATGCTTGTTTTTCTATAACAAAACCCAAGTTAATTAGGCAACAATATATAAATATTTATGTATAAGGTAAATTAAGTATATTTTAACAATTTGTAATCATTCAGGTAATATGTTGCTGAACAAATATAACTGAACAGAAAACCAGTTGTAAAGTAAGAACCATTTTAACCATTAGCCCTTTCACAGGCAGTTTGTTCACTTTAACTGAAGATATTTTACTACACACCACTGAGAAAGAAAGTTTAAACCAATCACAGGTAAGGAACAAACATTTCTCATGCCCACGGATTACCGCGAGCGCAGCGTTTGCATATAAAAAAGTTCAGTGGGTTTACCGGTAGCCTTTTTTGTCCTTTGTTCCCTGATGTGCTGTAAAGTTTGCGTTAGTAGCGAATTCTCTTTGCAACTGCAACATGATTTTTTAAAAAATGTTTTTGAAAGGTTAGGCCTCATTCCGGGTATAGGATACTGTCAATAGGCCTAATTCCGGAAATGAAGTCTATTTCCCTAACCCGCTAACCCTGACTCCTTCACTTCAGAGCAAGCCCTTTTGCAGGCTGAAAGTTGTATGTGTACAAAGAGGATGCGTGGGGCTCAGGGTAACCATATTTAAGGGATTTTTGAAAAAAAAAAATCGGCCTCGTAGCCAGACCCTACGTCCAAGGCCTAATACCCTTATTCGACACCGTGGGCCTAAAATCATCCAAATTTTTTTTTTCCCCACTCCCAGGGCTTATATGGGATGCTGAAACACAATAGAACATCAGAAATGACTTTTCTGACTTTCAAGTGGGTGAAATGACTCTGGAAATCACTCGGTTAGGACTTTGGACTTGATTTCCGGAACGAGTCCTAACCCGACCCCATTGCTTATACTTGCCGGTTGGAATTTTGATTTCGTCCAATCACGGCCCGCCTTTTCGGGCTAGGGCCTCGCGCCCCTACCGGTAGATAGCCCTAAGCGAGACGAAACGGGGGATACTCGTCTGACGACCGTACGACCTTCCTGTCCGGAACGGCGGCCCGAAACGCACTCGGCAAAAGGCCTCGTAAAAATTGTTGGAAATATTCACAAAAAAATCAGGAAAAGGTGCTATTGACCCAGAATCAAGTCTACCCCCCCTAAATCGAGGGCGCCGAGCGCGCCTGACTCGGAACCGAGTCTCTAGCACCTTCCTGTCCTGAGATACACCCAAAGGTCACAGGTCAGAAAAAAAGTGTAAAAATATTCGTGAAAAATTACCCGAATGTCCCCGCGGCTTCAAAATCGTCGCACACACTAAGTCGTGGTCCCCGATCGTGGCCGACGCATCCGCGAAGCCGTAGGACCTTTAGTTTCAGAGTTATTCAAAAACAAACCCTAACCCATTCATTTCAATGGAAGGCCGGTAGTGAAAATTTGCCCAAGTCCCACTTGCCAAAAAACTTCCCAGGGGAAGGTGTTAGGAGCAGGTTTCAGCCCATTTGGAGTCTACCTATTTTGGAGACATGATTTTTAAAAAAATGTTTTTGTGAAAGGTTAGGCCTCGTTCCGGGTATAGGATACTGTCAATAGGCCTAATTCCGGAAATCAAGTCTATTTCCCTAACCCGCTAACCTTACCTATTTTGGAGACATGATTTTTTTCCCAGAGAGGGGCCATTTGGCCTTTTTACCTAGAAAACCCACAAGAGGGCCAATTGGCCTCAAGTCCCCCCTCTGGACACTCATTTTGTTATGGAAATGTGGCTGATAGTGGCACACGGCTGGAGCCACTTGAACTTGTCGCAAGGGTTTGCTCCATCCAGGATCATTTCCAATGCCTGTTGAATCTCTGCATCTTCGTTCCTTGGAGAGGAGCTTCTTTCACCACAAAATTCTTGAGGGAACTGAAGCGATAGTCCATGTGCACTGAGGTATTTATCCATCAAACAATTGTCTGGTTGCAGTCACATGAGTCGTTATGACTCGTCTTGACTTGAGTTGAAAGCTTTAATGTCCTTAAAAAAGGCAATTTGTCTTACAGCACAGCAGAGTGACAAAAAACACATACAATAAAAAAACCCATCACAACACAATAAATAGCAAAACGTGTAAATAAATACAGACCACTGGTCAGAGGCATCAATCAATGCTAGAAATGTTAAAAGGAATCATTTGTACATTAAAGTGTAGTTTTAAGTATGTATCTCCCATATCTTGTTCAATTGATTAATTGCCATGGGGATAAATGTTATGGTCACATGGGACAGTCACATGTTCACATTTTAGAATAGAATGTGTTTTTATTCCTCATTCTCACAGAAGCAGCCAACATGACTTCACCACTGAAGTGTGAAGTGTGTGAAGGGTGACCCCCTCCCCCCACACACTGCCACTAACAGCCTCATTACCATAACAAAAGGAGTGCATAAGGGAAAAGCGGTCGGGCCAAACGGCCCCTATGTGGGTCTTCTAGGTAGACAGAAAAATGCTGGGACTTGTAGTGTTAAATGTTTTTGAAAGGTTAGGCCTCGTTCCAGGTATAGGATACTGTCAATAGGCCTAATTCCGGAAATGAAGTCTATTTTCCTAACCCGCTAACCCTAACTCCTTCACTTCAGAGCGAGCCCTATTGCAGGCTGAAAGTTGTATGTGTACAAAAAAGGATGCATGGTGCTCAGGGTAACCATATTTAACGTATTTTTGAAAAAAAAAAATTGGCCTCGTTGCCAGACCCTACGGATGGGTCAAAGGCCTAATACCTTTACTCGACACCGTGGGCCTAAACTCATCCAAAAAAATATTTTTTTTCCCCCCACTCCCAGGGCTTATATGGGATGCTGAAACACAATAGCCCATCAGAAATGACTTTTCTGGCTTTCAAGTGGGTGAAATGGCTCTGGAAATCACTCGGTTAGGACTTTGGACTCGATTTCCGGAACGAGTCCTAACCCGACCCATTGCTTAGACAAAACCACATTGTGTTAACAACCCCAACGTGAACTCTACCTTGACGTGGTGTTGGGGCTTACGAGCCTAGGCTCAAACTAAAAGAGTTCAATATCAAATTTAAATGTCTCCAAAACAGGCACCGATACACTCCAAATGGCCTGAAACATGCTCCTAACAACTTTCCCCAGGAGGATTTAGGGCTGTGGGAGAACAAGCCCAAAGTGTCCCCATGACCTTCTGTTCCATGCTGTTCTATTAAAAGTGTGTTTTGAAATGTTTGATGTTATTGTATTTCTTTAAAGGTTTTTTGGCTTACTAAAGATATGGAAGTGCATTAAAGTTATTGAATTGCAATAAAATGTTTTCTTGGTGTCCAGGGTCCAGACATCATGTCACAACCCTACTTTGCTCCAGATATCAAGTCTGAATTCCAGATATCAAGTGTGAACCCTAGTGGGTTCAAGATATTAAGTCTGAATTCCAGATATCAAGTTCCAGACATCAAGTGACAACCCTAATTTGCCCCAGAGATAAAAAATATCAAAAATCAAGCCTCAATTCCAAAAATCAAGTCTCAATTCCAAAAATCGAGTCTCAATTCCAAAAATCAAGTCTCAATTCCAAAAATCAAGTCTCGGTTAGGAGTTTGAGACTTGACTTTTGGAATTGAGACTCGATTTTTGGAATTGAGACTCGATTTTTGGAATTGAGACTCGATTTTTGGAATTAACCCTAATCCTAGTGTAATAGCACTGGAATTTGATAGAGGAGCCCAGTCTGTACGACCCTGTGGTGAAAGTTTCCTCCAATGTCTTTCAGGGAGCGAGATATAAGGGTTTTTCCTGATGAAGTTGTCTGTTTTCCAAAGAAAAGAGTGTGGTGAAGTGTCTTATGGTCTGGTGGCACATGTCAGCACATCAGAATTGAGTTTGGAGCAAGTCCCAAAAAAGTAGTCTGGAACCCAGAAACCGAGTCGGGTGGGGTGTGCCTTAGGGCCAGGGTTGGTGCCCCAGCCTATCAGAGTTGAGTTTGGAGCAAGTTCCAAAAAACTAGTCACAATTCCAAAAATCCAGTCTGGAGGGTGTGGCTTTATTAAAGATATGGAAGTGCATTAAACTGTGGCTTTTTTAAAGATATGGAAGTGCATTAAAGTTATTGAATTGCAATAAAATGCTTTTTTGGTGTCCAGTTCCAGATATCAAGTCCCAACCCTAATTTGTTCCAGACATCAAGTCTGAATTCCAGATATCAAGTGTGAAACCTAATGGGTTCAAGGTATTAAGTCTGAATTCCAGATATCAAGTTCCAGACATCAAGTCCCAACCCTAATTTGCCCCAGAGATCAAAAATAACAAAAATCAAGCCTCAATTCCAAAAATCAAGTCTCAATTCCAAAAATCAAGTCTCAATTCCAAAAATCAAGTCTCAATTCCAAAAATCAAGTCTCAATTCCAAAAATCGAGTCTCAATTCCAAAAATCAAGTCTCGGTTAGGATTAGGGTTAGGAGTTTGAGACTTGATTTTTGGAATTGAGACTCGATTTTTGGAATTGAGACTTGATATTTGGAATTGAGACTTGATTTTTGGAATTGAGACTCGATTTTTGGAATTGAGACTTGATTTTTGGAATTAACCCTAATCCTAGTGTAATAGCACTGGAATTTGATAGAGGAGCCCAGTCTGCACGACCCTGTGGTGAAAGTTTCCTCCAATGTCTTTCAGGGAGCGAGATATAAGGGTTTTTCCTGATGAAGTTGTCTGTTTTCCAAAGAAAAGAGTGTGGTGAAGTGTCTTATGGTCTGGTGGCACATGTCAGCACATCAGAATTGAGGTTGGAGCAAGTTCCAAAAAAGTAGTCTGGAACCCAGAAACCGAGTTGGGTGGGCTGTGGCTTAGGGCCAGGGTTGGTGCCCCAGCCTATCAGAATTGAGTTTTGAGCAAGTTCCAAAAAAGTAGTCTGAAGTCCAAAAATCCAGTCAGGAGGGTGTGGCTTCATTAAAGATATGGAAGTGCATTAAATTGTGGCTTTATTAAAGACATGGAAGTGCATTAAAGTTATTGAATTGCAATAAAATGCTTTTTTGGTGTCCAGTTCCAGATATCAAGTCCCAACCCTAATTTGTTCCAGATATCAAGTCTGAATTCCAGATATCAAGTGTGAAACCTAATGGGTTCAAGGTATTAAGTCTGAATTCCAGATATCAAGTTCCAGACATCAAGTCACAACCCTACTTTGCCCCAGAGATCAAAAATAACAAAAATCAAGCCTCAATTCCAAAAATCAAGTCTCAATTCCAAAAATCGAGTCTCAATTCCAAAAATCAAGTCTCAATTCCAAATATCAAGTCTCGGTTAGGAGTTTGAGACTTGATTTTTGGAATTGAGACTTGATTTTTGGAATTGAGACTCGATTTTTGGAATTGAGACTCGATTTTTGGAATTAACCCTAATCCTAGTGTAATAGCACTGGAATTTGATAGAGGAGCCCAGTCTGTACGACCCTGTGGTGAAAGTTTCCTCCAATGTCTTTCAGGGAGCGAGATATAAGGGTTTTTCCTGATGAAGTTGTCTGTTTTCCAAAGAAAAGAGTGTGGTGAAGTGTCTTATGGTCTGGTGGCACATGTCAGCACATCAGAATTGAGTTTGGAGCAAGTCCCAAAAAAGTAGTCTGGAACCCAGAAACCGAGTCGGGTGGGCTGTGGCTTAGGGCCAGGGTTGGTGCCCCAGCCTATCAGAATTGAGTTTTGAGCAAGTTCCAAAAAAGTAGTCTGAAGTCCAAAAATCCAGTCTGGAGGGTGTGGCTTCATTAAAGATATGGAAGTGCATTAAATTGTGGCTTTATTAAAGACATGGAAGTGCATTAAAGTTATTGAATTGCAATAAAATGCTTTTTTGGTGTCCAGTTCCAGATATCAAGTCCCAACCCTAATTTGTTCCAGATATCAAGTCTGAATTCCAGATATCAAGTGTGAAACCTAATGGGTTCAAGGTATTAAGTCTGAATTCCAGATATCAAGTTCCATACATCAAGTCACAACCCTACTTTGCCCCAGAGATCAAAAATAACAAAAATCAAGCCTCAATTCCAAAAATCGAGTCTCAATTCCAAAAATCGAGTCTCAATTCCAAAAATCAAGTCTCAATTCCAAATATCAAGTCTCGGTTAGGAGTTTGAGACTTGATTTTTGGAATTGAGACTTGATTTTTGGAATTGAGACTCGATTTTTGGAATTGAGACTCGATTTTTGGAATTAACCCTAATCCTAGTGTAATAGCACTGGAATTTGATAGAGGAGCCCAGTCTGTACGACCCTGTGGTGAAAGTTTCCTCCAATGTCTTTCAGGGAGCGAGATATAAGGGTTTTTCCTGATGAAGTTGTCTGTTTTCCAAAGAAAAGAGTGTGGTGAAGTGTCTTATGGTCTGGTGGCACATGTCAGCACATCAGAATTGAGGTTGGAGCAAGTTCCAAAAAAGTGGTCTGGAACCCAGAAACCGAGTCGGGTGGGCTGTGGCTTAGGGCCAGGGTTGGTGCCCCAGCCTATCAGAATTGAGTTTTGAGCAAGTTCCAAAAAAGTAGTCTGAAGTCCAAAAATCCAGTCAGGATGGTGTGGCTTCATTAAAGATATTGAAGTGCATTAAATTGTGGCTTTATTAAAGACATGGAAGTGCATTAAAGTTATTGAATTGCAATAAAATGCTTTTTTGGTGTCCAGTTCCAGATATCAAGTCCCAACCCTAATTTGTTCCAGATATCAAGTCTGAATTCCAGATATCAAGTGTGAAACCTAATGGGTTCAAGGTATTAAGTCTGAATTCCAGATATCAAGTTCCAGACATCAAGTCACAACCCTACTTTGCCCCAGAGATCAAAAATAACAAAAATCAAGCCTCAATTCCAAAAATCAAGTCTCAATTCCAAAAATCGAGTCTCAATTCCAAAAATCAAGTCTCAATTCCAAAAATCGAGTCTCAGTTCCAAAAATCAAGTCTCAATTCCAAATATCAAGTCTCGGTTAGGAGTTTGAGACTTGATTTTTGGAATTGAGACTTGATTTTTGGAATTGAGACTCGATTTTTGGAACTGAGACTCGATTTTTGGAATTAACCCTAATCCTAGTGTAATAGCACTGGAATTTGATAGAGGAGCCCAGTCTGTACGACCCTGTGGTGAAAGTTTCCTCCAATGTCTTTCAGGGAGCGAGATATAAGGGTTTTTCCTGATGAAGTTGTCTGTTTTCCAAAGAAAAGAGTGTGGTGAAGTGTCTTATGGTCTGGTGGCACATGTCAGCACATCAGAATTGAGTTTGGAGCAAGTCCCAAAAAAGTAGTCTGGAAACCAGAAACCGAGTCGGGTGGGCTGTGGCTTAGGGCCAGGGTTGGTTACCCAGCCTATCAGAATTGAGTTTTGAGCAAGTTCCAAAAAAGTAGTCTGAAGTCCAAAAATCCAGTCTGGAGGGTGTGGCTTCATTAAAGATATGGAAGTGCATTAAATTGTGGCTTTATTAAAGACATGGAAGTGCATTAAAGTTATTGAATTGCAATAAAATGCTTTTTTGGTGTCCAGTTCCAGATATCAAGTCCCAACCCTAATTTGTTCCAGATATCAAGTCTGAATTCCAGATATCAAGTGTGAAACCTAATGGGTTCAAGGTATTAAGTCTGAATTCCAGATATCAAGTTCCAGACATCAAGTCACAACCCTACTTTGCCCCAGAGATCAAAAATAACAAAAATCAAGCCTCAATTCCAAAAATCGAGTCTCAATTCCAAAAATCGAGTCTCAATTCCAAAAATCAAGTCTCAATTCCAAATATCAAGTCTCGGTTAGGAGTTTGAGACTTGATTTTTGGAATTGAGACTTGATTTTTGGAATTGAGACTCGATTTTTGGAATTGAGACTCGATTTTTGGAATTAACCCTAATCCTAGTGTAATAGCACTGGAATTTGATAGAGGAGCCCAGTCTGTACGACCCTGTGGTGAAAGTTTCCTCCAATGTCTTTCAGGGAGCGAGATATAAGGGTTTTTCCTGATGAAGTTGTCTGTTTTCCAAAGAAAAGATTGTGGTGAAGTGTCTTATGGTCTGGTGGCACATGTCAGCACATCAGAATTGAGTTTGGAGCAAGTCCCAAAAAAGTAGTCTGGAACCCAGAAACCGAGTCGGGTGGGCTGTGGCTTAGGGCCAGGGTTGGTGCCCCAGCCTATCAGAATTGAGTTTTGAGCAAGTTCCAAAAAAGTAGTCTGAAGTCCAAAAATCCAGTCTGGAGGGTGTGGCTTCATTAAAGATATGGAAGTGCATTAAATTGTGGCTTTATTAAAGACATGGAAGTGCATTAAAGTTATTGAATTGCAATAAAATGCTTTCTTGGTGTCCAGTTCCAGATATCAAGTCCCAACCCTAATTTGTTCCACATATCAAGTCTGAATTCCAGATATCAAGTGTGAAACCTAATGGGTTCAAGGTAGTAAGTCTGAATTCCAGATATCAAGTTCCAGACAACAAGTCACAACCCTACTTTGCCCCAGAGATCAAAAATAACAAAAATCAAGCCTCAATTCCAAAAATCGAGTCTCAATTCCAAAAATCGAGTCTCAATTCCAAAAATCAAGTCTCAATTCCAAATATCAAGTCTCGGTTAGGAGTTTGAGACTTGATTTTTGGAATTGAGACTTGATTTTTGGAATTGAGACTCGATTTTTGGAATTGAGACTCGATTTTTGGAATTAACCCTAATCCTAGTGTAATAGCACTGGAATTTGATAGAGGAGCCCAGTCTGTACGACCCTGTGGTGTAAGTTTCCTCCAATGTCTTTCAGGGAGCGAGATATAAGGGTTTTTCCTGATGAAGTTGTCTGTTTTCCAAAGAAAAGAGTGTGGTGAAGTGTCTTATGGTCTGGTGGCACATGCCCGCACATCAGAATTGAGTTTGGAGCAAGTCCCAAAAAAGTAGTCTGGAACCCAGAAACCGAGTCGGGTGGGGTGTGCCTTAGGGCCAGGGTTGGTGCCCCAGCCTATCAGAGTTGAGTTTGGAGCAAGTTCCAAAAAACTAGTCCCAATTCCAAAAATCGAGTCTGGGGGGTGTGGCTTTATTAAAGATATGGAAGTGCATTAAATTGTGGCTTTATCAAAGATATGGAAGTGCATTAAAGTTATTGAATTGCAATTAAATGCTTTTTTGGTGTCCAGTTCCAGATATCAAGTCCCAACCCTAATTTGTTCCAGATATCAAGTCTGAATTCCAGATATCAAGTGTGAAACATAATGGGTTCAAGGTATTAAGTCTGAATTCCAGATATCAAGTTCCAGACATCAAGTCACAACCCGAACTTGCCCCAGAGAAAAAAAATATCAAAAATCAAGCCTCAATTCCAAAAATCGAGTCTCAATTCCAAAAATCAAGCCTCAATTCCAAAAATCGAGCCTGAATTCCAAAAATCCAGTTCGGGGCCTTGTCACAGTCAAAGAAAAGCTCTTAGAAGAAGCTCTCAGCTGCTACTGCCCATCCCCCACACACTTAGGTTAGGAGATTGGACTTGAGTTGTGGCCTCCATTGCTTAGACATTACCTGTTGGAATTTAGATTTTGTCCAATCACGGCAAGCCTTTTCGGGCTAGGGTCTCGCGCCCCTTTCGGGCGATAGCCCGAAGCGAGACGTAACTGCGGGTACTCGTCTGACGTCCGTACGACCTTCCTGTCCGGAACGGCGGCCCAAAACGCACTCGGCCAAAGGCCTCGTAAAAATAGTTGGAAATATTCACAAAAAAATCAGGAAAAGGTGCTATTGACCCGGAATCGAGTCTACCCCCCCTAAATCGAGGGCGCTGAGCGCGCCTGACTCAGAACCGAGTCTCTAGCACCTTCCTGTCCCGAGATACGCCCAAAGGTGAAAGGTCAGAAAAAAAGTGTAAAAATATTCGTGAAAAATTACCCGAATCTCCCCGCGGCTTCAAAACCTTAGCAAGCCCTAACTCGGGTTCCCCGATCGTGGCCGAGGCGTCCGCGAAACCTAGGCCCAAAAAAATTGACCGTTTTTGGAGGGAAAATGAAATTCCAACCGGCAATGTCTAAGCAATGAGTTAGGTTAGGACTCGTTCCGGAAATCAAGTCTATTTGCCTAAAGCCGTAATTGTAACTCCTTCACTTCAGAGCGAGCCCTTTTGCAGGCTGAAAGTTGTATGTGTACAAAAAAAGGATGTGTGAGGCTCAGGGTAACCATATTTAATGGATTTTTGAAAAAAAAAAAAAATAGGCCTCGTGGCCAGCCCCTATGTCAAAGGCCTAATACCCTTACTCGACACCGTGGGCCTAAAATCTTCCAAAAATTTTTATTTTTTTTCCCCCACTCCCAGGGCTTATATGGGATGCTGAAACACAATAGCCCATCAGAAATTACTTTTCTGACTTTCAAGTGGGTGAAATGGCTCTGGAAATCACTCGGTTAGGACTTTGGACTCGATTTCCTGAACGAGTCCAAACCCGACGCCATTGCTTAGACTTGCCGGTTGGAATTTCATTTTCCCTCCAAAAACGGTCGATTTTTTTGGGCCTAGGTTCAGCGGACGCCTCGGCCACGATCGCGGACCCAGAGTTAGGGCGTGTGACGATTTTGAAGCCGCACGGACATTCGGGTAATTTTTCACGAATATTTTTACACTTTTTTTCTGACCTTTCACCTTCGGGTGTATCTCGGGACAGGAAGGTGCTAGGGACTCGGTTCCAAGTCAGGCGCGCTCAACGCCCGCGATTTAGGGGGGGGTAGCCTCAATTGCGAGTCAATAGCACCTTTTCCTGATTTTTTGTGAATATTTCCAACAATTTTTATGAGGCCTTTTTCCGAGTGCGTTTCGGGCCGCCGTTCGGGACAGGAAAGTCGTACGGACGTCAGACAAGTATCCCCCTTTTCGTCTCGCTTAGGGCTATCTACCGATACAGCATTTGTTACAATTCGACCCCGTTTTAGGTGCGAGACGGTCGGACTTGATTTTTGGAACTCGGACTAGTTTTTTGGAACTCGGTCCCGGTTTCCCAAAAAACACTTTGGGGGAGTGGCCTGGGGTCCGGGGGCACGTGCCGGCATATCGGAATTAAGTTTCGAGCGATTTCCAGAAAAGTAGGCTCGGATCCATAAATCGAGTCTGGGGGGCGTGGCCTAGGGTCCAGGGGTGTGTCCCAGCCTATCAGAATTAAGTTTGGGGCAAGTTCCCAAAAACTAGTCCCAATTCCAAAAATCGAGTCTGGGGGGCGTGGCCTAGGGTCTAGGGGTGTGTCCCAGCCTATCAGAATTAAGTTTGGGGCAAGTTCCAAAAAACTAGTCCCAATTCCAAAAATCAAGTCTGGGGGGGCGTGGCCTAGGGTCTAGGGGTGTGTCCCAGCCTATCAGAATTAAGTTTGGGGCAAGTTCCAAAAAACTAGTCCCAATTCCAAAAATCAAGTCTGGGGGGGCGTGGCCTAGCGTCCAGGGGGGTGTCCCAGCCTATTGGAGCAAGTTCCAAAAAAGTAGTCCGGAATCCATAAACCTAGTTTTTACAACGGCCACCCTGTGACAGGGTAGTATATTGCAACAATAATTAGTGGTAATTAGGCTTAAGGGGTTTTATTGCGGTATAAAATCATAAGAAGATCGAAAATTTATTTCAAAGGTGTCAAAAAATCTGTAATAACCTTCTACACAATCCCAAAAAGCGACCTATGCCGCAGGATTATCATTTAATAGCTTTCTGAAATTTCGGACTTGATTTGTGGAATCGAATTCCGCCTTAAGAGTCTATTCTCCTTCATTTTCCTAATTAGGGTTAGGGTTAGGGTTAGGGTTAGGCAAATAGACTTGATTTGTGGAACCGGCCCCATTGCGGGGACTGTGGAGTTGGAATTTTTTCGTCGCGACCGGTCACGACAGACTGCGACCATTCATCGGTAATGGCAAGTTGGAATCCAAAAACACAGTTTGTGGAATTGGGATAGCTTAGCTTAGTCGGCTAGGCCGAGGGCATATTGGACTCTAGGTGGCGCTCTAACACTAGAGACTTGTTTTCTGGACTCCAGACTAGTTTTTTGGAACTTGCCCCAAACTCGATTCTGATTGGCTGCGGACCCCCCCGGGACCCTAGGCCACGCCCCCCAGACTTGATTTTTGGAATTGGGACTAGTTTTTTGGAACTTGCCCCAAACCTGATTCTGATTGGCTGGGACACGCCCCCCGACCCTAGGCCACGCCCCCCGGACTCGATTTTTGGAATTGGGACTAGTTTTTTGGAACTTGCCCCAAACTGGATTCTGATTGGCTGGGACACGCCCCCCGACCCTAGGCCACGCCCCCCGGACTCGATTTTTGGAATTGGGACTGGTTTTTTGGAACTTGCCCCAAACTCAATTCTGATTGGCTGGGACACGCCCCCCGACCCTAGGCCACGCCCCCCGGACTCGATTTTTGGAATTGGGACTAGATTTTTGGAACTTGCCCCAAACTCGATTCTGATTGGCTGGGACACGCCCCCCGACCCTAGGCCACGCCCCCCGGACTCGATTTTTGGAATTGGGACTGGTTTTTTGGAACTCGCCCCAAACTCGATTCTGATAGGCTGGGACACGCCCCCGGACCCTAGGCCACGCCCCCCCGACCCGACATCCGGATCCGAGACCGCTTTTTTGAAATATCGCTCGAAACTCGATTCCGATACGACGGGACGTGCCCCCGGACCACGGGCGACTCCCCCGAAGCGTTTTTTTGGGAAACCGGGAACGAGTTCCAAAAAACTAGTCCGAGTTCCAAAAATCAAGTCCGACCGTCTCGCCCCTAAAACGGGGTCGAACCGTAACAAACGCGGTATCGGTAGATAGCCCCGAGCGAGATGAATCGGGGGATACTCGTCCGACCTCCGTCCGACCTTCCTGTCCGGAACGGCGTCCCGAAACGTCCTAGGCCGAAGGCCCGTAAAAACAGTTGGAAAAGAGGATGCGTGGGGGCTCAGGGTAACCGTATTTAACGGATTTTTGAAAAAAAAAAATCGGCCTCGTCGCCAGACCCTACGTCCAAGGCCTAATACCCTTACTCGACACCGTGGGCCTAAAATCATCCAAAATGATTTTGGATGAAATGAAACCCTTTTATTTTTTTTTTCCCTCACTCCCAGGGCTTATATGGGATGCTGAAACACAATATCCCATCAGAAATGACTTTTCTGACTTTCAAGTGGGTGAAACGGCCAAGTCCCACTTGCCAAAAAACTTCCCAGGGGAAGGTGTTAGGAGCACGTTTCAGCCCATTTGGAGGCGTTTGGCACATATTTTGGAGACATGATTTTTTAAAAAATGTTTTTGTGAAAGGTTAGGCCTCGTTCCGGGTATAGGATACAGTAAATAGGCCTAATTCAAGGAAACGAAGTCTATTTCCCTAACCCGCTAACCCTCACTCCTTCACTTCAGAGCGAGCCCTTTTGCAGGCTGAAAGTTGTATGTCTACAAAAAAGGATGCGTGGGGCTCAGGGCAACCGTATTTAATGGATTTTTGAAAAAAAAATAATAAGAAGAATAAGAATAATAATAACTAGACAATTCCCCTGTGGGAAATCGCGAGAGTGATGCAGCGCGCTTAGCCAGGCCCTGTGAGGAGACCCCAGAAAATCACACCAAGATTCCCTGTGGAACTGAAGTCGAGAGGCAGAGTATTATCGCTTGTGTTTTGCCTCCATCTGCTGGCGAGATCTCACGTATCTCCAAAGAAGCCCATATAAATGAATGGGGAAAAAGGGGTCGTGCAACGTAATAGCGCACCGAGTCCGATCGAGCCGCACGGGTCGATGTCAGAAATTATTTTTCAAGTGGGGGAAACGGCTCTGGAAATCACTCGGTTAGGACTTTGGACTCGATTTCCGGAACGAGTCCTAACCCGACCCCATCGCTTAGACTTGCAGGTTGGAATTTCGATTTCGTCCGATCGCGGCCCGCCTTTTCGGCCTAGGGCCTCGCGCCCCCGTCGGTAGATAGCCCCGAGCGAGACGAAACGGGGGATGCTCGTCCGACGTCCGTACGACCTTCCCGTCCGGAACGGCGGCCCGAAACGCACTAGGCCGAAGGCCTCGTAAAAATAGTCGGAAATATTCACAAAAAAATCAGGAAGAGGTGCCGTCGACCCGGAATCGAGTCTACCCCCCCTAAATCGAGGGCGCCGAGTGCGCCTGACTTGGAACCGAGTCTCTAGCGCCTTCCCATCCCGAGATACGCCCGAAGGTGAAAGGTCGGA
Organism: Neoarius graeffei; assembly: GCF_027579695.1. Lineage (NCBI taxonomy): Eukaryota > Metazoa > Chordata > Actinopteri > Siluriformes > Ariidae > Neoarius > Neoarius graeffei. The sequence continues at coordinate 16,186 of NC_083592.1, read as the reverse complement.
AAAAAAGTGTAAAAATATTCGTGAAAAATTACCCGAACGTCCCGGCGGCTTCAAAATCGTCGTGCACCCTAAATCGGGGTCCCCGATCGTGGCCGACACATCCGCGAAGCCGTAGGACCTTTAGTTTCAGAGTTATTCGAAAACAAACCCTAACCCATTCATTTCAAAATTCAATTCAAAATCATTCCAAAAAAGGCCCATAACTCGGTCCACGAAAGACACCCGAGAAAACTTTTACCGTAGGGCCGCACAGACCCCGCTCTCTACCGATACCCAAAGGCGCAAAACCCAGGCCCAAAAAAATCGACCGTTTTTGGAGGGAAAATGAAATTCCAACCGGCAATGTCTAAGCAATGAGTTAGGTTAGGATTCGTTCCGGAAATGAAGTCTATTTCCCTAACCCGCTAACACTGATTCCTTCACTTCAGAGTGAGCCCTTTTGCAGGCTGACAGTTGTATGTGTACAAAGAGGATGCGTGGGGCTCAGGGTAACCGTATTTAACGGATTTTTGAAAAAAAAAATCGGCCTCGTCGCCAGACCCTACGTCCAAGGCCTAATACCCTTACTCGACACCGTGGGCCTAAAATCATCCAAAATTTTTTATTTTTTTTCCCCCCACTCCCAGGGCTTATATGGGATGCTGAAACACAATAGCCTATCAGAAATGACTTTTCTGACTTTCAAGTGGGTGAAATGGCTCTGGAAATCACTCGGTTAGGACTTTGGACTTGATTTCCGGAACGAGTCCTAACCCGACCCCATCGCTTAGACTTGCCGGTTGGAATTTTGATTTCGTCCAATCACGGACCGCCTTTTCGGGCTAGGGCCTCGCGCCCCCATCGGTAGATAGCCCCGAGCGAGACGGAACGGGGGATACTCGTCCGACGTCCGTACGACCTTCCCGTCCGGAACGGCGGCCCGAAACGCACTAGGCCGAAGGCCTCGTAAAAATAGTCAGAAATATTCACAAAAAAATCAGGAAGAGGTGCCATCGACCCGGAATCTGGTCTACCCCCCCTAAATCGAGGGCGCCGAGCGCGCCTGACTCGGAACCGAGTGTCTAGCACCTTCCTGTCCCGAGATACGCCCAAAGCTCACAGGTCAGAAAAAAAGTGTAAAAATATTCGTGAAAAATTACCCGAATGTCCCCGCGGTTTCAGATTCGTCACACACCCTAACTCGGGGTCCCCGATCGTGGCTGAGGTGTCCGCGAAGCCGTAGGACCTTTAGTTTCAGAGTTATTCAAAAACAAACACTAACCCGTTCATTTCAATGGAAGGCCGGTAGTGAAAACCTCCCAAGTCCCACTTGCCAAAGAACTTCCCAGGGGAAGGTATTAGGAGCATGTTTCAGCCCATTTGGAGTCTACCTATTTTGGATACATGATTTTTAAAAAATGTATTTGAAAGGTTAGGCCTCGTTCCGGGAATAGGATACTGTCAATAGGCCTAATTCCGGAAATGAAGTCTATTTCCCTAACCCGCTAACCCTGACTCCTTCACTTCAGAGCAAGCCCTTTTGCAGGCTGAAAGTTGTATGTGTACAAAGAGGATGCGTGGGGCTCAGGGTAACCATATTTAACGGATTTTTGAAAAAAAAAAAAATCGGCCTCGTCGCCAGACCCTACGTCCAAGGCCTAATACCCTTACTCGACACCATGGGCCTAAAATCATCCAAAATTTTTTATTTTTTTTCCCCCCACTCCCAGGGCTTATATGGGATGGTGAAACACAATAGCCCATCAGAAATGACTTTTCTGACTTTCAAGTGGGGGAAATGACTCTGGAAATCACTCGGTTAGGACTTTGGACTTGATTTCCGGAACGAGTCCTAACCCGACCCCATCGCTTAGACTTGCCGGTTGGAATTTTGATTTCGTCCGATCACGGCCCGCCTTTTCGGGCTAGGGCCTCGCGCCCCTATCGGTAGATAGCCCTAAGCGAGACGATACGGGGGATACTCGTCTGACGTCCGTACGACCTTCCTGTCCGGAACGGCGGCCCGAAACGCACTCGGCCAAAGGCCTCGTAAAAATAGTTGGAAATATTCACAAAAAAATCAGGAAAAGGTGGTATTGACCCGGAATCGAGTCTACCCCCCCTAAATCGAGGGCACTGAGCGCGCCTGACTTTGAACCGAGTCTCTAGCACCTTCCTGTCCTGAGATACACCCAAAGGTCACAGGTCAGAAAAAAAGTGTAAAAATATTCGTGAAAAATAACCCGAATGTCCCCGCTGCTTCAAAATCGTCACACACCCTAACTCGGGGTCCCCGATCGTGGCTGAGGTGTCCGCGAAGCCATAGGTCCTTTAGTTTCAGAGTTATTCAAAAACAAACACTAACCCATTCATTTCAATGGAAGGCCAGTCGTGAAAACTTCCCAAGTCCCACTTGCCAAAGAACTTCCCGGGGGAAGATGTTAGGAGCACGTTTCAGCCCATTTGGAGTCTACCTATTTTGGATACATGATTTTTTTTTAAAATGTTTTTGAACGGTTAGGCCTCGTTCCGGGTATAGGATACTGTCAATAGGCCTAATTCTGGTATTGAAGTCCAATGTCCTATCCTGGTCCAAACTCAATTTTGACGTGCTGGGACACGCCTTAGGACCCTAAGCCACGCCGCCAAGGTGTTTTTTTGGAAAATCCAGTCTGGGTCTTGTCAAAGAAATGCTCTTAGAAGAAGCTCTCTGCTGCTATTGCCCCTCCCCACCCACACAGAAGCTCTCTGCTGCTGATGCCCTTCCCCCACACTACTTTTCACAACAACAACAGAGATGTAAGTCAAACACAGGGTCTGTCAAGTGTATGTGAGCATCAGGGTTTCCCACACTTGAAAGGGAAGGACTCGGACACAGCATTCCACTCGTCTTGTATTTTATTGGTTTTCAGTGGAACTGACGTTATAGTATAATTGTGGTAGTAGTGGGTTTTCCCAGAACAAAACATAGAACCAGAATCAGAAGTAGAAGCTAGAAGGTTAAAAACCTTTAAACATACAAACATAAAATAAATGTATGAATAAATGCCTGTTTTTCTACAACAAAGCATGTATGAATAAATGCTTGTTTTTCTATAACAAAACCCAAGTTAATTAGGCAACAATATATAAATATTTATGTATAAGGTAAATTAAGTATATTTTAACAATTTGTAATCATTCAGGTAATATGTTGCTGAACAAATATAACTGAACAGAAAACCAGTTGTAAAGTAAGAACCATTTTAACCATTAGCCCTTTCACAGGCAGTTTGTTCACTTTAACTGAAGATATTTTACTACACGCCACTGAGAAAGAAAGTTTAAACCAATCACAGGTAAGGAACAAACATTTGTCATGCCCACGGATTACTGCGAGCGCAGCGTTTGCATATAAAAAAGTTCAGTGGGTTTACCGGTAGCCTTTTTTGTCCTTTTTTCCCTGATGTGCTGTAAAGTTTGCGTTAGTAGTAAATTCTCTTTGCAACTGCAACATGATTTTTAAAAAAATGTTTTTGAAAGGTTAGGCCTCGTTCCGGGTATAGGATACTGTCAATAGGCCTAATTCCGGAAATGAAGTCTATTTCCCTAACCCGCTAACCCTGACTCCTTCACTTCAGAGCCAGCCCTTTTGCAGGCTGAAAGGTGTATGTGTACAAAGAGGATGCGTGGGGCTCAGGGTAACCATATTTAATGGATTTTTGAAAAAAAAAAATCGGCCTCGTCGCCAGACCCTACGTCCAAGGCCTAATACCCTTACTCGACACCGTGGGCCTAAAATCATCCAATTTTTATTTTTATTTTTTCCCCACTCCCAGGGCTTATATGGGATGGTGAAACACAATAGCCCATCAGAAATGACTTTTCTGACTTTCAAGTGGGGGAAATGACTCTGGAAATCACTCGGTTAGGACTTTGGACTTGATTTCCGGAACGAGTCCTAACCCGACCCCATTGCTTAGACTTGCCGGTTGGAATTTTGATTTCGTCCAATCACGGCCCGCCTTTTCGGGCTAGGGCCTCGCGCCCCTATCGGTAGATAGCCCTAAGCGAGACGAAACGGGGGATACTCGTCTGACGTCCGTACGACCTTCCTGTCCGGAACGGCGGCCCGAAACGCACTCGGCAAAAGGCCTCGTAAAAATTGTTGGAAATATTCACAAAAAAATCAGGAAAAGGTGCTATTGACCCAGAATCAAGTCTACCCCCCCTAAATCGAGGGCGCCGAGCGCGCCTGACTCGGAACCGAGTCTCTAGCACCTTCCTGTCCTGAGATACACCCAAAGGTCACAGGTCAGAAAAAAAGTGTAAAAATATTCGTGAAAAATTACCCGAATGTCCCCGCGGCTTCAAAATCGTCGCACACACTAAGTCGCGGTCCCCGATCGTGGCCGACGCATCCGCGAAGCCGTAGGACCTTTAGTTTCAGAGTTATTCAAAAACAAACCCTAACCCATTCATTTCAATGGAAGGCCGGTAGTGAAAATTTGCCCAAGTCCCACTTGCCAAAAAACTTCCCAGGGGAAGGTGTTAGGAGCAGGTTTCAGCCCATTTGGAGTCTACCTATTTTGGAGACATGATTTTTAAAAAAATGTTTTTGTGAAAGGTTAGGCCTCGTTCCGGGTATAGGATACTGTCAATAGGCCTAATTCCGGAAATCAAGTCTATTTCCCTAACCCGCTAACCTTACCTATTTTGGAGACATGATTTTTTTCCCAGAGAGGGGCCATTTGGCCTTTTTACCTAGAAAACCCACAAGAGGGCCAATTGGCCTCAAGTCCCCCCTCTGGACACTCATTTTGTTATGGAAATGTGGCTGATAGTGGCACACGGCTGGAGCCACTTGAACTTGTCGCAAGGGTTTGCTCCATCCAGGATCATTTCCAATGCCTGTTGAATCTCTGCATCTTCGTTCCTTGGAGAGGAGCTTCTTTCACCACAAAATTCTTGAGGGAACTGAAGCGATAGTCCATGTGCACTGAGGTATTTATCCATCAAACAATTGTCTGGTTGCAGTCACATGAGTCGTTATGACTCGTCTTGACTTGAGTTGAAAGCTTTAATGTCCTTAAAAAAGGCAATTTGTCTTACAGCACAGCAGAGTGACAAAAAACACATACAATAAAAAAACCCATCACAACACAATAAATAGCAAAACGTGTAAATAAATACAGACCACTGGTCAGAGGCATCAATCAATGCTAGAAATGTTAAAAGGAATCATTTGTACATTAAAGTGTAGTTTTAAGTATGTATCTCCCATATCTTGTTCAATTGATTAATTGCCATGGGGATAAATGTTATGGTCACATGGGACAGTCACATGTTCACATTTTAGAATAGAATGTGTTTTTATTCCTCATTCTCACAGAAGCAGCCAACATGACTTCACCACTGAAGTGTGAAGTGTGTGAAGGGTGACCCCCTCCCCCCACACACTGCCACTAACAGCCTCATTACCATAACAAAAGGAGTGCATAAGGGAAAAGCGGTCGGGCCAAACGGCCCCTATGTGGGTCTTCTAGGTAGACAGAAAAATGCTGGGACTTGTAGTGTTAAATGTTTTTGAAAGGTTAGGCCTCGTTCCAGGTATAGGATACTGTCAATAGGCCTAATTCCGGAAATGAAGTCTATTTTCCTAACCCGCTAACCCTAACTCCTTCACTTCAGAGCGAGCCCTATTGCAGGCTGAAAGTTGTATGTGTACAAAAAAGGATGCATGGTGCTCAGGGTAACCATATTTAACGTATTTTTGAAAAAAAAAAATTGGCCTCGTTGCCAGACCCTACGGATGGGTCAAAGGCCTAATACCTTTACTCGACACCGTGGGCCTAAACTCATCCAAAAAAATTTTTTTTTTCCCCCCACTCCCAGGGCTTATATGGGATGCTGAAACACAATAGCCCATCAGAAATGACTTTTCTGGCTTTCAAGTGGGTGAAATGGCTCTGGAAATCACTCGGTTAGGACTTTGGACTCGATTTCCGGAACGAGTCCTAACCCGACCCATTGCTTAGACAAAACCACATTGTGTTAACAACCCCAACGTGAACTCTACCTTGACGTGGTGTTGGGGCTTACGAGCCTAGGCTCAAACTAAAAGAGTTCAATATCAAATTTAAATGTCTCCAAAACAGGCACCGATACACTCCAAATGGCCTGAAACATGCTCCTAACAACTTTCCCCAGGAGGATTTAGGGCTGTGGGAGAACAAGCCCAAAGTGTCCCCATGACCTTCTGTTCCATGCTGTTCTATTAAAAGTGTGTTTTGAAATGTTTGATGTTATTGTATTTCTTTAAAGGTTTTTTGGCTTACTAAAGATATGGAAGTGCATTAAAGTTATTGAATTGCAATAAAATGTTTTCTTGGTGTCCAGGGTCCAGACATCATGTCACAACCCTACTTTGCTCCAGATATCAAGTCTGAATTCCAGATATCAAGTGTGAACCCTAGTGGGTTCAAGATATTAAGTCTGAATTCCAGATATCAAGTTCCAGACATCAAGTGACAACCCTAATTTGCCCCAGAGATAAAAAATATCAAAAATCAAGCCTCAATTCCAAAAATCAAGTCTCAATTCCAAAAATCGAGTCTCAATTCCAAAAATCAAGTCTCAATTCCAAAAATCAAGTCTCGGTTAGGAGTTTGAGACTTGACTTTTGGAATTGAGACTCGATTTTTGGAATTGAGACTCGATTTTTGGAATTGAGACTCGATTTTTGGAATTAACCCTAATCCTAGTGTAATAGCACTGGAATTTGATAGAGGAGCCCAGTCTGTACGACCCTGTGGTGAAAGTTTCCTCCAATGTCTTTCAGGGAGCGAGATATAAGGGTTTTTCCTGATGAAGTTGTCTGTTTTCCAAAGAAAAGAGTGTGGTGAAGTGTCTTATGGTCTGGTGGCACATGTCAGCACATCAGAATTGAGTTTGGAGCAAGTCCCAAAAAAGTAGTCTGGAACCCAGAAACCGAGTCGGGTGGGGTGTGCCTTAGGGCCAGGGTTGGTGCCCCAGCCTATCAGAGTTGAGTTTGGAGCAAGTTCCAAAAAACTAGTCACAATTCCAAAAATCCAGTCTGGAGGGTGTGGCTTTATTAAAGATATGGAAGTGCATTAAACTGTGGCTTTTTTAAAGATATGGAAGTGCATTAAAGTTATTGAATTGCAATAAAATGCTTTTTTGGTGTCCAGTTCCAGATATCAAGTCCCAACCCTAATTTGTTCCAGACATCAAGTCTGAATTCCAGATATCAAGTGTGAAACCTAATGGGTTCAAGGTATTAAGTCTGAATTCCAGATATCAAGTTCCAGACATCAAGTCCCAACCCTAATTTGCCCCAGAGATCAAAAATAACAAAAATCAAGCCTCAATTCCAAAAATCAAGTCTCAATTCCAAAAATCAAGTCTCAATTCCAAAAATCAAGTCTCAATTCCAAAAATCAAGTCTCAATTCCAAAAATCGAGTCTCAATTCCAAAAATCAAGTCTCGGTTAGGATTAGGGTTAGGAGTTTGAGACTTGATTTTTGGAATTGAGACTCGATTTTTGGAATTGAGACTTGATATTTGGAATTGAGACTTGATTTTTGGAATTGAGACTCGATTTTTGGAATTGAGACTTGATTTTTGGAATTAACCCTAATCCTAGTGTAATAGCACTGGAATTTGATAGAGGAGCCCAGTCTGCACGACCCTGTGGTGAAAGTTTCCTCCAATGTCTTTCAGGGAGCGAGATATAAGGGTTTTTCCTGATGAAGTTGTCTGTTTTCCAAAGAAAAGAGTGTGGTGAAGTGTCTTATGGTCTGGTGGCACATGTCAGCACATCAGAATTGAGGTTGGAGCAAGTTCCAAAAAAGTAGTCTGGAACCCAGAAACCGAGTTGGGTGGGCTGTGGCTTAGGGCCAGGGTTGGTGCCCCAGCCTATCAGAATTGAGTTTTGAGCAAGTTCCAAAAAAGTAGTCTGAAGTCCAAAAATCCAGTCAGGAGGGTGTGGCTTCATTAAAGATATGGAAGTGCATTAAATTGTGGCTTTATTAAAGACATGGAAGTGCATTAAAGTTATTGAATTGCAATAAAATGCTTTTTTGGTGTCCAGTTCCAGATATCAAGTCCCAACCCTAATTTGTTCCAGATATCAAGTCTGAATTCCAGATATCAAGTGTGAAACCTAATGGGTTCAAGGTATTAAGTCTGAATTCCAGATATCAAGTTCCAGACATCAAGTCACAACCCTACTTTGCCCCAGAGATCAAAAATAACAAAAATCAAGCCTCAATTCCAAAAATCAAGTCTCAATTCCAAAAATCGAGTCTCAATTCCAAAAATCAAGTCTCAATTCCAAATATCAAGTCTCGGTTAGGAGTTTGAGACTTGATTTTTGGAATTGAGACTTGATTTTTGGAATTGAGACTCGATTTTTGGAATTGAGACTCGATTTTTGGAATTAACCCTAATCCTAGTGTAATAGCACTGGAATTTGATAGAGGAGCCCAGTCTGTACGACCCTGTGGTGAAAGTTTCCTCCAATGTCTTTCAGGGAGCGAGATATAAGGGTTTTTCCTGATGAAGTTGTCTGTTTTCCAAAGAAAAGAGTGTGGTGAAGTGTCTTATGGTCTGGTGGCACATGTCAGCACATCAGAATTGAGTTTGGAGCAAGTCCCAAAAAAGTAGTCTGGAACCCAGAAACCGAGTCGGGTGGGCTGTGGCTTAGGGCCAGGGTTGGTGCCCCAGCCTATCAGAATTGAGTTTTGAGCAAGTTCCAAAAAAGTAGTCTGAAGTCCAAAAATCCAGTCTGGAGGGTGTGGCTTCATTAAAGATATGGAAGTGCATTAAATTGTGGCTTTATTAAAGACATGGAAGTGCATTAAAGTTATTGAATTGCAATAAAATGCTTTTTTGGTGTCCAGTTCCAGATATCAAGTCCCAACCCTAATTTGTTCCAGATATCAAGTCTGAATTCCAGATATCAAGTGTGAAACCTAATGGGTTCCAGGTATTAAGTCTGAATTCCAGATATCAAGTTCCAGACATCAAGTCACAACCCTACTTTGCCCCAGAGATCAAAAATAACAAAAATCAAGCCTCAATTCCAAAAATCGAGTCTCAATTCCAAAAATCGAGTCTCAATTCCAAAAATCAAGTCTCAATTCCAAATATCAAGTCTCGGTTAGGAGTTTGAGACTTGATTTTTGGAATTGAGACTTGATTTTTGGAATTGAGACTCGATTTTTGGAATTGAGACTCGATTTTTGGAATTAACCCTAATCCTAGTGTAATAGCACTGGAATTTGATAGAGGAGCCCAGTCTGTACGACCCTGTGGTGAAAGTTTCCTCCAATGTCTTTCAGGGAGCGAGATATAAGGGTTTTTCCTGATGAAGTTGTCTGTTTTCCAAAGAAAAGAGTGTGGTGAAGTGTCTTATGGTCTGGTGGCACATGTCAGCACATCAGAATTGAGGTTGGAGCAAGTTCCAAAAAAGTAGTCTGGAACCCAGAAACCGAGTTGGGTGGGCTGTGGCTTAGGGCCAGGGTTGGTGCCCCAGCCTATCAGAATTGAGTTTTGAGCAAGTTCCAAAAAAGTAGTCTGAAGTCCAAAAATCCAGTCAGGATGGTGTGGCTTCATTAAAGATATTGAAGTGCATTAAATTGTGGCTTTATTAAAGACATGGAAGTGCATTAAAGTTATTGAATTGCAATTAAATGCTTTTTTGGTGTCCAGTTCCAGATATCAAGTCCCAACCCTAATTTGTTCCAGATATCAAGTCTGAATTCCAGATATCAAGTGTGAAACCTAATGGGTTCAAGGTATTAAGTCTGAATTCCAGATATCAAGTTCCAGACATCAAGTCACAACCCTACTTTGCCCCAGAGATCAAAAATAACAAAAATCAAGCCTCAATTCCAAAAATCAAGTCTCAATTCCAAAAATCGAGTCTCAATTCCAAAAATCAAGTCTCAATTCCAAAAATCGAGTCTCAATTCCAAAAATCAAGTCTCAATTCCAAATATCAAGTCTCGGTTAGGAGTTTGAGACTTGATTTTTGGAATTGAGACTTGATTTTTGGAATTGAGACTCGATTTTTGGAATTGAGACTTGATTTTTGGAATTAACCCTAATCCTAGTGTAATAGCACTGGAATTTGATAGAGGAGCCCAGTCTGTACGACCCTGTGGTGAAAGTTTCCTCCAATGTCTTTCAGGGAGCGAGATATAACGGTTTTTCCTGATGAAGTTGTCTGTTTTCCAAAGAAAAGATTGTGGTGAAGTGTCTTATGGTCTGGTGGCACATGTCAGCACATCAGAATTGAGTTTGGAGCAAGTCCCAAAAAAGTAGTCTGGAACCCAGAAACCGAGTCGGGTGGGCTGTGGCTTAGGGCCAGGGTTGGTGCCCCAGCCTATCAGAATTGAGTTTTGAGCAAGTTCCAAAAAAGTAGTCTGAAGTCCAAAAATCCAGTCTGGAGGGTGTGGCTTCATTAAAGATATGGAAGTGCATTAAATTGTGGCTTTATTAAAGACATGGAAGTGCATTAAAGTTATTGAATTGCAATAAAATGCTTTCTTGGTGTCCAGTTCCAGATATCAAGTCCCAACCCTAATTTGTTCCACATATCAAGTCTGAATTCCAGATATCAAGTGTGAAACCTAATGGGTTCAAGGTAGTAAGTCTGAATTCCAGATATCAAGTTCCAGACAACAAGTCACAACCCTACTTTGCCCCAGAGATCAAAAATAACAAAAATCAAGCCTCAATTCCAAAAATCGAGTCTCAATTCCAAAAATCGAGTCTCAATTCCAAAAATCAAGTCTCAATTCCAAATATCAAGTCTCGGTTAGGAGTTTGAGACTTGATTTTTGGAATTGAGACTTGATTTTTGGAATTGAGACTCGATTTTTGGAATTGAGACTCGATTTTTGGAATTAACCCTAATCCTAGTGTAATAGCACTGGAATTTGATAGAGGAGCCCAGTCTGTACGACCCTGTGGTGTAAGTTTCCTCCAATGTCTTTCAGGGAGTGAGATATAAGGGTTTTTCCTGATGAAGTTGTCTGTTTTCCAAAGAAAAGAGTGTGGTGAAGTGTCTTATGGTCTGGTGGCACATGCCCGCACATCAGAATTGAGTTTGGAGCAAGTCCCAAAAAAGTAGTCTGGAACCCAGAAACCGAGTCGGGTGGGGTGTGCCTTAGGGCCAGGGTTGGTGCCCCAGCCTATCAGAGTTGAGTTTGGAGCAAGTTCCAAAAAACTAGTCCCAATTCCAAAAATCGAGTCTGGGGGGTGTGGCTTTATTAAAGATATGGAAGTGCATTAAATTGTGGCTTTATCAAAGATATGGAAGTGCATTAAAGTTATTGAATTGCAATTAAATGCTTTTTTGGTGTCCAGTTCCAGATATCAAGTCCCAACCCTAATTTGTTCCAGATATCAAGTCTGAATTCCAGATATCAAGTGTGAAACATAATGGGTTCAAGGTATTAAGTCTGAATTCCAGATATCAAGTTCCAGACATCAAGTCACAACCCGAACTTGCCCCAGAGATAAAAAATATCAAAAATCAAGCCTCAATTCCAAAAATCGAGTCTCAATTCCAAAAATCAAGCCTCAATTCCAAAAATCGAGCCTGAATTCCAAAAATCCAGTTCGGGGCCTTGTCACAGTCAAAGAAAAGCTCTTAGAAGAAGCTCTCAGCTGCTACTGCCCATCCCCCACACACTTAGGTTAGGAGATTGGACTTGAGTTGTGGCCTCCATTGCTTAGACATTACCTGTTGGAATTTAGATTTTGTCCAATCACGGCAAGCCTTTTCGGGCTAGGGTCTCGCGCCCCTTTCGGGCGATAGCCCGAAGCGAGACGTAACTGCGGGTACTCGTCTGACGTCCGTACGACCTTCCTGTCCGGAACGGCGGCCCAAAACGCACTCGGCCAAAGGCCTCGTAAAAATAGTTGGAAATATTCACAAAAAAATCAGGAAAAGGTGCTATTGACCCGGAATCGAGTCTACCCCCCCTAAATCGAGGGCGCTGAGCGCGCCTGACTCAGAACCGAGTCTCTAGCACCTTCCTGTCCCGAGATACGCCCAAAGGTGAAAGGTCAGAAAAAAAGTGTAAAAATATTCGTGAAAAATTACCCGAATCTCCCCGCGGCTTCAAAACCTTAGCAAGCCCTAACTCGGGGTCCCCGATCGTGGCCGAGGCGTCCGCGAAACCTAGGCCCAAAAAAATTGACCGTTTTTGGAGGGAAAATGAAATTCCAACCGGCAATGTCTAAGCAATGAGTTAGGTTAGGACTCGTTCCGGAAATCAAGTCTATTTGCCTAAAGCCGTAATTGTAACTCCTTCACTTCAGAGCGAGCCCTTTTGCAGGCTGAAAGTTGTATGTGTACAAAAAAAGGATGTGTGAGGCTCAGGGTAACCATATTTAATGGATTTTTGAAAAAAAAAAAAAATAGGCCTCGTGGCCAGCCCCTATGTCAAAGGCCTAATACCCTTACTCGACACCGTGGGCCTAAAATCTTCCAAAAATTTTTATTTTTTTTCCCCCACTCCCAGGGCTTATATGGGATGCTGAAACACAATAGCCCATCAGAAATTACTTTTCTGACTTTCAAGTGGGTGAAATGGCTCTGGAAATCACTCGGTTAGGACTTTGGACTCGATTTCCTGAACGAGTCCAAACCCGACGCCATTGCTTAGACTTGCCGGTTGGAATTTCATTTTCCCTCCAAAAACGGTCGATTTTTTTGGGCCTAGGTTCAGCGGACGCCTCGGCCACGATCGCGGACCCAGAGTTAGGGCGTGTGACGATTTTGAAGCCGCACGGACATTCGGGTAATTTTTCACGAATATTTTTACACTTTTTTTCTGACCTTTCACCTTCGGGTGTATCTCGGGACAGGAAGGTGCTAGGGACTCGGTTCCAAGTCAGGCGCGCTCAACGCCCGCGATTTAGGGGGGGTAGCCTCAATTGCGAGTCAATAGCACCTTTTCCTGATTTTTTGTGAATATTTCCAACAATTTTTATGAGGCCTTTTTCCGAGTGCGTTTCGGGCCGCCGTTCGGGACAGGAAAGTCGTACGGACGTCAGACAAGTATCCCCCTTTTCGTCTCGCTTAGGGCTATCTACCGATACAGCATTTGTTACAATTCGACCCCGTTTTAGGTGCGAGACGGTCGGACTTGATTTTTGGAACTCGGACTAGTTTTTTGGAACTCGGTCCCGGTTTCCCAAAAAACACTTTGGGGGAGTGGCCTGGGGTCCGGGGGCACGTGCCGGCATATCGGAATTAAGTTTCGAGCGATTTCCAGAAAAGTAGGCTCGGATCCATAAATCGAGTCTGGGGGGCGTGGCCTAGGGTCCAGGGGTGTGTCCCAGCCTATCAGAATTAAGTTTGGGGCAAGTTCCCAAAAACTAGTCCCAATTCCAAAAATCGAGTCTGGGGGGCGTGGCCCATGTTCCAGGGGTGTGTCCCAGCCTATCAGAATCAAGTTTGGGGCAAGTTCCAAAAAACTAGTCCCAATTCCAAAAATCGAGTCTGGGGGGCGTGGCCTAGGGTCTAGGGGTGTGTCCCAGCCTATCAGAATTAAGTTTGGGGCAAGTTCCAAAAAACTAGTCCCAATTCCAAAAATCAAGTCTGGGGGGGCGTGGCCTAGCGTCCAGGGGGGTGTCCCAGCCTATTGGAGCAAGTTCCAAAAAAGTAGTCCGGAATCCATAAACCT